>NC_046162.1:75688499-75988499 GCF_011064425.1 Rattus rattus | reverse complement strand
TCATACATAGAGACTAACTTACTTTCCCCTCTCTCTCTCTCTCTCTCTCTCTCTCTCTCTCTCTCTCTCTCTCTCTCTCTCATGCATGCACACACACACACACACACATGCACACACAAATATCACAGTGCACTTGTCTTCTGCAGCATGCTCAAAAGCACGGGTTAGTCGGGACGACCAGCCTAACCACCATAACAGCATTTGAATAATTTGACTCCCACTGATCTGTAAGGCTTAAAAAACAGAAAGAAAGAAAAAGTCTGGGCTTGACTCTGGGCAGGTGTGCGTGTCAAGAGGAGGCATGGGCTGGAGACTCAAATACTGACCTTTCCCAAGGAGCTTATGAGTGATGGGAACTGTTGGGACCACAGCGGGCATCTGGAACACCGTGTATGTCTGCTTTCTGTAAGCCAGAGCACGGGGTTCAAAGACCAAAGAGCTTTCAAAGGGATTAGCAAACCCGGAGGACTGGCAGAGACAGCATGGAGGCCAAGGCTGCTTGGCTCTCACGTTAGTCAAACTTGTGCGTCGGTGTGACTAGGAAGGAGGGAAGATTTACTCTGGCCAATGGCCTCAGAGGTGTCAGCCTATCATGGCGGGGTGGCAAAAGCCTCAGCTCATACTGGCCTGAGAGGTAGAATGTGAGATGCCTCTTAATGGCCAGTCTTAGAGGACCAAGCCATTTCCCTTCTAAGCCCCGGGGCTGGATAAAACCCATCTCAGAACCACGCAGCATCTGAATGGGACCCTGAGCTCTTTCTCTACTGAGGGACAGGACTTGGTGACAGCCTGCTTTTCGCACCTTGTGGCTATTTCTGAGCCGCTGCAGGCTGCGTACAACTCCTCTCCTGGGTCTGCCCACAAGGGTCCCTAAGTGCCTCCATGATATTTACGAACCCGTCTTTTCCAGGCAGGTCTCATGGACCTGCCACACGGCTCCTGTCCCTAGTTTAGCCTCATGTGGTGAAAACCGGGACCTGAAGATTTGCCAGACCCCCTTGCTGGAGGGAGATGTGACGACAGGCAGCTGGCCAGGACAGGAGCCTGCAAGTACCAGATGGTGGAGGGGACGCACCGCCACAGGGGTCCACACGGAGCCCACCCCGCAGACGCTCTGATTCCATGGAGGGACCCTCAGGCTGGCTGCATTCATTCATACCCCCTTCTCCATCCCCTCTGCCTTATACTTCCCAAATGTAAACTATCTGGAATCACGCGGGGAAATCTATTGAGCAAGACCAGGAGACAAGCCGTGATACCAAGATGGCCACACACAGGAGAGAGAGTTTCCAAGCAGCCCCCAACACCCACGGCCTAATTCTGTCTCACAGTGGCATCCCAAAGAAGTTCTCCTCTGCTCTGTTTTACAAGTAGAAACCGAGTGTTGTGGGGCCGCTGATGCTGTCTGGGCTGTGCTAAAGTGAGGTGTCTACCTGATGGCCATCGGCCTCAATGCGAGGAATGGGGGTGCGGGCTTTGAGGTTTTCCTGAGCTACTGACTGACATGCAGCTTCTCTCAACTTCAAGTGTGTGGTGTGTGTTGGGTGGGGGGACCGGAGAGGCAGCGGGGAACAGGACAAACTAGAGGTCAAACACAGATGTCTCTGTTCAGGAGATGCTCACCCCCGCCCCGTTTGTTTCTTTGCCTGTTTGCCTATAACAGGGACTCTCGCCACCTGCAACCTGAAGAATTGGCAAGGCTCGCCCAGCTAGCCATTCCCAGACCCCAGCCTGTCTCCGCCTCCCCACAGCTGCGGGCAAACCTTCACCACCACACTAAGCTTTTCCTTTTGTAAATAAGGGAGTAAACTCAGGTCCTCCTGCTGCACAACAGGCTACTTCAGACTGGGCCATCTCTCCAAGCCTCCAACTTCCCTCTCTCCTCTAAGCGGACCCAGGTACTGTGAGAGTGAGGAAGGTCCTGGGTTCTGCAGTCTAAAGGGCACATGGGTAGGGTGTGTGATCTGCTCTGAGTGAAGGCGGTCACAATGAGGCTTTAGTGCATGAAAATAAAAGCTAAAAAAAATGCGTTTCAGGCCTTGTCTGGCAGGGTATAAAGGTCTTGGGGGTGGGCGTGGCATTGATTGTACATCACATCAGGGAGTAATGCCCTGGATTGAATATAGTCCCCTCAAACTTGTGTCCGAACCGGTAATCCCTCTGTCTCGATCTCTTCGGAGTCAGGATTACAAGTGTGGGCCACCATGCCCAGCTTTTACAATGTGGGTTCTGGGGACCAAACTCAGATCTGTGTGCGTGCAAGCGTCTTTCCAGCCCCTGGAAATAATCTTCGTAGGTGAAATTCACAAGGGGAGGCTTAACTGGAGTAAGGTGGGTCTCACTTAAATCCAATGCCAGAGTCCTAACAGGAGGCGGCGATCCAGAGGAGCCCAGGGAGGTCAGAGGAAGGTGTGTGTGTTGCGGGTGGGAGCCATGAGTTGGTCATGAGTACACCAGGGACTGAAGACAGTCACCTGAGAACAGAGAGGGTCAAGGATGAGCCCTTCAGAGCGGCTTCAGAGGGAGCCTGGCTCTGATGACACCTTTATCTCAGACTCCTAGAATCTAGTGACTGACAGCAATGGGTCTGGTTTTTTTGTTTGTTTGTTTTTATTTCTTATTTTTTTGAGTCACCCAGTGGGTGGCCCTTTGCTGCGGAGCCCTGGGGAACAAACACAATGGCCACAGAGGATTCTGAGACACCAGGCTTTGTGTAGCTGTCACGTTCACTCTACAGGGACACAGTGTTAGAACAGTTGCCTCACAGGGGGGACACCACAGAGGCTGAGCTCTGAGGAAACAGTCATCAGCCACCCACCCCCACCCCCACCCCTACTCCCTGCTTTCCTGTGGCCTGCTGGGCCCAACCTCTACCCTGATACAGTGAGCACAGCCTTGCCGGGTGGACTCAGAGCCACGGAGGAGTTGGGCAGGCCAATTAGTCCGTTTTCTCCTACAGCCAAGGGCCTTGTCACTCCGTGGCGGTATTCCCCTATGTTGATAGAAGTCGTTCCCAGGGGTTATATCCCTTTTCCTGCATCCATAATCCTCTTTAATTTCTGCGCACTGATGACTTGGAATTGTCTTGGAGACATTCATTAGTGGGTGACTACACGAAATGGTGGCAGCCTAGGTCACTGAGGAGCAGGAGAGGATGTCAGGTCCTCGTTAGCGCCATCCCCAGCTGGTCTCCAAGCAGAGGTGGCATCTGTGGGTGGATTTCCCACCCGCCTCATTAGCATCCTGGCATCTGCTATCAGGAGGCCCGTGTCCCGGAGACCCCTTCCTCTTCCAGTTTACTTCTTATTTCTCTTCTAACCTAATCAAGTTTGAGGAAGGAGACGATTGAATTCCTGGTAACTGGACAGACACTCAGAGTAAATAGAATGGAGGACCAAAGAGCTCTTGTATAGGTCGGGTCTTGAGTAACGTAGGGCATCGGATTTTCTAATTTCCTCTCCTGGAGGGCACAGACCTCCTACCCACTGCCTTTCTGTTCCTGGGCTGAGTTCAAAGGATGAACTACCCTTAGACGGACCTGGCTGAGCTGAATAAATGACTTACATTCTGGGGCAGAGGATGAATCAGATTGGGCTCCCAGAATAAAAGACAGAATTGTTGTGCTGGGGAGATGGCCCGGTCAGTACGGTGCCTGTCACACAAGCCTGAGACTCTGAGTTTGGATTCTCCAGCGCCTGAGTAATTAATCCTGCATTGGCAGTCCGTATCTGTGACTCTATGGATGAAGAGGTGGAGACAGGAGGATTCCTGTGGGGAGGACTGTGACTAGCCAACCCAGCAGGATTGTGAAATTCTAGGTCACACTAAGGAATGCTGTCTTACAAAACAAGGCCTCCATACAGGCGCACACACACGTGCATGTGTGTGTATACACACAAATACCGGCAAGCAAACGTGTGTGCATGTGTGTGTGTGTGTGTGTGCGTGTGTGCGTATGTGTGTGTGTGTATGTGTGTATGTGTGTGTGTGCGTGCGTGCGTGTGTGTGTGTGTGTGTGTATGTGGTGTGGTGTGTGTGTGTGTGTGTGTGTGTGTGTGTGTGTGTGTGTGTGTGTGTGTGTGTGTGTGTGTGTGTGGTGTGGTGTGTGTGTGTGTGTGTGTGTGTGTGTGTGTGTGTGTGTGTGTGTGTGTGTGTGTGTGTGTATGTCTGTGTGTGTGTGTGTGTGTTACAGTTTGACTCTGAAATGTCTCCCCCAGACTCATGTTTTAAACACCTGTTTCTCAGTATGAAGCTTTAGGAGGCCCACCCATAGGAAGCCGCTCATAACAGGTTCAGGTCAGACCCGACATCTGGGTCGCTGTTTCTTGGGCTGCTGTGGTTTGGATAACCTTTAGCACACACCGCCATAGCCATGACTAAGCTATCCTTCACGGCTTCCCTGACATAGTTTTCTGGAACTCCCCAAAACTGTGAGCGACATAAACGTCCTCCTGCCCCGTCCTGCCCCGTCCTGTTAGGGCAGAGTTCCAAGCTGTGAGGACTTCATACATCCTGGTACAGGCCTACAACCTCTGGCCACTCTCTTCCCATTAGGACAGGGACCCATGAAGCTCAGGGATGTGTCAGGGAGAAGGCTATCACATGTGTACGTGGTTTACATACATGTATGTGCATATTTTTGCATGTGTGTGAACATATGTGTGCACTCCTATGCGGGTGCATGTGGGAGACTAAGGTTGATCTGAGGAATCACCCTCCCCCGCTTTTCTGCTTTATTCAGTGAGGCAAGGTCTCTATGTAGAGCCAGAGCTCACCAAGATGGCTACTCTGGCCCAGCAGCCTGCTGAGAGATCTCCTGCCTCCGTTTTCCAAGGCTGGAATTACAGGAGGGTCACACGCCCACTCAGCATTTGCGTGGATTCTGGATCTGAACTCTGGTCCTCACGCGTGCACCGCAAGTGCTCTAACCTTGAGCCGTCTCTGCTTTTAGCCATTTCTCTTTCGGCCCGCGCTTACACAGGAGCTGGAGAGATGCTGTTAGCAACATTAGACACAACACGCTACTGTCTTCTGTCTTCAGAGAACGGATGCTTCACACCGGGGGTCCACTTCACAGTCCATCTGGCACCATTAGAGAAAAAAATCACAAGGATTCTATTGATGAAAAGGCTCCTTCACTCCGGAGGGTTGAACTGCATCCCTCTGCTCTCTCCGCTGAGCCTGACCCTGTGTCTGTGAGGATGAACTGGAACTTGGCGCCTGGCAGATGTAACACAGGCAAGGACCTTGAAATGAGATCACCCACCCTAGCGTGGACTTTAAATCCGATTCGTCGCCCAAAGGAAAGGTGAGGAAACAGACACCGATGCACCAAGGAGTCAGGCTCAGAGCCGGGAGTGATGTGTCTGAGCGCCAGGAACTCTAAGGACTAGCGGAGCTGGGGGACTGGCATACGCAGTTCCCTCCTCTTAGAACCTCCAGAAGGGAACAGCCCTACTGATCAGTCCTGGTTTTCGCCCACATCTGCTGTGTTTATAGTGCTTGTTACAGCACCTACAGGAGACCCATCCTCTCGGCCTGACTCTGCCGCACACATTTTTGGGGGGTAGCTTGAAGCCACCACTCTGTGAATGGAAACAGAAAGGTGGTAAGAGAACCACCCACCACTCCACCAAGTGTCTGTCTGTCTGTCTGTCTGTCTCTCTCTCTCTCTGTGTGTGCGTGTGTGTGTTCATGCATGTGTGCATGTGCAGGCACGTGCATTGCACAGGGGGGTGGAGGTCGCACAGACACTGTGCACATTGTGTTCTTTGAAAGTTAGGTCTCTCAGTGGCCTGGGGCTGTCCGGTTAGGCTAGGTTGGCCTGCAGGCCACTGAGCTAGGGACCGGCCTGGGCTGGGCTGGTACGTACATTCAATCACACCCATCTTTTTCACATGGGTTTTGGAGAACCGAACTCCAATTCTCCCGCTCACACAGCAGGCTCCCTACCACCTGAGACCAGGGTGTACCATCTACAAGTTAGGTCTCAAGACACTCCTTTTCCCAAAGTCTGCCATTTAGACAAAAGCCACTCTCTCTGAGGCTTAGAGAAGATAGTTCTTAACTTGTTAACGGTGAGGTGATCACTGTCCTTATCTCTGGTAAAAGGGACACACTGTTCCTCCATTAACCCACGTCTGAGATGCCTATTTAACATACCAAAGCAGACACTGGCTGCCAGTTTCCCTAGACTTTGGCCAATACCTGTTTGAGTCCTGGCTCCTCTCAACACTTCTTTTTTTTTTTTTTTTTTCCTTTTTTTTTTTTTTTTTGGTTCTTTTTTTCGGAGCTGGGGACTGACCCCAGGGCCTTGCACTTCCTAGGCAAGCGCTCTCCCCCTGAGCTAAATCCCCAACCCCCCTCTCAACACTTCTTACCCGCTCCCCAACCCTGAACCTCTCCAGCCCCTGAGCTTCTCTGACACCTATATAAGCCAGCCATTTTGGCTTGGTGTCCGTGGTCCTCTCGGTCTGGGTTCCCAAGTACTCTCTTTGCTTCCTCTCTCTTCTCTTCTTCTCTCACTCTCCCTCACCGCTTCCTCTCATGGCCATGTTCAGTCTGGACAGGTGCCTCTGGCTGTTTTCTCTCTCATGTTTTCGGCAAACCTCTTCAACCATACCTCCTGTAAGAGCCCAAGTTAACCTGTAAGCCCTGCCTGTCCATGGACCATGTAACTTCCTGGAATGCTGGGAGTTGTAGTTCTTGGAAAATAACAAAGCCACATGGGAAAAAAATACAGTGGCCTCATGGTTTTGTCTTTAAGAGACACTATAACCGGGGTTGGGGATTTAGCCCAGTGGTAGAGCGCTTGCCTAGCAAGCGCAAGGCCCTGGGTTCGGTCCTCAACTCCAAAAAAAAAAAAAAAAAAAAAGAGACAAAAAGAGACACTATAACCCATGTCTTGTCACCACTCAGCTGGGGATTCCAGGGAGTGGTCATGACAGTAGTGACCAAAGTCCACTCTGGCTGGTATTGTATTAAAGCTGGCTGCAGATGGAGTTGTGACACTGGTTTTCCTCTTGCTAACCACAGAATGGACACTGGGAGCAGCCATGCCCTTACTGTTTTTATCACCTCCCCCCCCCCCAAGTGTCTCCATTGTCAGTGAAGTTTCTATGGGAAGAAGTTGCGCAGGTCCCCAGTCACCTATGGACTAGTGAGGGTCACAGTTACAAACTCTAGCTGGGTGTCTGGGTGGCACGGCGTTCCATGTGACAAGAAAGGAAAGGCTTTAGATGAATTCTGGCCCGTCCTGTGGACTCCCAAAACATGCCCTACCTCATAAAACAGTCTTAAAATGAACCCGTGTCTTTTCTGACTTTCTGAGGGTCACCTCTCTCCCACACTGGCCCTGCAGGGATAACATTGTTTGTTTTGTCTGATAGTACAAAATTTGACTGACTCAAACCGGGCGTTTAACCTTCCACACTAATGTGCCTCTTGAGCCTCCATGACAACGTGCCACGCTGCCTACTGACGGCAGGGCAGACGCCTGTCACCTCACGGTGGGATGAGTGTGACCAGCCTTCAGCTGATCTCCAGTGTACGACTCTGTAACGGCAGGGTAACCAGACCCTTTCACAAGAATCTGCCGCCTTCTGCCTCTCCACCTGCGGATGTTACAGTCAGCTTTTGTTTTGTTAAACCAGGCATCCATTTCTTCTCCCTGGAGGAAACCCTGTGCTTCAAAGGAGGTCCCCAAGACTTGGGAGGGCCCTGGTCCTCCTGATCAGCTGTCTTGGGAGCTAACACAGAATGAGTTGTGGTCCTTGTCATGATGAAAGTTTTCCTGACAGGATGTGGCTCTCTCACTAAGATTGCTTTGAGATTGGTGTAGGAACTGACCAGGAGAAGAGGAGGACTTGTCAAAGAACTGCCACTCATAGAAAAGCATCATCATCAGGAGGTATGGCTTCTCGATTGAAGGGGAGCAGCTCAGTTGGACCACGGCCTGGGGTTGGAATAGCATGTCAGGAGGGTGGCGCAGCAGGCTGAATGTATGGTCTCTACGTTCACACCCTGGAATTCTCAGCCCCACGGTGAAGCTATCAAGAGGTGGGCCTAGGGGATGATTCGATTGGAGCATGGGGCTCTCAGGAATGAATTTAGCACGTTCGTAAAAGTGGCCTAAGGGAACCCAACGGTCCTTCCCATCCTGTGAAGACACAGCAAAAATGTCAGCTAGGAACCAGACATTGAATCTGCTACTTCCGTGTCTTGGTCATCTGGGTCTCCAGAGCCCTAAGGAGTAAATAAAAGTCTGTTTTTCGTGAGGCATGGATTATATAGTGTTTGCTAAGTAAGCCAAGGGGTGAAGACAGCCAAGGAGGGAGCAGAGACAGGGCTGTGTGGGAAGCTCGTGCTGCTTCTCTCCCGGTCCCTGGCCAAGTCGTTCCTGCTGTGTGCCAATTTCAAGAGCTATTTCCCCCAAGGCAACATTAGGAGGCTTGTAGCTGCATGTCCCAACCACAGATCTCTTTCCCACTGATTTACTTCCCTTATTCAGTACTTTCCGTCTCCCCCGAGACCAGCGTTGGTTTCCTAGGCTGGAGGGAGGAGGCGGAGCTTTATTATCCTCCTCACCTGCTCCCCATGTCAATCATCAGCCAGGCTCTGCCCACTCTGTGTTGCTCTGCCCCATGCAGATACCTCATGCTATGGTTCCAACGCCAAATGTCTCTCAGGCCCGTGTGCTCACACATATGAATACTCCACCCCCACACCCGCTCATGGTGCTGATTTGGGAGGCTGTGAAACCTTTAGGAGGTAGAGTTTCCCTAGAGAAAGTGGGTCGCTGTGGGACCTTGGGGTTTATAGTCCAGCCTCACTTCCTGTCTCGCCTCTGCTTCTTGAAATGTCCACATGTGAGCAAGCAGGTTCGTGTTCCCACAGCCAAGAGAGTCGTTCGTTCCCGTTGCTACCTTCCCTGCCCTTCTGTGAGCTGATTAACCTCCCTGCCACTTCAAGTTGATGCTTGTCAGATATGTGGCTGTGCTGAGAGAAATAACACACCAGCATGTGGGAGACCTGGTCCCTCTTCAGCCATTCTGTCGCCCTTTCCCGGGAATAGAGTGTTAGCAGGACAAGGGCTGTCGAAGAAAAGCTCACACCCTGCCTCCTTTGCAGCTAGAATGAAGCACTTATACTGTCTTACAAAAGCTACTATGTGTCACAGGCCACTTAACAAGCATCCCAGGAAGCACAAGTCCCTGAGTTAGAGAAATGGCTCAGACAACAAAGCGCTTGAATCCAATCCCTCGGAACCCATTTTTTTTTAAAAGTCTGGCTGCAGTAGAACATATTTGTAACCCTAGTGTCTGGGAGGAGAGGACCGGCAGATCCCTAGAGCTAGCCAATCGGCAAGCTCCAGGCCACTGAGAGTCTGTTCCAAATGAGGTGAACTACCAGCAGCCGAAGAGTGACAGCAGAGGCTGTCCTCCGAGCCCTGTGTCCCCTCCACACTCATGCACACACTTTCGCATGCATCCCATCCCTGTGAGCACGTGGACATAAGCTGAGACCATGTGGTATAATCTCGTAGACAGGAAAAAGAGAGGTAGGGACTGGGAGCCAGAATCTGATGAAAATGTTGCTCTACCCTGTGCATAAGCATATGGAAGGCCTCAACAAAGACTTGGCGTACATCAGAAGAGCCCATGGAACATTCTATTCTTAGTTAACACTGTAACTGCAGATGCCTTCGATCCTGACGCTCCCATACAACTGCCCCACAGCCCATGCCAACGGAATTTTACATTTATCTTCTTATCTTACTGTAAATATAATCCGATTTCAAAGGCAAATGTGCTATATGCCCTCCTACACACGTCTTATTTTAGACCTCACATCCTGCCTTTCCGTTGAGATAGAAAAGCTGTCCTAGATACCAGGATGAGGCCCCTCGCCATATCCCCAAACGTTCAACTGCTTCCAAGAGGTAAAAATTTACAGGGTGGGATCTGAGGCGCTTTTCATGACTAGAAGGCACCCAGGACATTCCTCGATGGCCAGGAGTTTACACAATGATTTCTGCATCTGTCATGGACCCCTTCTTCCCACAAAGGGAGGAGATGAGATCCAGATGGGAGGTGGGATGAGGAGAAGATGCTAGGGAAAGTGACCTGCGGGTAGATGACAGGGGTCCCCGGGGCAGCTTCTAAGCAGAGAGGTTCAGTGCAGTCTGCCTGCATCAACTTAATGGGACAAACATACCTCGAGGGGTTCTGAAGGGGCTATGCTATCATCATTTATGATTTGCCCCCCTTCCCTTGTTCCCTCCCTCCATCTCTCTTTCCCCTCCCTTCCTCCTTCCCTTCTTTCCATTTTGGCATTTCTATGTCTTGTAAATATATGTACATGTTTGTGTTTGTGTATATATGTATATATACACACATACACAGAGACATATGTGTGTGTGTCTCTGTGTGTGCGTACATGCATGCGTGTGTGTGTGTGTGTGTGTGTGTGTGTGTGTGTGTACATGTGTAGGTCAGAGGTTGATACCAACTACCTTCTCGACTTACTCTCCATCTTGTGTTTTGAAGCAGGGTCTGGAATTAAACGTAGAACTCACTGGTTCAGCTGGCTGGCCAGGGAGCTTCCGGCATCCTCCTGTCTCTGCCTTCCCGGCAATGGGCTTACAGTTGCACACTGGTATGGATGCCTGGCTTTTACATGGGCACTGAGGACTCAAACTCGGGTCTGCACGGTTGTACAAGTGCTTTACCTGAGTCATCTCCCCAGGCATCCTTTTTCTGTTAAACAGAGTCTCACATGGGCCTAGGCTGGTTTAGAACTCACTGTGTATCTGAGGTTGACCTCAAGTGGGGCGATCCTCCTGCTGACTACCAAGATGATAGGTGTGGGCTGCCGTCCCTGGCCCCTGCTCACTTTTGCTGGCATATCTCGAAGGTTTTTAAGAGAGTTCTCTTTCTGTAAGCTGAAATCCTTGGGGTTCTAGAGCCGGATTTCTTTCCACAGACTATCCTAATAATTTAGACAATTATAAGTTCAGAAACAAAATGTACAGAGTCCTGGGGGTATAAACACTTTCTGAGGTAGCAAAAATCAAGTATATAAAAACCCAATCATGTCCTGACAAACTATTCTTTGCAGCTGCATGTCTGCTCCATCCCAAACAGCAGCACACTAACTCCAAAGCTACCACGCTACCTGTCTATTTGTCTAACTTTAGCTCTAACTGTCGATTTCACACAACCTAGAAATCACTAGGTTGATTGAGAGGCATTCCCTAGATCAGACTAGATGGTGGCATGTCTCAGAGAGATTGTCGTGAATGTTAATTGGTGGAGGAGGGCCATGCCCACTGTGGGCAGCACCATTCCCTTGCAAGGCTCAGAAAAATTGTTAAGAATGTTAATTGGGAGGTTGGGGATTTAACTCAGTGGTAGAGCGCTTGCCTAGTAAGCGCAAGGCCCTGGGTTCCGTCCTCAGCTCCGGGGGGGGGGGGGATGTTAATTGGTGGAGGAGGGCCATGCCTACTGTTGGCAGCACCATTCCCTGGATAGGTGATCCTGGACTACATAAAAAACTAGCTAAGCCTTGGTCTGTCTGCAAGCTAGTCAGAAAGCGGAGTTCCTCTGTGGTTTTTGCTGTACACGAATTCCCTGATTAAAGGCAATGCTGTGTAGAAGAGCAAGCAGGCTTGAGTTCAGACTCCCACTTTGAGTTCTTGCCCTGACTCCCTGGATAATGGATTGTTATCTGGAAGTAGAAGGTAAAATGAACCTTTTTTTCCCCCAAGCTGCGTTAGTGATGAGTGTCGAAACACCCGGTGTCAACACCGGGTTATCTTCCCAGTTGCTCACCAAGGTTTTTGTTTGTTTGTGACCATCTCTCATTCAACCTGAAGTCCACTGATTTGGCTGGCCCGGCTGGCCAGTGAGACCTGCCTGTCACTGTTTCCCCGGCAGTGAGATTTCAGATTCTCAACTCAGCTTTTTAGGACATGGTGTAGAGGCTCTGAGGATGGTCCTCCTAGTTATGTGGCAAGCACTTGGTGACTTAGCATCTCCCCAGTCGGCCACCTCTTTCTTCCTCCTTCCTTCCTTCTTGCTGTTTGGTTATGTTTTTGAAACAGGGTCTCACTCTGTAGCTCGGGTTGGAACTCATAGCAATCCTCCTGCTTCAGCTTCCCAAGTGCTAGGATTATAGGTGTGAGCAAATCTGACATGCTCTTCAGTCGTGTTCAGTACGATAAACACATGTATTCTTGAGCAGGAGGAGAACCCTTTGTCACAATGGCCAAACCTTAGCCCCACCAAAAACCAACCAACCAGACAAACAAAAAGCAGTGCTTGCCTTAGTCAATCATAGGTGCCCAGGTAGTAAATTTCACCCTGATTAAACACAAACCTTAGCATCATCATCAGAGACAGGGTCCCATTCCAAATGCTGGAAGATGAGGTTGTGTAATGGACTGGACCACAGGAGAATGCCCAGCATGGCGGAGTGGAAGACAGGCAAACAGTGCTCAGCGTGCCCCTGACACCCAGTCACAGGCAGTAGGCGTGGCGCCGGCTACTTCATCCCCCCGCCCCCATGCTTGCTCTCACCTGTGTTGATATTATTACTCTCACGTGACTGAGCCCGGAGTTCTCAGATGTCAGCATCTCACCCGGAGGAAAGGCACGGGAGGCAGAATACTGCTCTACTCTGCCCTGGGCCACTCAGTACACTCTGCTTGTCACAGCCCTGCATTCGCACCTAGGCTGGGCACCAACTTCCTCCAACTCAACTTTCAGCAGAACTTGGGACCGACCGAAGGCAGATGAGGTCAGCCTGGTCTTGTGATCAGAGATGAGAGGAAATGAATTGTCACCGAGGTGAGGACCCCCGAGGAGCAGGCCTATTACACGGAAGATAATAGACAGAACCAGACTTTCACCCTTCAGTTCACTTCAGCAAGCTCCGATCAGTCCCCCACCGCGCAGGCAAGGCTGGAGAGCCCATACATCAAACGTCCGTCTGATGAAAGGCCCCGTTTTCTGTGAGGCTTCTAAATAAGAACTGTTTGTCCCTTGGGGAGCTGTGGAACCCCACTTCCCAGGGAGTTCTCTGAAGGTCTGGATGTCCAGCCCTGGAAGGAGTATGAACCGCCGGGGAGACAGGCACAAGACCTGCCTCCCACTGGACTGAAAGGATAATTTGTGTATATCCCAGACTTTCCCCGTCTGTGTCTGATCTGGCAAACTTGGAGATGTTTGTGGAGACAATTTAACTTTACTTAGGCTTCGCTTTTATCTTATTAAATTATTTGTTTATTTATTTTTATTTATTTATTTTTTTCGGAGCTGGGGACCGAACCCAGGGCCTTGCGCTTCCTAGGCAAGCGCTTTACCACTGAGCTAAATCCCCAGCCCCCTTATTTATTTATTTTTTATTTTTTTTGAGATGGCATTGCTATAGCCCCGGTGGACCTAGTACTGACTTTGAACTAGCAGCCATCCTCCTACCTCAGCCTTCTGAGCTCTGAGATTACAGGCATACATGACTCGCCTGATTTTTTTTGGTTTACTGATACCCGACGGATTACAGAAGATTCCGCGGAGGGAATCGGCTTCCATGAGACAGTGAAAATGGAAGCCTATTTACCACCCAGGATCAAAAAAGACAACATGGGTGTATTGTGTGCAAGGGAGTGAGTGTCATGATGTGGACGTGGTTTGTCACCTCAAAATTCACACTGAAATGTTTCCTTCATTTCAGGGTCAAGAGGTGGCGACTTTCTAAACATAATTAAGTCATGGTGGCTCTCCCACAAAGAATGAAATAATGGCTGGGCATGGTGGCACGCACCTTTGATCCCAGTACTCAAGAAGCAGAGGCAGACAGATTTCAGTGAGCTCAAGAGTTCCAGGACACCCATGGCTACGTAAGAGAGAGATACTGGGGCTGGAGAGATGGCTCAGTGGTTAAGAGCACTGACTGCTCTTCCAGAGGTCCTGAGTTCAAATCCCAGCAACCACATGGTGGCTCCCAACCATCTGTAATGGGATCTGACGCCCTCTTCTGGTGTGTCTGAGGACAGCTACAGTGTACTGACATATAAATAAAATAAATAAATCTTAAAAAAAGAGAAAGATACTGTCCAAAAAAGAAAGAACGAGTGAATGAATAAAGAAGAAAGAGAAGAATGAGTTACTGCTTTTCTTAAGAGCCTGGGTCAAGAAAGTAGATTCGTGAAGTCGCCTCCCACACACTTCGAGGTGAGTGCTCCAGAGCTTGTCACTCTCTGCACACTGTCCAATCGTGGTCTCTGTGTTAACTACCATCCATCGCAAAAAGAAGCTTCTCTGGTGAGGGCCGAGTGGTGTTCTCATCCATGAGTACAGAAATATGCCACTGGGGTCATTTTATTGTTCCTTTTGGAGATTAACAGTAGTTTCCCCCATAACCTATCTAGCGTCAGGTTCCTGGCCAATCAAGTAGTGTCAGCCGTGGATTCTACCTCATAGAGGGGACCTTCAATGCATCTGATGACGTTGTTGGTTACTTCCACAACAGTTGTGTCACTATTGCACAAGTGCATCTTATATTCAGGTCACCGTGGCTTGTAGGGAAGTGACATCGAGTTTTTATGTTTTCTCTTCTGGTAACAGGCAGTGGACCTTTCAGCACTGTGATTTATTATTCTGAAAGCTGGCTGTCGTGAAGCAAGGTGACCTGGTACTGAGTCTGCCTCTTCGCATGTCTGCTGACCACTGCCACATGTGCTATCTCCGTGTGGTCGGTCCCACTTGTCCCAAAGCCCCTACCAGAAGCCATGAAGATGCTGGTACCATGTTCTTGGAATCTCTTGGATCTCCAGCAGTACAAGCAGTATAACCCCTATTTTCTTTATGAGCCCACTGGTCTCAGGCGTTTGTTCTAGCAACAGAAGACTACAACAGGAAGCCGCATTCCCATTACATAATGGAAGAGCTGTGGCTAACATTCTTTTCTTACTATAGACTAGAAACGTCTGGAACTATTTAACAGCGAGGTTTCCCATATGTTCAGGGGAGATAGATTGGTCTACCGATCTCCATGCTGGGATAATCAAAGGGAGAACTTTGGCTAAGGAGGAAGAAAACATCCCGGTTGCTGAATGTCAAATTCAAAAGCAAATATGTGAAGTATTACACAACTGAGCTAGAGAAGCAGGGAACAGAGAGAAAGCAGGGAGAGGGGGCCATGCCTCAGACCAGAGCTGCAGCCTCCTGCACCTCAGAATGCCTGTGGGAGATAAAGTCCCCCTCAGTGGAGAGGCGCTCCACCTTGAACACACCCCTACCACTTCTAAGGAAAGATTAATGAGACTCTTTTTATAAAGAGAAAGACTTTCCCGAATTCAAGTAGCATTAACTGGCAAAGTTAGTCAGACACTGAGCGGAAGGGGGAAGGACATGTGGGAACGTGGATCAGTTGGCAAGGTGCTTGCTTAGCGTGCACAAAGCCAGTTGGATTTCCAGCATCAAATAAGATAGGCGTGGTGGCATGCTCCTGTGGCAAGGAATCCTAGCACTCAAGAGGGAAGAGGATCTGAAGTTTGAGGTCATCCTTGGCTACACAGTGAGTTTGGGGGACAGTCTGTGTCACACGAGATCCGGGGAAGAGAAAGAGGAGAAAAGAGTAGAGGGAAGAAGAAAATAAAAATGTCGTGGGTAAACTCTGAAACTAAGTGCACAAATCACCCCGCCACATCAAGCACAAAGCTGAGCTCCCTACTCACAAATCTTTCTGCTAATTCACTGATTCTCCAGGTAGAGCATCTATATTCCCCAGGAACCCCTAGATGTGCAGATTCCCAGGTGACAGAACAAGACAGGATTGTGCACTGCAGTCTGTCATTCATGTATGTCACGCACACCTGCGAGCTGCAGCCCTAGGCCAATCCTAGCAAGTCAGTACTGCAAACTTGCCCACCCTGTCTTGTGTGTCAGGAAGGAGGCTTGCCTGAGAGGAGGCACCAGAGCCTTGGAGAACAGGGTAGACCCTGTCTGCCCCACAAGGTAGGCATGGACAGGAAGGCCTAGCATGGCACTACTCCCTTTTCTGTTGGGGCCCAGATGATGATGTTTCCAGTTGAGTGACAGTCTGCTAAGTGATTCTCCTGCCCAAGTCCCCTGTCACTCAATCATAGCCTTGTGCCCATGCTCCAGGCGCCTTGCCCACTGTCTGGTCCATCCCGGTGGCATCTCCAGCCATTCCTCCTTCTCTTCTCCGATGCCAGAGGCACAGGTCTCCATTCTGTCTCTGAATCTCAGCACACTCCATCGTGTGGGGTTCCTGTCTAAACTGTTTGGAAATGCGTCTCACCCCATCTCTTCCTCTACCCAACTCCTTCTCTGCCCCGAGGCTCCATCCAGATGTCTCCTCTGGATTCTGTATCTCAGCCTACAAAACGAATGCTAGCAAATAGCAAACCAGACCTAATGGATTATTTCGTGCAGGGTCTATAGTTTGGGGATGGGGAAGAAGGGCACTGGGGACATCAGCATTCTGCGATAGCACCATGCTGGGTTTGATGGGTAAAGAGAGGCCTTTGAGATTCAGCGTTCCAGCTGTGGGGAAGAGCTCTGTACACAGGCCACCAGCCCAATGTGAACTTACAACCAAGGCCACGCGCAGACAAGCAGACACTGAGGCCTTCGCTTCTGTATCAGGTAGTCCTGCCTAATTAACACACTGACGCCCCCACTTTCATGGTTTCTAACAATAAGCCTGTATAAGCTCATGGTTAGCGAGGCCCAAAACTCAGGGGCCACACCCCAACTTCTCTCATGTGGCTGCTGCCATAGGCCTGAGTGGCCTGTCCTCCTCCAGGAGCCTCTTGACTGGGACTTGAAGATCTACTTTCAACTCATTCGTGTGGCTGCTGGCTTAAGTCCAGCCTCCACTCTGTCTCAAAGCTAAAGATCTGCTTACAGAGCTGCAGCCAGTTTCCGGTGAAGGAGAAACCCAGGGGAGTGAGCCCCGGAGATCTGCCTCTGCTTGGGCATCGAACCAAGGTCCTCATGCTTGCCTGGTAAGCATGCTAGCAATGAGTTACCTACCTGACATATTGTAGACACCTCTATATAGACACCACATCCTCCAAATTCATAAAGTCAAGATCTCCTGCTAGGTGGCGCAGTGGGCACAGCTGGCCAGGTTTCTGCAGCTTAGAACCAGCCACTGTTAGGGCTGATTAGGTTATAGTTTATAGGGTGCTGTCTGTCGGTCCATCTTCTTAAACTCTGGATTCCAGAAAGGCAAGGGTGGTTGCGAGCTATAACTCCCAGAGGGCACAGAATTTAGGGTGTAAAATGGGCTTGAAAAAATACTGGATGGCTAGACTAATGGATACCTGTGTGACTAACAGGGTGAGTGAGTGAGTGAGTGAGTGAGTGAGTGAGTGAGTGAGTGAGTGATGGATGGATGGATGGATGAATGAATGAATGAATGAATGAATGAATGAATGAGAAGGAAAAGAAACTAGAGGAGGAGGAAACAAGAGGAAGGGGAAAGAAACAAGACAAGGAGAGAGGTCAGATGCAGGGTGATTTTCCTCCAGGGACATTAATGCGATGCAAACTCCTGCCCTGGGAGCACGCAGATCAGCCTCACTTCCATGGACTGTGGCTCCTACACTGAGTTACAGGCAGGAGACCCTGGCTCAGCCGTGGGCAGCAGGTAACACCTCAGATTGGCTCAGCAGGATGCTGGCCAGACAGCAAAGCTATTTCCCAATAAAGGAGATGGAGGAGCCCGGAAGTCACACTTCCTTTAGCAAATGAGGGGTGGATCCTGCGACCTCCTCCTGGTAGCGCTGCCGTCCAAGTGCCCAGGGAAGCCAGTTGGCAGGTATGTGCAGACTTCTCTTGGGGTCACCCTAAGTGCATCGGGAGAGGAAAAGGCTCCAAATAACCCAGTCCAAGACTTGGAAATGCCTCTTCCCCATGGAGTCGGGCTGGTGTGATGGTCTGACTCTTAGCTTCGGCTGGTCAAGCCTTCCACCTTTGACCTTCCCTTGCTGGGAAATGTGAGATGAGGAGCAGGAAGGTTACAGAGATGATCAACCGGGGAGAGGGACAGAGAGACAAGGCCAAGACAAGGCACACTTTACACGGGGAGGTTGAGCAAACCAAATAAAGACGCTGGGGTAGGTGTGGGGGGCACAGCACAGCCAGAGACCAGCCATGCACATTCACATCTAGAGGCAACACAGCCTCTCTTCCACACTGGGTACTGACGGCACGCTGTCTTGTGCCAAGCGCTCGGCAAATAAAAAGACATTTACGCTGGCGAGATGGCTCAGCGGGTAAGGGCACTGCCCTGCAAGCCTGAGGGATGACTCTGGCACTCATGGCAGAAGGAGAGATCTGATTTATAGGACTATCTAGGCACATGTGCACTGTGTTATATGCATGCCTGCATGCGCACACGCATACACACACATGCACACACACACACACAGCATATGTATGATAATGAACATTTTTAAAAGAAAATATTTAAGTTAACTTCAGGAAAAAAACCACCCTGATACAAAAAGAATGAATTACAATATAAGGTGATAGGTACTTTATATTACGTGTGTGTGTGTGTGTGTGTGTGTGTGTGTGTGTGTGTGTGTATTTTACAGGCCAACATGATACACACTTTTTTTTAAGAGGTACAGCAGTCCACGGTGGTTCCTAAGGGGCTAAGGGTTCCAATCAGTCTCCTGACCAGGGCCAAGCAGAGTAGTATTTGGGCTTATCCAGGCCTACGTACGAAGAGTCTATTGTCTGTCACATAGTGAAGTCATTTCTCAGTGTCCTTGGTGACCCATGGCAAGCCCTCCAGCAGATGTCTGGCATTCCGTGTGTCCAGCCCTCTCAACTACGTTCTTCCCTGCACGTGCACCTAGAATCACGTTTAAATGATAAACTAAACAGAGTGAGAGAACGGAGAGTGACAGACACAGATGGTAGTGACCTCAACGTAAAGACATTTGTAGTAAAACAAGGCTTTCTTGAGTCCAAGTATTGCTTTACCGCAACAGTCAAGCTGATAACCGCAATAGCTAGCGTTACTAACGAGCAGGTAATGTATACAGTGTGGATACACTGGACGAAGAGATGATTCGTGTCTCATGACAGACAGAGCAGGGCAGTGTACAAGATTCATTCACGCTACTCAGAAACGCATGGAACTCAAAATTTAGGGTATGTGTGTGTGTAGTGTGTGCTTGTGGGTGCACTTATGCACACTTGCACTAGAGATTGGCATCAGGTGTCTTCAAACAGTCCCCCCCCTTTTAAGCTCAAGGACAGTGTTAGCATCGTGTAAGAGAAATGTACAACAGCTTAGGTGAAAATCTCAGCCACTGGCAGGAGGAAACAGAGAAAGTCACAGTGTTTAAAGCAGACACAGAACAGAAACAGTTTGTAGGAGAGCAAAAGCACCCATGGGAACGGAAGTGGGCTGGCAGGCTGAGGAGCCTCTCGACCTCCTTTTGAGGTGGGGTCTCTCAGTGAACCTGGAGCTCAGGGACCCAGTAGCCACACCTTGCTTCCCAGGGTGGTGTGCAGTCCCTAAAACCAGGTACCAAAAGGAAGCCTCCCTCCCTTGCGCTGTTGCTTGTGGCAGGTGTTTGGTAACAACAACGAGAACCGCATCTAATACAGGCATTAATTCCACTCACAAAATCCCACCCCCGCCCCGAGCCAATCACCCCCAGCCTCTGACCTGCTCTATCTCCCTGGTATTAAAATTACAGATCTGAACATTCAGACTGTACTGGTTGCTGGTTGTTTTAAAGTTTTATAGGAACCTGCTCCCCGCCCAGGTTCAGAACCTGAATGAGAAACCCACCTGGGTCTCAGAAGTGAGGGGAGGGGTAGGCATCCCTGCCATCAGAGGTGAGGTGGCTGGGATGCTCTCTGTGTACCACGGATACCCCTTCTTAGCCCATCGGCTCTGGTATCAGCCACAGTATGGCTGCAAGTCACAATGTCCCCTGAGCCTCAATTTTTTCTTAAAACGGACGTGACCTATATCATCAACAGGGTTCACTCTACTTCTTTGACCATTTAGGGATAGGGGCAGGGATTGCTTTTCTGTGAAGAACTCATCCCATCTCCTTCCTCCGTCTATCAGACTCCGGTTTTCCCTGTCCCTACTGTCCTACCCAGAGCCGATGGCTAGCCCTCCAGGGCAGAAGAACAGACTGTCTGTGCTTGTGCTCAGCCGGTTCCCCATGACAAACACAGCAGATGCTGGGAGACGCAAGAGCCTAATTTTGCTGTGAAACATATTGTTTCTGAAGTGAAGGCCTATATCATAAGGCTGTAAAAATCTCACCCATGATAAAATGCTAGTGACAAAGCTGTCTAGCGATGGAAGGCGGGAGAGCAGCTGTACCTGCAGCACAGTGACCGTTGAAGAAACTCAGAGGGCTTTCCTCCCTCTGAATTTGCCTTGTTTCCTCTGAGATGAGAAGTTCCAAAACTATTACTGGTTTGTTTGTCTGATGGTTTACATATGCTTGGCCCTGGGGAGTGCCACTATCAGAAGATGTGATCCTGTTGGAGTGGGTGTGGCCTTGTTGGAGTAGGCGTGGGCTTTAAGACCCTCATCCTAGCTGCTTGGAAGCCAGTATTCTGCTAACAGCCTTCAGATGAAGATGTAGAACTCTCAGCTCCTCCTGCACCATGCCTGCCTGAACACTGCCATGCTCCCGCCTTGATGACACTGGACTGAACCTCTGAGCCTGTAAGCCAACCCCAATTAAATGTTGTCCTTTATAAGAGTTGCTTTGGTCATGGTGTCTGTTCATAGAAGTAAAACCCTAACTAAGACTGTTTTGTTCGTTTGTTTGTTTAGAGACAGGATTTCTCTGTGTAACCCTAGCTATCCTGGAACTCATTTTGTAGTAAAGGCTGGCCTTGAACTCTGAGATCTGTCTGCCTTTGCTCCCTGAGTGCTGGGATTAAAGGCATGTGCCACCATTGCCCGGCTATAACTATTATTGTAAGAAAGCTGCTCCCCAAGTTCATCCTGAGTGTGTCCAGAGATCTTTTCTGACAGAAGACAACAGCTGAGCAGAAAGGAAAACGAGTTTGAGTTGGGATGCTTTGTCATCTGGCTTAGGGTTGGATGCGGCCCACCAAAAATGCATCTGAGGGGTTACCACAGCAACGGCCAACTGTGCAGACAGCTAATGGTCTCTGTCATCGTCCTCCTGAATTTGGGCATAGGGTTTCACTGTGTAGCCCGGTCTGATCTCAAGCCCATAGCAGCCTTTCTGCCTCGGCCTCCTGGGAGCTGATCTTGCAGGGCTGTGTCATGCTTTTGAGAAACCTCCAAGCATTTGTAGACAGGCATGATCCGGAACATGGTTCTGCAGTCGAGACACCCGTTTCTGCCCCACTGCTGCTGTACTTAGCCTCGGACAAGTGTCAAGTCCCTCAATCTGTAAAGTGGGCTATTTGGAGGAACAAACTCAACTCCCAAGCCCCCTTCCTATGGTGAACTTTCCTATTTTCTGATTCATGGATGAAAATCACAGCAGCAGGTGAGTGCCAGGTTTATTGAGATAACTCCGTCCGATGCGTGTCCAAACCCCTTGGCTCTATTTATAGAAGGTGTGTGTGTGTGTGTGTGTGTGTGTGTGTGTGTGTGTGTGTGTGTGTGTGTGTGCTTTAGGGGGCTGTCTTCCTATTTCCAGCACCCTCACCCTCCTGTGTTGGTGGCTGTCCTGCTTTCTCTTGAGAACGCCTTAGCTCTGTCTTATGCAGTACTAATGGGATCATTAGTTGAGATCCTCTTTGCCATTCTGTCAGCCTCTACAATTTCCCTGGACCAGGCCAAGCAAATGTTTTCTTCTAGAACTGGACGTTCAGGATAATGACACAGTGGCAGAAATGGCTTTGTTTCTGAGTCACTCTGATGTCAGCCCTTTGAAGAAGCTGTGTTAGGGTTTGAAAATGCAATGGCCCACGTGCTCCTGCTTGAACGCTCTGTCCTCAGCTTGGGGCGTGGTTGTTAGAAGGTTGGAGGCTTGTGGGCCTGTGACCCAGTGGGCAGACATAATCAGAACAGGAGCTTGAGTGGCACAGGCTGGCTCTCTCAGCATTGCGGTCCACCAGGAAGGAAGGAGGCCAAGCTATAGGCTGCCACAGCCATGAGTTCCACCAGACCTTCCTAACCATCACAGGAAGGCTGGGCCTTCCAAACTGCGAGCTAGAGGAAATCTATTCTATCAGGGTGTTTTGTCACTGTGACAAAAACAAACGCCCCCCCCCACACACACACACTGTGTTCACCTCTGTTACTGGTAGTGTGGATTTGTGGCCATCTTGTCAGTGGTCCTTGAGGCCTGACACTCTGCTTTTGATTGTCTCCATTACCTCTTCATGTACAGAAACTATACTAATTCAGCCTCTAGAACTGACTCTAACCCGCAAATCCTGGTTAATACTCTACACTGTAGGGCTGTATACTTTAAAGTGACAATTTAAGGTAGCTTTAATACCATGACTAGAATTTCATGGTCTAAGACACCAGTTGCTTCTACAGAGTGACTGGGATTACTGCAACGGTAATCTAAGTGTACACACGCAGGTGCACCTGCACACATACACGCTACACTGCACACACACACTGCACTGCACATACGCACTTATACATATATGTTCCTGCAGATACAGGTACCTTCACATACATACATACTGAACATACACACTTCACATACACATGCACTTGTACACATATGTATCCATCTGCAGCATGCAAACACGTACACGCATGTGCATATGTACACACACACACACACACACACACACACACACACACACACACCGAGTCACTCAAAAAATCAAATCAAATCAAATAAAACAAAAGCTGGCTTCAATTTCCCTAACCATGTGGTTTTAAGACCCAACAGTTGCTGGGCAGTGGTGATACATGCCTTTAATTCCTTGTACTTTAAAAATGTGGTGAAAATCCTGACGTTACAACCAGTGCATTGAAGGGTCAGACCCAGACCCTCAGAGTTCAGTTCTCTATAACCATAGGTGTTCCCAGAATCCTATGCAGCATTGATGGCAGCCCCGGTGCTGTCTGCACTGAAGAGAAAAGCAGAGCGGTCACTCGTCTCTCAGCTCAAGCCCATGGTAACACTGCCCCACACAAATATGTCTCCCAAGAAAAAGAGCAAGAACATGCATGGGCCAAACTTCCAATGTCACTCCTGACAGAGTAAAAGAGCTGTGGCTGGGGAAGTCAGCCTACGGAAGGGTAAAAGGAAGAACTTCCATTAATGCAGGGTGGTGGTACGGCTTGGTGACACACACCTTTAAGCTCGGCACCAGGAAGTCAGAGACAAGCTGATCTCTGTGAGTTCAAGGCCAGCTTAGTCTACATAGTGTGTTCCAGGCCAGCCAGGCTGCAAAGTGAGACCTTTATCAAGGAGGAGGGGGGTGGTGTGCTGGCTAGGACAGGCTCACTCAGTAAAGTGCTCTGCAAACATGAGGACCTGAGCTTGATCCTAGCACATTTGTTAACTAAGCAGAACACAGGTGCACACTTTTGAGCCTATTGCTGGGGAGATGAGGCAAGTAGATCCCACGGCTTTCTGGTCAACCAGCCTGGTCAGACCACCACGGAGTTCCGGGTTCAGTGAGAGACCCTATCTCAAAATTCAAACTGTTGAAGACGATGCTTAAGACTGACTCCTAGCCTCCACAAATGCACCTACACACACACACACACACACACACACACACACACACACACACACACACATACACGATAAAAGCTATCATCTATGTCCCTGCCCACATGGCTTTATGCCCTGCCAGTTAGACCAGTCATTCACGATGCCAGCGTAGGAAGACATGAAGATGGCCCCCAGGGAAGCAGAGCAAGACATTGGCTGGGCTTTTCTCGTCTCGGAGCTGAGAAAACCTGCTGCACGGCTAATCAGTGGCCACAAGTGGCTGTTAAAATTGTAAGTACGTGAAATGGCGCTGGATCACATCTCCAGTTTCTCAGTCACAGACGCCACGTTCCAAGTGCCCCACAGCTGAGGGTGGTCTGCGGCCACCCTGAGGGCCAGTGCAGATCTGAACATCTCTGTCATCATAGAATGTTCTCTGGAGCAGCACTGCTTGGGTGGGAGGTGTCTGGCCCTTGTCCCTCCTGGATGCTGCTGTTCCCCAGCTGGAAGGCAGGGAGAGTGAGCGTGGTGAGGTGAGGCACCCGAGAGAGCATCTGGGTGTGCCTGAGGAACTTTCCTCCATGCAGCTCCTTCAGGATAGATGCTCGGGTTGCTATGGAAATGCATCCGGGGCAGAGCGAGAGGTAAGAGGTGGTGAGGGCTGGCCATTTGGAGATAGCAGGCAGCCCTTGGAGGCCAAAAGGTCAATGAATTTTTGGAAGGTCATTTAACATAAAACTCATAAATCTATTCTTATCCTGAGTGGTCCTTCTCTGAGGACAACCTGACTCTAAGAGGATCCATACAGAAAGGATGGCTGGGGGAGAGTGAACCTTAGCACCTACTTACCCTGCGGATGCTCTCACAGGAAGTTCTTAAGTACCCTCAACACTAGGTCCTATGGGGATACAGGGCCATTTGACGGTTTGCTACCTTGAGGACAGGAAGTCACCGCTGTGTCATTCAGGGAAGGTATGTAGTACTTGTTTTTGACTACATTGTGCTGTTATAGCAGGATGACAGAGACTGGGTAATTTTAGAGAGCGAAACAATTTGTTTTGAGAAGCCCATGGCCCGAGGACCCGCACTTGGTGCAGAACATCTCGTGTTCTCCCAGAGTGGGAGGCAAAGAACCTAAGAGCAGATTCTGACAGGGCAGGCTGGAGAGGCAAGGTCATCTTTCTGTCAGAAACCCATTCTGGTCCTAACTAGCCCAGTCCCACAATGTCGGCATCTCAAGGCTGAAACATCCCTTAAAGTCCCCCCCCCCCAAACCCCAGCATACTCTCCTTCCCCTTTCTCTCATCCTCAACCCTCAGGACTTGAGACATGAGGTAGGAAATCAAGAAAAGGAGTTACAAATCACTCACCTCTTGCTCACCTCAGGCTCCCAAAACTAAATCAGACCAGGAATTGGTTGATGAAATAGACCCTGACCTTGAAATGAGGTGATCCTGTACATCAGTTCATGAAATCATCAAGGCAGGGAAGGGAGAACCAGGAAAATGGGCAAGAAGAAACCCTTTGAACTCAGAAGGTTCCAGAAGAAATGCATGAGAAAGGTGCACCCCCAAGTACACAGTGGGATACAATGATTCACAGGGAGGTAATGGATGCCACATGGTGTCAATAGGACAGGGAAATAGGACAGGTTGTTTTGGGAAAATCACCACCACCACCAACAACAACCACACACACACACACACACACACACACACACACACACACACACACACACACACACACCAGGTCACTGGCCAGAGTAAAACAAGTATGTCCGTTTCATTTTAAAGAGAGAAGTGTAACGTCAAACAGGTCAATTCCTTTATTCCAGCACTGGAGACTAGACCTTGCTCTACCATTGAGCCATATTCCACAGCTTAACTCTCCAGAGTGCCCTTGAGATTGGCTGAGCCAGAACCCGCCTAACCTCCATGCTGTGGAGGTGTGATTTGGAGTGGGGGGCCCCTTCCCAGAGGCCCCTTCCCAGAGCTCAGGTAGAACGATGAGTTCCCAGAGACTGCTTTGTGGGACAGAGGCTGGTGGTGCCTTCCAAAATCCATCCCACCCTTTTCTTAACTAAGAGAACACTGTATGTCAGAAATTTCCAGAAGGCAAAGCAATCAAGTACAAACCTTCCTGCTCAGACCACGAGGTCACTTTAAAGGCACATGCCCCTTTAAAACACTAAACGAGTTTGTGTGCCCCAAAACATTGTCAGAAAGGGACTCCCTGTCTCAGGATATCTTTCACCGAGAAAAGAGTCTCACATGTCAGGTTTTCTGTGTTTGTGGCCAATGTCTTATAAAAGCTGAGAAGTCATGACGGGCGTTCTATGAAGTCCCACGTGGTTCATTCCATCATCTGCCCAAACAATCCTTGAAGGTAGTTGCCCAGTTGTATAGAGTTGTTTCATTTCCATTGTCCTCAGAGTGGATTTAAACTTGGGAATCACAGTAGATGGGGAGGGGGGATGGGAAACACCACCTGCAGAATGAGCTTCAAGGGTCAGCTTTGATAATCACTGGAGGAATCAAAGAGGTCTGCGTGCATGCATGCCTGTATGTGTGAGTGAGTGCATGCATGCGTGTGTGTGTGTGTGTGTGTGTGTGTGTGCGTGTGCGCGCATGCCTGTGCATGTGCTTCTGTGTCTGTGTATATGTCTCTGTGTGTATATGTGTCTGTGTGTATGTCTATGTGTCTGTGTGCATGACTGTGTGTGAACATATGTGTGTGTATGTGTGTGTGTATGAGCATCTGTGCCTGTGCACGTCTGTGTGTTTGTATATATGTGTATGTATGTCTGTGTGTCTGTGTGCATGTGTTTCTGTGTATGTGTATGTATATCTGTGTGTCTATGTGCATGTGTTTCTGTGTCTCTGTGTATGTCTCTGTGTGTGTGCATATCTGTGTATATATGTCTGTGTGTGCGTGTGCATGCATGTATATGTATCTGTGTGAGCACACATGATTTCTTTTGTTTTCCCTTCCAGCACCCATTCCCCTGCCAGGAAAGGGGAAAAGCTACTCCAGCAAGAGTACATCCAATTCCCTTTCTTAATTAGAAGAAAACATCTGTAAAAGCAGAGACACAAGAGGCATGGTTGCCTGAAGAGTGTTTGCAAATTACCCCCAAGCACAAAGCAGCATATTAAGGAAGGTGACGGGGCTATTGAACGGTGCGGGCTAATGCAGAGGGCTTCTGCCAACTGCAGTTGGGGGCTTCTATTCCCCTCCCTCAGAGCTGGCCATGCGGGTAGACGTGGAATACAGAAACCAGAACTCCACAGGAGTGAGAGGCACAGAAATCTATCATTTCTCAACCAACGCTCCAGAGAGTCTAATGGCTGTAGGAGAGCATTCAAATAAATAACCATTTCCTGGGACTGCAGATTAGATTTCATACACCGCAGCCCCGGACCAGCTTAAGTGGAGATATGAAGAGCGGGTCTTTATTCAAAAGCAAGATTTACTTCTAATCCACTAATAAGCATGCAAACAAGTTTTTCCAGGCTCTGTGCCCGGGGGAAGAAACCAGATTGCTCAAGACCATTTGCAGACCTGGAAAGTTCCTGACATTGAATGTAGTTGCAGTTAACCCTGGCAGATCCTGAGGTCTCTCTGTGTAACAGGTTATCAATATATGGCGGCTGTGCCCATGACCCATCCAGCCAAGGCCGACCTGAACAGGTTTAGACAGTCCTGAGTCAAAAACACTTCCTTCAGAAGTGATTTAATTTGTGGTTTCTCCTTTTACTCAAAACTTTTTGTCTTTGCCATGGAACAAAACCATATGCATTCTGGCATACTTCCATGGTGATCTTTGGAGATATTTCTCTGAGCTGGAAGTGTGTCTGTAAGTCGTCACCACTCTGTCTCGTCTCTTCCACCCACCCCGGAAGCAGAAGTGAGTTAGGTGATCACAGGGTGAAGTAGAACAGAGTGCAGCGTGCGTGTGTGTGTGTGCGTGTGTGTCTGTGTGTGTGTGTGTGTGTGTGTGTGTGTGTGTATTCATACTAATAAATTATATGAACTCTCATCTTTATTCAAAAGTCTGAAACTCCTGTGACATTATTTTTGCCCAACCATACACTGTTCTGGTCACATTTAATGTCTCTTCATTCAACGATGAACTAATTCCTCGGTGTATTAAACACATTTTGGGGGCCGAGGAGATGATTGCAGTTGGCAAAGTCGTTGCCCTACGAGCCTGAAGAGCTGAAGTGGCTCTCCAGAACCCGTGTAAGCGCCCAGGCATGGTGGCATGCACTTGCAACCACAGAGATGGGGATGTTGAGGCAGGAGGATGCCTAAGGCTCAGCCTAGCCTAACTGGCAAGTTCTAGACCAACAAGAGACTCTCGAAAAACAAGGTGGGTGAGTTTTTAAGGAGTGATACCTATGTTTGATCTCTGGCCTCCACACGCAAATGTGAGCTTGTGCATACACACACACACACACACACACACACACACACACACACACACACGCGCGCGCGCATACATACAAATAAAATTGAAATAATAATAAAATTCAACTTGAGATATTCTCAACGTAGAATAGGTTTGGTGATTTGTGGGCCAGCTGTATATCAAGGGTCACCTCTTCCTTTGTGACTTTGGCCTTCAGTTCAGAGACAAGCACAGCATATTCATGGTATTTTTTTCCCTGTGATAGACGCCATGACCAAAAGCAACTTGGGAAAAGGAAAGGTTTACTTGGCTTACATGATCCAGTCACAGCCTATCATTGAGGGAAGTCAGGACAGGAACCTGAGCAGAAGCAGAGATAGGAACATGGAGGGGTGCTGCTTACTGCCTTGCTCCCCAGGGCTTGCTCAGACTGCTCTCTTATAGAACCCAGATCTTCCTGTCTAGGGGTAGCATGGCCCATGGTGAGCTGGTCCCTCCCACATCAATCATTTATATAGAAAATGACCACAGGCCATTCTGACAGAGACAATTCCTCAGCTGAGGTTCCTTTTTCCTGGGCATTTGTGTCAGGCTAATAACAAGAACTAACCGGGAGCCGGACTATTTCCCACTGAGGTCCTTCCAAAGACCTGAAACGATTTGTGCCTCTCATGTTTCCATTCTGGAAGGTGGTATCCTGTCAGCCTTTGCCCCTGAGGCTGAGGGTCCAGCCCAGATGGCTTCGGTTATGGTCTGAAAGCATGAGGGGGTGGAATGCTGGGTTCTAGAGGAGTGCATAACCTCCAGGATGTGGGCAAGAACTCACTGTGATGGTCTGAATGGAAAATGTCCCTCATAGGCTCCTGTACTTGATACTTGGTCTCTGCACTGGTGGTGCGCTGTTGGGGAAGTTATGGAACCTTTAAGAGGTGGAACCTTGCTGGAGGAAGTGTATCACTGGTGGTAGACTTTGAGTGTTTCTATAGTCTGGCCTTCTCCTCCTCCTCCTCTTCCTCTTCCTTCTTTTCTCCTCCTCCTCTTCTTCTTCCTCCTCCTCTTCCTCCTCCTCCTCCTCTTCCTTCTCCTCCCCATATTCTGTCCCCTCCTTTCCATGTGTGGATGAAATGTGATCTCTCTGCTACCATGGATTTCCTAACATCCTGAACTGTGATCCTTCTAGAACCATAAAATAAACCAAACCCTTTCTTCCCTAACTTGTTTTTGGTCAGCATTTGTTATCACAGTAACAGAAAGGTAACTAAACACTACCCCAAGAGAAACCACTGCCAAGGCCTGACTTACGCTCTCGGGGCTCTCTCACATCAGGAGGGGACAGTGACTCTTCTCAGATTAACAAGTGCCTGGGTGCACCAGAGAGCTCATTACTGAATAAATCCCATGTGCTCTCCCTGCTTCATCAGCCTTTTTATCACCTCTTTGGGGGATCTGACTCCAGACCTTCCTCCGGACCCCACCTGGTGCTCACTTGGCCTGGCTGAAACTCATCAGAACGTGAGCCTCTTGAGTCTGTTGGCTTGGATTCCATTACGCCAAAGCACCTGTTCCTCTCTCCCATGTCCACCCTTTCTTCAATGCCGACACACCGTCACACCACTGACATATTTGGCCAAGTAACGATTAGATTATTTTTGTCTTAAATTCATTTTTCATTCATTTCTTAAGGCGAGTTGATATCCTGTCTAGTCTTCCCCAGAAAGAGAGTTTAGGGATTCAGTTACACCTTTGTCAAATCCATATGTTGATATCTGTGCTGGACAGTTTTATGACAACTTGACACAAACTAAAGTCATCTGAGAGGAGAAATGCCTCCATAAGATCAGGCTGTAGACAACTCTGTAGGGCATTTTCTTAATTAATGATTAATGGCGGAAGGCCCAGCCCATTGTGGGTAGTATCAACCCTGGGCTGCTGTCCTGGTCCTGTAAGAAAGCAGGCTGAGCAAGCCATGATGAGCAAGTCAGTAAGCAGCACCCTCCATGGCCTCTGCATCGGCTCTGTCTCCAGGATCCTGTCCTTTTTGAGTTCCTGTCCTGCCTCCCTTCATTGATGAAGACTGACATGGAAGTGTAAGCCAAAAGAATCCCCTTTCCCTCCCAGTTCGTTTTTTGGTCACGGTGTTTAGTCACAGCAATACAAACCCTAAGATAATACCTCAAACCCCCAAACCTCAAAATGTGGTCTCATTTAGAAATAGTGACTATAGATAGCATGAGGTAGACTATGGTAAGATCACTATAAAGTAATGTGGGTCCCTAGTCTATGCTTAATGCCCCCATAAAAAGGGAATGTCTGAGCTGTCAGAGATGTGTCAGACTGCAAACCGCTCTTGCTAAGGACCCAAGTTCAGGTCTCAGCACAACCATCTGGGATCCCAGCTCTCCGGGGTGATTAACGGCAGCCCCATGCATATATCCACACACAGACACACATACTCACAATCAAATATTAAAAATAAACCTTAAATACAGGGCAATGAGAAAACATCCTGGAGAGATACAGAAGGAAACCAATGTGAGGAGTTATGTGGCAAATATGTCCACTTACAAGCCACAGAGAAAGACCTTGATGTATTTTAAATGGATGTTTCTACCATTGGCTTAACTGGGGACATTGGTCCCCAGATGATTGTGCTTGTGAAGATTGTGAAACCTTTAAGGGGGGAAGACTCATGGATGAATGGGGTCTTGTGGCTGGACCCTAAGGTTGTATAGTTTAACCTCACTTCCTATTTATTCTGCTTCTTGACTTCAGATGCAATGTGACCAGTTGTCTCCAGCTCTGGCTACCACATCTCCCCTGCCATAATGAACTGGGTCCCTCTGAACTGTCAGCCAGAACTAGGTCCCTTTGAACTGTCAGCCAGAACTAGGTCCCTTTGAACTGTAAGCCAGAACTTGGTTCCTTTGAACTGCAAGCCAGAACTTGGTCCCTTTGAACTGTAAGCCAGAACTAGGTCCCTTTGAACTGTCAGCCAGGACTGGGTTCCTTGAACTGCAAGCCAGAACTTGGTTCCTTTGAACTGTAAGCCAGGACTGGGTCCCTTTGAACTGTAAGTCAGATAAATTTCCTCCTTTAAGTCCCTTTTTCAGGTATACGAAAAGTAACTAATGCAGATCTGAAAGGAATGGTTCACTCAGTACCACCTGAAGGGAACATCTATCTAATCCTTCATTTCAAATGCACAGCTTCCAAGACCTTGAAAAAAAAAATCCTTTCCATGAAAGTTGCTCAGCTTTGGGCCATGGGTCCCCTTACTTCCTGCCCCCTCTTCTCAGGCCAGATAACCTGGAGGTAAACAGCAAAGAGTGAGCTCAGAAGCAAATGGTTGTATTTCCTCTCCTTTTCCATGTGATAACCATTGAGGATTAGTCTCTCTACCATCCTTTATCCACAACAGCCAAACACAAACCCTGCTGTCTTTAAAGTGAAGAACAAGCCAGGGAGATATCCCTGAACTGTACATGTTCTGGTAAGTCCATTCCACCTGCCATCCTTCCCACCGTCTCCAAGACATGGGGTAGCTTCCTGAACTGCATTTCAGTCTTTTGATCACTTCCACCTATGTGCATACTTAAAATCATTCACAGATTCCCCAACTCAGACATGCCAGCGAGGAACACCCTGCCTGCAGCTCAGAGGCAAGTGGTAGGCTCTAGTCAGAGAGCCCAGAAACTTCCAGGATGGCTAATGTCACACAAGTGCCACTTCATCCACACTGGCCAGAGTCTGACTTTCTGAAGTCACAGAGAATTTGATAACACTCGTGAAAAATAAGGTCTCTCTCTCTCTCTCTCTCTCTCCTCTCCTCCCTCTCCCTCCCTCCTCCCTCCCTCCCCTCCCTCCTCCCTCCCTCCCTCTCTCTCCTCTCTCTCTCTCTCTCTCTCTCTCAGATGAAGGGGAGCCTGAAGAACATGACCTGCTATAGGATATCTGAACTTAGAAGTACATGCATGGCATTCTGGGTAAAAAAGGAAAAGGGGGTGGGGGTGGGGGAGAAGAGAGCGCCAAGCCCTTGTGTGCAGAAAGGATTATTTGATATTCTGGGTGCTCTCCATGTAAAATAAAAGCACAAGGAAATACAAGTTCTTCCTGTCTATACAGTCCATACTCCCTCCAGGGAAAGGTTCAGATCCTGCTTCTTCTAAACAAGCCAGAGCTTCACTCTCCTCCCCTGGGGCAGGTTGACTTCTCTGAAGAGGAATTAAATCAAGAATCTGTCGATCTACAACTGCACATTATATGCCATTGTAATGAGCACCCAGGAATTACAGGAGAGGTCCCATGGGTTCAGTCAGATATCCATGAGGGTCTGTGGTCCCTTACATAGGACCTGTTCTCTATTGCTAACTGTAATGGAGATCAAGTCAAAACCACCTTGATGCATATCTCGTACACTAGGAAAACACGGACAATGACAGGTGAGCATGCAGAGACAACAGGGCTCCCCCGTGCTGCTGGGGAAATCTCAAATGGTATGTCTCTGGGCAAGCACACACAGAGATCAAGGGCATGGGGTCTAATAGGTAAGGTGTCAGTACTAGAAATACTTTTTCTTCTTTCCTCTGAGAGGTGGTGATCAGCAGGAAAAAAAGATTTCTCTTTTAAGAAGTGAGGTTGGGGGAACGGAGGCATTGCCCAGTGGTTAGGGTCACTGGCTGCTCATCCAGCGGACCTGAGTTCTGTGACTAGCACCTACATGGTGGCTCACAACCATCTGTATCTCCAGGTCCAGAGGATCTGATGTCCTCCTCTGGCCTTTATGGGCACTGCATGTGCACAGTGTACATACATACAAGAGGGCAAAACACCTATACACAGAGAATTAAAATAAAATACCAAAAAATTATAAAGAAATTTAGTCTGGGGACAGAGTGCAGGGCGTTTGGGTAGGACTGTTGGGACAAGACAGCAGGCCAGAAGAGGTTGGAGAGTGGGTGTGGTGAAGTGGGACCAGTAGGGAAATGGAAGGTAGTGAGGGAGGGGGAGGTACCATGAGAGTAGTAAGGTTTCTAGCCAAGAACACCTGAGTGAAGATCAGGACATTATCTGCAACGGGACACAGACGGTGCGGACAGAATAGACAAGTCTGCAGGACAATTTGGTAGAGACTTGGCAAGATATTTGGAGTCAGTGACTTGGGGCTCTGGAGAGCAGGCCCTTTTGCTTTCTCCCTTTTAGAAACCTTTCCATGGTGGGGGAGTCTGATGTCCCTCAGTGTCCTTCTACCTCAGGGTCCATACAGTGCTTACACCCCCACCAGAGTTCTCTCCTCCCTGCTCTGACACCCTCATCTCCACACCAGCCAGCGGCTGTGTGCTTCCCCTGGCTGTGCTTCAAGTTTCCCAGACTTGGCTGGGTGATTGTGCTACTTCACCAAAGCACCCCTGGACATGGCGGAGGGACAGAAGGGGACCGTGTTCGGGGTGGTCACTCGTGGAGGAAGGTTGTGCGGGGTAAGAGAGCAGTGAGAGGCAGGGACAGAGGGGCTCGGAAAACCTGCGATGCTAAGGGACCGTCAGGTAGGAGGGAAAGAAGAGGTGATCAACAGAGAGCAAAGAATATAAAGCCATGAGAGACAGACAGAGACAGACAGACAGACAGACACACACACACACACACACACACACACACACACACACACACACACACACACAAACCCAGGCTGCCCAGGCTGTTAGCAGGCTTCTAACTTGCATGGACATTTGGGGTTTGTTCCTGGATGTCACCCCTGCCTGTCTTTGGTACACTAGGACAGGATAGTAGACGAGGGCGGATGAGAAGGTTTGGGTTTTTCGTTTGTTCGTTTTGTTTTCTTTTGTTTTTGAAGCTTCACAAAGGATCTCCTTGAAGCTGAAGGAGAACACTTTCCGGAACTCTGAGCAATGCCAGGGCTAAGAGGCAGGTGTCTAGACGTGTGAGGATCGCCCATCTCAAGCATGAAAATCCATCCAAGATGGGAAACAGAAAAGAGGATGATCCTAGCTGAGAAGCTCCAAGAAGAAAATCTAAACAGCACCGAAAGAGATGAGGGATTGAGCACAGCATGAGAATTCAAGGAGGCGAATTTGTGCGATGGTGTGGCTGAGGAAAGTCCAGATTGAAATGGCCACCGCATTCTGTCTACACTGGAGAGCGCTCTCCAACAGGAATAGTGAGTCAGAGCTGGTCCCATGTTTGTCAACTTAGGGGCCGGCTCGGCTGTGTTTTAAACAACACATCAATCCACTAGATGTAGGCAGAAAGGAAGGTATCTTCCGGTTGTCAGAGTAAAAATCCTTTACTCCAGTCCAGCAACCCGAAGGAAAACAAGGGAATTTGTGGCTTGGTTTCCTTGACAACCTTATCTTCACTTCAGGCACCATCCCTGTCTCTAAGCAACGGGGCACTCTTCGGAATTACCAGGAGGTAAAAACCAGCACTTGCCCCTGTCCACACTCCAGGACAAAGCAGATTGGGGAAGAGTGACTTACCGGCCTCCTCACAAGGCAGAGCCCAAGGCTGCTAGGAAAGGTACGTGTCCCCAAGTGTTTCCCCAGACCACATGCACCCGGGCTCCACCCCCTCAAGTTCCTTATGTACATGTTTTGGGTCACTCCCTGGAGGACACAGTGACTCAACCTGTTAGGTAATCATCTAACTCTGCCCCATTCCTAATGCAAAAGCCCTACGTGGCCTCAAGCAGCGGGGAGAAGAGGAGGCCGACCCTAGAGAGTAGGGCACGGAAGGAAAGGCAACATGTCACTGTCACCATGACTTAGCAGATAGCTAAGCCAGGAGAAAGGGATTTGATTAAGAGAAGAGAGAAGACACCTATATTGTGGTGTTGACATTTAAGAAGACCTTGTTTGCCTCAGAAAACGGGATTCTGAGGGTTTGTTTTTTTGACTGCCATGCCCCATCCCCGGGCCACGAAGAATGTCTAAGAATATAAAGAGGTATAAATGAGACAACTCTTGAGAGGTGACAGCTATGAGTCTTAACGGGGACCAGAGGAGCAAGCCGGTGAGCTGAGCTCTGCGGCTGAAGGAACTGGGAAACGGAAGGGGCCGGCCAACACGGGGTATTTTCAAGTTTTGCATCTCCGGAAAACCACCATCCATCTCAATCCTTTATGTTCAAGGCCGCTCAAGTCCATGACCACAGCTGCCCTCGCAGTATAGCAGGGGCAAGGCTAGAGCCTAGAATGAGGCCCCTTCCTTCACAGCCTTGGCCATCTCTACCTGGGGCTGTTCCTGCACACACGGTTATTTCTCAATAAGACACACGCTACAGAGTCTGCGTGCAAACTCCGTCCTATCGTTGGTATTGAAGAATTCTGACAGCCTAGTTTGTCATCGTTCAAGTAAAACCCCCAAATCTCAGGGAGTACAGGGAATTATAGTTTTAGTCGTCCTTCAACTGAATGGATCTGATCAGGGTGTCTCCCTAGGATGGGAAATAGAGACTGGTAGCCTGACATCACCTAGAGCAGGAGACAGGCTTCCAGACAAACCAGTGAGGGATCCTTAGGCTGCCTTTTAAGCCTGTAAAGGAAGCACTGCTCCGTGCACTGGAGCCCTGGACTGACTGAAGAACACTGTAGAGCAGCATTCATCACTTTGCGCTTCCTGGCCATGGATACGTGACCAGCTGTCCCACACCCCTGCAGCTGTCCCTTCACCGCCATGATGGGCTGTAACCTTAAACTGAGGGCCAGAATCAACCCCTCCTTCCTGAAGTCAGTCTCATCAGAGTATTTTGTCGAAACAAGTAACCAAAATGCATCATCTTGTTCCCGAATTCCTGAGGAGAGCGACGTTCAGGGTCATCACTCTGATTCACTGACAACACGAACACGTGTTGCTGAAGTGAAGAAGAGGGGGCCGCAAGGCTGGGAGCAGGAAGGTAGCCTGAGCCATTGCAACGGGCTGCAAAGATCCCGCCGCCCAGAGCCATCCATGGAGTTGTGAACATCGGAGCAGAGGGTGGGTATTGCTTGTCAGCTTGACAGGTTCTAGAATTATCCAGAAGATAAATCTATGTGTCTGTGAGTGAGATTCTGGAGTGGGTTAACTGATGATGGAAGACCTTCCCTAAACGTGGGCATCATTATTCCATAGGCTGGGATCCCAGGCTGCAGGAAAAGGAGGAAGTGGAGAGAGAACTGATACACAGTGTTCTCTGCTTCCTGGACACAGATGCTATGTGACTATCTCAACTTCCTGCTGACATCCACCATGATGGACTGCATCTGCAAACTGAGAGCCAATGTAAATCTTCCTCCCTTGAGTTGTTTTTGTCTGATATTTCATCACAGCAGTGAGAAAGGAACTAAGACAGTGAGAGAAAGAGAGCCAGGTCACAGGGCCCTAGTCATGCAGACAACCGGACATGACCAGCTTTAGCACAGGGCCCAGGACAAAAGGAGTCAGATGGGTAATCCCAAAGGCTCCCAGGTCCCAGCATCCACAGACCGGGAGAAGATTGAATGAGGGTATAACACTCACAATCGGGCAGGTCACATCTAAATCACACAGGTTGTAGGGTTGTCTGTTTGTTCAAGAATAGAACCACCATGGGGCAGCTGGTTCAAACTGGGATGGCCATCCAGGTATTTCTGGGAACTTAGGTTCGTCATGACTCTCCCTATGGGGTTTAGGAGGTTCCACTCAAGACTCATCTAGAAGTTTCTCTACAACCTAGGCCTGTCTGTGGAGGGAGGTGTGTCTTCTCTCCCAAGCTGAAATACTGAGCTCATATCTCAGACCTAGTGGCCATGTCTACAAGAGAAGGGAGGAGCACAACATCTATGCTAACAGGAGGACTCCACGGGTGGCCAAAGCCCTGAAGAGTGAACACTCTGTCAGAGCAGGGAACAGACCTAGAAGTGTCAGGTCCATTTGTCACTGACTCAATTGTTTTTCATCTGAGACAGGAAAAGAAAATGGAATTTCCATTTGAGGATCCGCCCTCGGTTAATTGTTATTTGCGGAACACACGTAACACTCTCATTATTCTCAACCCCACACCATAAAAGCCATCCAGGGAATGCAGGCAAACAGAAGAAACAAGGACTTATTAAATGCATAATTAATGTGCATTAAGATTAGCATACATGAATAAGAATCAGCTGGGACTGCTACAGAGCATGAACCCCTAACGTTATCAACTGATTAAACGTGTTATCTGCTGTGGCTTGGGAACAGAGCAGCAAGCCCCCTGGGGATGGGGGGTGGGTACAAGGAAGGAGACTGGAAGCTGGGCTGGGGAGCCTAAAGCCAGCCAAAGTGCTGAGAGTTTTCTAGAAAAGCCACGGCTCCATTTAGGGTAAAGCGAACCACGCTCTTGCCAAGGTCATCTCTGAGCTAGGGTGGACCACCCATGAGGGACTCTGAAATGTCTGCTCACTGATACTCTTTAAATAGCTTTGTATCAAAGTGATGGGAACAGCCAGTAGGGTTGGTCTTCTGTGTGACTTCTCCAGGGACCATCAGATCTGATATGTATCTCGTGACCCCGCCTACTACCACAGCCTTATCCAGGGAGGACCATCAGCAGAGTAGCCCTGGGGATGAATCTGACAGAAAAGGACACCACTGACATAGACTCCCCCCACACCTTGGAAGCAGGTCGGTGCTGCAACAATACTAGTGGGACCAGAGGGAGCCATCTGGGACCCAGACAGTGCCCTTGATCTCCCCCTTTGTGTAGGGTGCTCTTGGAGTCCCCTCTAAGCCCCTTGTGATGGTTGAGTTTGTCAAGTTGATGGGATTTAGAGTCACCATGGAAACAAACCTCTGGGTGTATCTGTGAACTATGTCAACAACAACAAAATGTAAGTGGGTACAAAAGACTTACCCTGAATATCAACGGCACTATTCCATGGGCTGGGGGTCTTGGACTGAATAAAAAGAGGAAAGATGGATAGGCACCAATATTACCTACCTCCCTCTGCTTCCTGACTGTAGACGGCATGTGACCCCACCCACCACCATGCCTTCCTCATCATGTGGGCTGTACCCTTTAAGTTGTCAGCCCGAATCAACCTTCCTTCCTTTAATTCGCTTCATACAAGCAAGGAGAAAAATGACTAGCCTCCCCTCTGTGGGGACAAGCATCCCTCACGTGGCTAATGCCACCAGTGATGAGGGATGACTCTTTACTGTTTCCATTGACTCTGTTTGTTTGCTCTGTCTTGTTTCTCCCGCAGCAAGGATAGAACCAAGGCTTTGTGCACGCCAGGCAAGAGCTCTACCACAGAGTTATATCTCTATCCCAAACAGGAGTATTTCCAGCAGCCAAAGTGACTTTTTAACTGCCTCATTTTCAAACACAACAGAAAAACAACAACAATGACAACAACAACAACAACAACAACAACACATTCTTGCTCTCCAGGCTTTTGCCTCGACTCTGTTGATTTCCTATGATGATCCATCCTGTACTGGCTGGTTTTGTGTCAACTTGACACAAGCTGGAGTTACCACAGAGAAAGGAGCCTCCCTGGAGGAAATGCCTCCATAAGACCAAACTGTAAGGCATTTTCTCAACTACTGATCAAGGTAGGTGGACCCAGCCCATTGTGGGTGGTGCCGTCCCTGGGCTGGTGGTCCTGGGTTCTATAAGAGAGCAAGCTGAGCAAGCCAGGGGGGAGTAAGCCAGTAAGTAACATCCCTTCATGGCCTCTGCGTCAGCTCCTGCTTCCTGCCCTGTGTGAGTTCCAGCCCTGACTTCCATTGGTGATGAACAGCAATGTGGAAGTGTGAGCTGAATAAACCCTTCCCTCCCCAACTTGCTTCTTGGTCATGGCATTTGTGCAGGAATAGAAACCCTGACTGAGACACATCCACTCTGTACGATGTTGATTTATTTCTTTTAAGACTGACTCTTTCATTATGTAGCTCTAGATGTCCTGGAACCAGCTATGTAGTCCGGACTGGCACTGAACTCCCAGAGATCCACCTGCCTCTGCCTCCTGTGAGCTGGGATTAAGGGCTTGTGCCACCGCTGCCATTTTCTGCACAGCATTGAAATGAATGTGTGAGTAAGCTTTGTCTCTTCTGAGAGACTGAAAGCTCGTTCGTTGCAAGAACAAACCCTATTTCATTCCCTTTATCCTCTTTTAAGCAGTGGGGACAGAGTCCCTCACCACAGCGGCTGCTAGCTACAGTTCCTGTTGAGTGTGGAGACACTGAGAAAATGGACCATCTTATTTAAGTTTAATAAGGATGTAATGTAAAGGCTTAAGGTGTAGGGGTGTGTGTGTGTGTGTGTGTGTGTGTGTGTGTGTGTGTGTGTGTGTGTGTGTGTGTGTGTGTGTGTGTGTGTGACAGAGACAGAGGTGTGTATATACCCCAGTGCATGTGTGGAGGTCAGGGAACAACCTTCAGGTGTTGGTTCTCTCCTTCCATTTTGTTTTAGGGAGGGTCACCATGATGAGTCAAGCTTCCCAGCCCACAAGCTGCCAGGCACTTCCTTCTCTTGTCTCCTCCTTTCTCGCTGCAGGACTGCCGGGGTTATAGGTATTTGTTATAACAACATTTGGGTTTTTACATCGGTGTTAGGGACCTGAACTCGTGTCTGTGTGGCAGCTGGCTTTTACATAGAGTTATCTCCTGGACCCACAACCCTGTTTCAGGATGACTAAATTTCACTTTAACCACAAAAATTCTGCATCTAGGCTGAAATGTGCCATGGACATAAAACAAATACTTCAGAACTTATATGGTCTTCCATGTTTTAAAATATGGAGTCCACGTCGAAATGGTAATAGTGTGGCCGCATTAGATGAAGTGTATTTTGTAAATTAATTCCATTTGCTTTCTGCTTCTTTCGTTTTTAAAATTTATACCCAGGGAATATTTCATAATAAATGATATATGTGCATATATATAACATGCATGTTCACATCTTTCCTATGTATGGCTATTAGAGAGCTTAACAATTCACACTGTTTCCTATATTTCTTTTTTTTTAAAGATTTATTCACTTTATTGCACTGCATGAATGCTTTGCTCATATATGCATATGCGGCATATGAGTATTGGGAACTCTTATAGGTCTGAAGGGGTGTCAGGTCCCATTGGGCTGGAGTTATGAATGGTTGTGAGCTGCTGTGTGTGTGCTAGGGGGGTGGGGGAGGGGGGTTGAACCCAGGTCCTCTGCAAGAACAAGTTCTCTCCAGCCTCCTGCGCTGTATCCCTGAGATACAGGCGTGTGCTGGCTTCACTGTGCAGGTCTTCAGAGAGCACTACAAAGATCACTCCCTCCCTCTCCTCTATTACCAGAATGAGCTCCTTCAGGCCACGCATCTGGATTAGAAGTATGATCGGTGGTTAGGAAACTAAATAGCAATGTGGGAATAAAATTTTGGCAGCTAATGAAAAAAAAATCATTTGAAACTGATTTAAGTGTGATGTGACGATTGCTTGCAAAATGGGAGATTAATAATTCAGATCCTAAGAACATACGTCACTGTTATCAAGGAAATGCAGGCCTCAGCCTCCCTGGCAGCCAATGACTAGAAGATATTCACAAGAAATGAATTGTTTTCACAGGAGAGGCAAAGCATTCCCAGAAAATATATTGTCCAATAAATGTAGTAGCAGTGGGTGATAAGCTGGGCGGTGTCCCTAGCAAGACCTGAGAGTAAATGTCACAGTGTTTTCCATCAGAGAAGATCCCGTCCTCAAAATCAGAGTTAAAGGGCTACTTTTTCAGATGGGCATAAGATGGCATGGTCCATTATGCTGTCTTGGCCAGGACAGTGGGCACATGTCTATTTGAAAGTAGGAGTGGGGCTGGAGAGATGGCTCGGCGGTTAAGAGCACTGACTGCTCTTCCAGAGGTCCTGAGTTCAAATCCCAGCAACCACACTGTGGCTCACAACCATCTGTCATGGGATCTGACGCCCTCTTCTGGTGTGTCTGAAGACAGCGACAGTGTACTCATATATAATAACAAATAAATGTTTGTTATTTATAGGGCCAATAAATAAATCTTCAAGAAAAAAGAAAGTAGGAGAAGAAGAAGATCAGGAGGAGGATGAACAGGAAGAGGAGGAGCAGGGGGATAAGGATATGGAATAAGGTCAGGAGGAGAAGTAGGAAGAGGAGGAGGAGGAACAGCAGGAGAAGGAACAGGAAAAGCAGGAGAAGGAAGAGAAGGAGCAGCAGCAGGAGGAGGAGGAGGAGGAGGAGCAGGAAAAGCAGGAGAAGCAGGGGGAGGAGGAGGAGGAAGAGAAGGAGGGGCAGAAGACAACAGAAAGAGGAGGAGCAGGGAGAAGAGGCTTGGGAGGAAGAGCAGGAGGAGCAGCAGGAGGACCAGGAAGAAAAGCATGAGTTCTCCCAGTCTTGGCTGCCTTAGCCCAGCACTGGACAACATGACTCACCATGTACCAATTTTCCTGACAAGCCATCTGAGCCCGTGTCTGTCCTCCATTCGAGAATGGAAAACAGAATTGGGGGTTCAGCACAACTGGTAGGGTGCTTGCCATACCAGCAGAACCCAGGACCGATCTCCAGCAGCACACTAAGTGTGGTGGCACGCACCTGCAACTCCAGCACTCAAGAAACAGAGGCAGGGGGATCCAGGGCTCAAGGTTGAGCTTGGCTACAGGATGAATTTCGTGTGTCTATGTGTGTATGTGCTCCTGTGTGTATATATGCACACATTGGTACAAGTACACATGTACATGTGTGTGTGTGTGTGTGTGTGTGTGTGTGTGTGTGTGTATGGAAACCTCAAGTTCACGTTGGGATGTGAGAAATTAGCACTCTCTGTCCTATTTTTTGAGACAGGGTCACTTACTGGACCTGAAGTGCCTGGATTCCGCTCGGCTGGCCACCAAATTCCAGGGATCCTCTGCTTAAGCTGGGCATTGTGGCTCAGGCCTATAACGCTAGTACCGTAGACACTGAGGCAGGAGGATTGCCATAGTTTCAGGCCAGCCTGGGTTACAGAGTGAGTGCCAGGCTATCTCAGGCTATAGAGTGAGACCTTGTCTCAATAAAAATTCAATAAACGAATAAATAGCTATTTAAGCTGTATTCTGGTCATGGTAGCAAGACAGAGTGAAGTTAGCCAGAAGCTTGGCACGTCGATACAGAAATCGCCTTCCAACTATCTTGCTTTGACTTTTCTCTTCACCTTACATGAGACATAGGAGAGTGACATAGCAGAGTCAACATGGAAACTAGTCTTCATTTTAACCCAACAAGTGCAGCCTTAGACTGTGGCTTTGGCCAGTGTGGTGGTTTGAATATACTTGGCCCATGAAGTGGCATTATTAGGAGGTGTGGCCTTGTTGGCAGAAGTGTGTCACTATGTGGGTGGGCTTTAAGGGCTCCTACTGCACAAGCTCCTCCCACTGAAGAAGAGAGCCTCCTCCTGACTGCCTTCAGATCAGGATGTAGAAGTCTCTGCTCCTCCAGCACCAAGTCTGCCTGGATGGTGCCATGCTTCCTGCCTTGATGATAATGGACTTGACCCTCTGAACCTCTAAGCCAGCCCCAATTGACTGTGGTCCTTTATAAGAGTTGCCTTGGTCATGGTGTCCATTCACAGCAATGAAACTCTAACTAAGTCAGCCAGGAAGCAGGGCTGAGGTCCTGTGTGTCCACAGCCCTTGGCAGAGGTGGTGGGTATCCCAGCTTGCCTTGCTCATGGGATCACACGGGGACCCTGGAGCTGTAATTTCCCACTCTTGGAGTTCACGCCAGGGCGTGTGCTCACCTCCAACAGCGCAATTTGAAAGTGTGCTCTCAGCTCCTGCCGCTGCACACACCCAGGAAACACGATCTGTTGAGTGAAATGTCATCCCATACAGGAGCCCATGCTAATTATAATGTCATTTTCCCCACTGAGGTGCAGATAATTAAAGGAGAATATTACAGTGTTTTCAAACTCCTGGAGTAAATGAGGGAAATCTTGAAGTAACCTGCTGGAGATAAGAATTTAAAGTGCTCTGAACCGTCCCCCTTGAAGGTCACCTGACTAGAGGTGGAAGATTCTTAAGGACTGAACTAAGGCGCCCCAGAGGAGAAGAGGAAGGGAGGAGGGGGGAGACAGAGGGAGGAGGAGGGGGGAGCAAAGAACTCAAGTGCAGCAGGCTCTGCTGTGCTCTACCTTAAGTGGGGTTACACAGCAGGTGGCTGGCCTGTTGCAGTAGCTGTTAACTCACTTCATAGAGAACTGCAAGGTGAGGTGTCATTGCCAATTTACATCTACCAACACTGAGATGCTCAGGCCTTTACCCAAAGTCACATGGCCGATAAGGCAGCTGGTGGCTTTGGGAGCTAAGTCCGGGCCTTGCTGATTCTAAGGTCTACTACGCCTGTCTATCGTTGATGGGTCCTCGACCACCCTCACCTGCTGGTGATGGGTGTGTGGAGGACATGCTTCTGGGGCACTCCTTCTGCCACCTTCTGCGGAGCTCCCTTAGGGACAGCCCTGGCTATGGAAGAGGTCTCCCATCCAGGTTGCCCAGCCTATAAGCCTGCTGCTAAGCAGAGAGCCCAGGACATCTTGAGCGAGAAGTCTGCCAACATACCCGGCTGGTGTCACAGACGCTGACATTTCATGTCTTTAAAAAATAAAAATAAAAAAGCAAAACGTGTTTCCTGAACTTTCTGGAAATCACTGAGATGCTTCCCCGCTTAGCAGTAGAAGAGAGGCCGAGAGCTCTTCTAGTCAGGAGGAAAACACCCTGAACGACAGTCAGCGCCACCTAAGTGGTTGCTGTGTGGCCCTAGGCTCTGTCTCTGAACTTCTGCATCTCTGTGCAATTCTAGGGGACAAATATCTAGACATGATCACGGAATACTTCCAAGACCTGAGTAAATACCTTTTATTATTGGGATGGTTTGAGTAGGTATGGGCTCCATAGATTCATGTATTTGAATGCTTGGCCCACAAGGAATTTTGTGGCCTTGTTGGAGGAAGTGTGTCACAGTGGGGTGGACTTTGAGGTCTCCTAGTGCCCAGGCTCTGCCCAGTGCAGAATCAGTCTCCTCCTGGCTGCCTTTGGAACAAGATGTAGAACTCTGGGCTCCTCCTCCAGCACCATGTCTGCCTGGATGCTGCCATGCTTCCTGCCATGATGAAAATGGACTGAACCTCTGAGACTGTAAGCCAGCCCCAACTGAATGCTGTCCTTATAAGAGTTGCCTTGGTCACGGGGTCTCTTCTCAGCAATGGCACTTGAACTAAGAGAACTGTCATACAAGGTTATGTGCGACGATGGCCTGCTGTATCACCGGTTGCTAAGAACGACACCCGATGTCCAGAAGCAGAATATGAATAGCAGTGATTACATCATGCTTTTCCTGGGAAAATCCGTACCTAATGACAGAGTGTTCTGCCCAGTCTTTGTCCCAGGAAAATGAGACACCATGCTTTTCTCTGTAACTACTGGCCTCTCACAAGCGGTGGCCCCGACCTTGTTCCAAGTGCTGGCCCTCCAAAGCCACCCTTGCTGCACATGGAGAGGACAGGCTGGGGCAACGTGGATGTTTGAAACACACAGAAGCCAGTGTCTTAGGCCATGATCAGTGGAATCCTGACTTTTTCCTGGTCCAATAAAAATCCAAACCCAAAAGTGAGTGGGACTCACAGATGCCCCAAAGCCAAGGCTTCCTGGGTAGTACTGTGGTTGATCCTCAACTATAATACACCAAGAACATAGAAGGCTGGTGGCAAGGAACAAAGTGGGACAAGGAAACAGGGACGTGGATGGGACAGGGACTCCACAAGAAAACCATCAGAGTCAAATAACCTGTACCCTTGGGGGCTCCCAGGGACCACCAACCAAAGAGCATGCATGGGATGGACCTAGGCCCCCGCACATATGCAGCAGATGTGCAGCTTGGTCTTCATGCATGTCCCCCAATGCATGGGGGGCATGAGGGGGCTTACCCTGACTCTGTCACCTGACTACCTATGGATCCTGTTCCTCCTAACTGTCTAACTGTCTTATCTGGCCTCAGTGGGAGAGGATGTGCCTAGTGGTGCAGTGACCTGAGAGGACAGGGTGGGTTGGTACCCAGGGAGAATCTTCCTCTTCTCAGAGGTGAATGGGAGAGGTGGGTGGAGGGGCCATGTGAGGTGGGGGACTGGGAGGAGAGGGGGCTGCAATCAGGATGTCAAGCGAGTAAATTAATTAATTAATGGAAAATATCCCCCCCCCAAAAGATCAAACAAGAATCCATGGACTTCAATGAATGAAAAGGTTTCTCTGTGACCTGGCAGTTCTGCCCCAAGGTGTGAAAGCAGCAAGGCCTGTCCACACAGAACCATATTCCTACTCAACACTGAATAAGGTGGAAGGAAGCTGACCACACGGGAGCGACTAATACGCACTCAGTGACACTCGTCCCCGTGGATGCCACTTCTCTTGTTCCTACAACAAAGCCACTTCAGAGTCTATTTCGGCTCCTGGTTTCCGAGGATATGGCCCTCCACAGCAGGGAAGCCATGGAGGCGGGCGTGGGCGGCAGCTGACCTCACTGTATCCACAATTAGGAAGGAGGGAGAGATGAATGCCGGGGCTCAGCTCTTTCTCTTTTGGATTCAGTGCCCAGCCCTTGGGCTGGGGTCCATATCCAGGTAGGTGCTCCCCACTTGGTGGAGCCTCCCTGTGATCCAGAGGTGGGTCTGCAGGTGCAGTGCCATGGGTGGTGAGCCACCACCGCATCACATGATGCTCTGGGCTTAAAGGGGAAGCCGAATTAACATACATGCCGTACAAGAAAAGAACGGACAACCCGAATGAAAGAAACTAGCCGCGGTCGGCCACAAAGGCAGTGCAGGGCGCCGCCTGTGGGAGGACAGAGTAGGGAGAACAGGCGGAAGTGAGCGCAGAGATGGAAACCGGAAACTGACTGCCACCTGGTGTATGGTTTCTCTACGGGATGGGGAGGATGTGGGTATTGGACTCTGGTGAGCATTACCCACCCTTTGACTCCTGTGTACCTCGAAAGGGTGGCGTAATATGGAATGTTGATTCTCTCTCAAGAGAAATTAGCAGAACCAGTGTCCTCTGTGTAAGCGATAACTTCAAGCGATTAGTAGACCTCCTGCGATCTAGTTCTTTAAAATAGAGCATCATGGGGGTAAACGTTGTATGGTGATTATCTTGTTACCTTCAGGAAAAGGCAGCTGGGAGTCCATTTTCCATCAACATCTTTTAGGCACTGAGAGGGCTGATTTAAACAGGGAAGGGGGAGGGGAGATCCACAGGGAGGAGATGGGAGCTGCTGTGGTGGAAGCCTGAAATGGGCTCCTGTTTTGAATGCTTGGTCCCTCCGTGCTGGTAGCGCTGTCTGGGGAGGTGAGGCTTAGTTAGAAGTAGGAAATGGGTGTGTGGGGCTGGGGGGGGGGTGGCTGGCTCATCTCCAGGCCCTGTCAACTCTGTCAAAAAACCAAGGTGCTCTGTTAGCCGTGTTTTCTGCCACTGTGACGGGCTAAATCCATGGTTGGCCGAAACAAATTTTTCTTCCCTCGGAACCCCAAATCCTCACTTACGTGGTGGCTGTGAGGTATACACGTGATGAATACGGCAACAGCCCCATGGTACCCTCACTGTGCATGCACACGCACTTGCGTGTACACATGTGTACACACACACACACACACACACACACACACACACACAAATGAGAGAGAGAGAGAGAGAGAGAGAGAGAGAGAGAGAGAGAGAGAGAGAGAGAGAGAAGTCAGAGAGCACTGAGTCAATACTTTTGAACCCCACCCACCTCTCCCTGGCTAAGGTATAGAGAATAAGTTGCAGTACGCCTCAGAGGCAGTCGCAGATAGAGAGAAGGCCAAACGGAAGCAGCCTGGGAATGGGAAATGACAAAGACAGAGATGGAGCTCAAGGGAAGTCCCAGGGGAAGAGGAAAACCCAGGAAGACTCCGGCTAATTGTCTCTGGCCAGCACCACACTGATTGATTGGGTTCCTGCGGCTCAGCCAATGAGAACTGCGAAAACATCTGAGTTCTAATGCTTGAGCCTATTAAAACTGCCCTCTAGGCCGAAGAGAATCATCAGATTCCCACTGCCCTGAGTTACCTGGGGAGGCTCTCAATGCAGAGAACATAGCAGGGGAGACCAAACACACACAGCAACAGGACGTACATTAGAGTGACTGCCCTGCAGAAACCTGAAGGAGCTGGAAGGAACAGGAAATGGATGTCCCCAGCCTCACCCTGGCATCTGCTGCAAATCAGAGTCTTGTCAACAACTTAAGAACTGTAGGAGAGTAAGTCTGATCTTTCGTTTGGTTGTTTTTTTTAAGCCAGTATGAGAGTAGAAGGTTATTAGAGTTAACTAATACAGTCCTTCATCTTGTTTCTAACACAGATGTTGGCGTTAGAAGACAGCTTTGAGGAGGTCATTAGGTCATCAGGATGGAGCCCTTGGGAATGAGATTACACACACACACACACACACACACACACACACACACACACACACACACACACACACACACGACCCCAGAGAGTTTTTAATCCTGTTCAACAATGCAAGAACACCAGGCTAGCCCAAAAAAGACCCTCTTTGTCATCAACACCTAATTTCCCTCTCTACTTCCGCAACATGAGGACACCAGGCTAGCCCTGCTGTGAGATTTCTTTCTCTACTTAATGGTGGGTATGTTGAGAACCAGGGACCCTGAAGTGGTTAACTCAACCTGGGGACATCCCCTTCCCCAAACCCACTTTCATTTCATCACAAATAAGGGTAGGTTTTTTTTCCCCCCATAGGGAAGTTTGGATCTAAATCTGATAAAACCGTGAAGAAGATAAAAATTCGTTATAACCCTCAGGAACAGCCAGCCAGTGTTAATATTTTGTTCTCTAAATGTGTTCTTGAGTTCCCTGAAACTAAAATCACTTCTGACGCAAACCCCGAGCATTCCTTTGAAGCCATTATTAGTAACCAGCCATGATGACAAGCCAAATAATTAAAACCAACTGCTGTGCTGTCCTGGAGACACGAGCAGCAGCCCCCGGGTCGCTATATCACGGCAACAACTGTCAAGTGAGCTCAGCTCTTGACTGTAAGGAGAGGGGAGAGGGGAAGTAAACCGTGCAGGCTCCGCTGTGGGTCTCGATGAGCAGCCTCACAGGGGAAGGCAGAGGGCTTGCCTGCCGTCCATCCCAGAATCCAAACAACGAGCTGTGTGTGGCGCATGCACCTGCAGCGCCTGAGCTGGGCAGGTGGACACGAGTGGATCCCTGTGGTTTACAGGCCAGCCGGTCTAGCCTCATCTCACCACTGAGCCTCAAGGCCTGGTGGGAGATCCTGCCTCAAAGAGTGAAGTGAAGGGTGATGGAGGAAGACACCGGATATCATCCTCCAGCCCTCCATTTCATGCCCACGTGTGCAATACCTACCTCTCTCTCTCTCTCTCTCTCTCTCTCATGGACGCACCAAAAGTATCTACCCTTAGCCCACCTAGTAGCCAACACGGAGAAAGAACTGATTGTTCGGTTCTCACCTAACCTCTGCTCTCCTAGAACGGAGGTGGGGAGCAAATGTATCTGTCCTTCCTGGTGCTGGAGTGTAGAGTAGCCATGGAGTGGGTTGTGATATTGGGCTGATAAAAGAACGTGGTGGTAGCCCTTTGAAGAGATGCCCCATTGGACAAGGAAAACACACGATTGAATCAACGGAGTGCATGTCACTTCAGAGGGAGATCCCACACGATACTCTGCCTTGCCTCCAGCCCAAAGCATTGGAACCAGATGACTGAACTCACGAGCCAAGGTAACCTTTTCCCCCTTTAACTTGATTTCTCTCAGGTATTTTGTCACAGTGGTGGCAGTAGCTAACAATGGTCCAGAACTTAAGGGGTCCACGAGGATAGTGAAGCTCGGAGGCTCGGGGATCCATCTGTCCACACGTGTAGGTTTTACACACTAACTCAAGTGCCTCGGGTAAGTACCAATGCCCTCGGGTGTGCGGTCACACTGCAGGACACTCCAGAGCCAGGCCACCCATTTATAAGCCTTCTTTCTACCTTACAGCAGTCTTTTTTAAAACAAAGTGTCATCCTCGGGATGTACAAAACTGAAGCAGCAAAGACAAAAAGCTTCAAAAGAAAATCAATTATCCATTAAGTCATTGAGGAAAGTCTATCTGAAAACCCAGAGACTTGGAGAATGTCAAAGATGTGCCTAAATTTTTAATAAACTATAAAGGAGGATGTTAGAAGAAGAGACCTTTTCAAAGGCGGCTGACACTGGACAGCCTCTTAAAATGACTCTTGTCAGAGAGCACCCCACAAATGACAGGAACCGTGGGTGAGTTATTCTCTTCAAACGGCGGCAGAGACCAGAGACATGAGAGATGAACCTTGCCGGGGACTTCAGAGTTCTGTAATTTTGTTCTCCAGACAGGGTTTCATATAACTCAGGCTGGCCTCAAACTTGCTGTTGTAGCTAGGGATAATCTTGAACTTCTGGTCCTCCTGCCTCTCCCTTCTAGCGTGCTGAGAGTACAAGTGTGTATACCAATGCCCGGCCTATGCAGTTCTGGGCATCAGCCTGAGGGGTTCACGCATATTAAACTATATCCCCGAACAGCACCCAGCCCCCGGAATGTTATACTCTGTACTTAGACCATTGGTGATGTCCTACAGTGCCAAGGATTTAGAGAGCCATCGGGTGCTGTCTCTGTTACTTTTCTGTTTCTGCATAAAATGCCTCCACGAGGGCAGCTCGTGAGGGAAGAGCTTGTTTGGCCTTGTCGTTTAAGAGCACACCTACGGTGGTGGGGAACTCAGATGGCAGGAGGTTGGAGTCTCTGGTCACATAGACCCCCGCCTCCCTACGAGGGAACAGAGAGGATTGAAGGATTCTCTTTTGTTATTTACCGTAATCCAGGAGCTTCCCAGAGAATGGTGCGCTGGCTTTTAGTTTGAGTCTCCTCACCTCGATGAATCTAATGAACTGTCAAGTGTTTCAAGGCTAAACAACCCCTCACAGGTTTGCCTTCTCGGAGATTCCATTTGCTAACAAATTGACGATTAATACTAGCACGGAATGTGTTGATGAGTCTCAGTTTACCCCTGTAGTCAGACTCGAACCTGTGTACCCAGCCCTCTGCTCAGGACTATCCATGCCTGACAGGAGCTAAGCCTCACAACCCGCAGTTCAGTCCCCATCCTCCTAGCTCAGCTCCCGTTCTCTTCCTGGAAGATCTTAACCACAACCCAATGCCTGTAACTGGTCACCTCAGAGCCCTGGGGCTCCCCCTGCCCATCCCCTCTCAGACCTCCTAGCCGGTCCACCTGCCCCAACCTTGATAGCCAGGAAGATGGTGTGGTTGTGCTGTGTGGTTAAGGCTCCTCCAGAGGGAGCCTGGTACGCAGTGCATTGTTGAAAAGCCCGCTTTGTAGACAGTTTCAAGTCCTTTGAGGAAACGAAGACTGCTGTGACATACCATAAGCCAGTGTCCTCGTTGGACCTGACTCTGAGCCCACTAGATGGTTCTACATTGTTCAAACTGGTTAACAAAAGGTCTTAAGGAGGGACTCTACCGTGGCTGACAAGAAGACATAGGTAACCCCGCTTCTTCAATGCTTGGCTGGAAAGATTCAGGAGTCCTCAGACTTCCAATGGGCAATTTAAGATTCTGTGGATATCATGTCAAGAGCCCCGAACAGCGCGAACCCATTTAGGTCTTTTTGCACTGTGTGCTGGGGTCCACCTGATGACAGACTAAACTGGGAGCTTTAGAAAAATTAACCAAGAACTTCTGTACCTGACCCAGAAAGGGCTGAAGGGCCGAGAGGGAAATGGCAGGGAGACGGGCAATGAGGAAAATTCTAAGAAAAGCAGCCTATGTATGCTTATATGATCGAAATTGCTGTAAGTGGGATGGAAATTATAGAGGAACACATTTCTCTCCTCCCAGAGAAAAAGCCCAGCTTAAAAGTGATCTATCTGGTCCCGTCTTTTTGGCGAATTCCATATGCACTCGACTATAATAAGGGAGACAAGGCTACACACGGTGGCTTCTGTGCACAAATAAGAGTCATCAAGTTCCCCAGTGGAATAACCTCAATCTGCCTGTATCCTCTGCCTCAGAAAAACTAAAGCCAGGAGACGGCAGAATAACAGCCACATGGGCCTTAAGAGGAAAAACAAAAAAACAAAAAAACAAAACAAAACCAAAAAACATCGTCACTCTAGACAGCCTAGGCCAGCTGCACAGATCCTGTCAGGGACACCAGACGGGATCGCTGAACTCTGTGTGGATTTGTAAAACAAATCACCAGGCTAGGCCCTGGGGAAGACGCAAGCTCAAAGACAGCTCCCCGCCCTCCTCTCCCCTCCAAGGTGCAACTTTCAGCAAACAATGGATTGGAACAATTAACCACTCAAGACTGACAAAGTCATGGTTGAAAGACCTGAGGAGCCTGGCCCACACAATGGCCCCCATCTGTCAAATACTCAGAAGGCCTGAGCTTGGTACGGAAGCCAAGGGCTACGTGCAGGTTTCATAGACGGCTCAAAAGAAACCATTGGCATATTAGTCCCATTTCAGCCATGAGAAAACCAGACAGTATTTAGAGATAACCTCGCCAGTGGGTGGCTGACCTAAAATCCCACAGTGTGCCCCTGAAGCTTGGGGTCCTTCATGTGTTTACTTTTGTAGTGGCCTTAGTGTTTGTTATTTTATGCTTACCCAAGTCTTCCCGTTGCTCTAAAAGAAACAGTATTTGTCTTATTCCAACAGTATTTGTTTAAAAGATAGTATCTTCTAAATAAAGCATCAGTAAGTCTCCTGCCATCTGTAATTGGAAGGGGTCTATAAATTTCTCAGACAGGGATCCCTACAAAGAAAGCATGCGCGTGAAACATGTATTAATCAAGGCAGAATTCCATACTGTTTTCTTGGTTATATGTGCACGGCGGCTTGCATGTTTGTGGGTAAACACGTTTGTGTGTGGGTCCACATGTGTGCAAGTTTGTGTAAAAGCTACAGATTAACCTTGGGAGTCCTTTCTCGGCTATGTCCATTTAATTTTTGGGTAACAGCGTCATCTCTCACTGTCCTGTAACTCACCAAACTAGCGTTTCTCAACCTGTGACTCATGACCCCTTTGGGGGTAGAATGACCCTTTCACCAGGGTCACCTAGGACCACTGGAAAGCAGGAATATTTACATTACAATTCAATACAGTAGCAAAATTAGTTACAATGTAGCAATGAAAATAATGTTATGGGGGGGGGGTCATTACCACAACATGAAGAACTGTATTAAAGGGTCACAGCATTAGGAAGGTTGAGAACCACTGCACCGAATAAGGTAATTTGACAGGCTGACGAGCCCTGGGGGTCCTCCTGTCCCTGCCTCCCCAGTGCTGAGATGACAATCATATGCTGTCACATCCGGCTCTCCCACTTGGGTTTTGTGGGTGAAATCCATACTTGCACAGCAAACGCTTCACTGACTGAGCTATCTCCCGAGCCACTGAATTCAACAGATCCTAAAAAATTATCAGTCAGACATCCTGCACTTAGAGGAGGCTCCCTCTACCCTAGCAATTAACGGAGGCTATAAAACATGACCTGGTACCAAATATGTAAAGAGAGGGTCGCCTGGGTCAAAACAGCAGAGGTGATGTAGAGTAACTGGATCAGGGCTGTGGAACTTGCAAAGATCACGGTGGAATAGCACAGCATGGCCTCCCCTCCCCTCCCAATAGGACTGAGGTCACTACTAACAGCTACCCTTTTCCAGCTGTGTGGACAACAAGTGGCTCGACCTTCAGGCAGGTGGCAAGCAGCCCAGGACCAGTCCTCACCTGGAATGTTGTGTATGGTGATGGCCAGGATGAGCAGAGCAATTCTCCTCCAGCTGCTCACCCCGGGTTGCCCTGAGTTCCCGTGCACAGGTCCTGAGGGGGCCGCGCCCTCTGGGAAGTCGGTAGCTGCCAGCTTCTTCCTCTGGTACACCTCGCCATTCTCACGCTTGTCTGTGGGAAAGAATGGAGAGGCGGGGGCTGTAAAAATGTGCACACTGACTTTGGGACAAGCGGCAGCAAGAGGAAGCCTCCAAGCCAGGGACCATCCTACATGTAGACTGTCATGGGCCAAGCGTCTCTTGACAGCTTGGCCACTCCTTTGGACAGTCATTCAGCGAGCACTCAGGAGCCAGACAGTCTGTGCCAAGACTCCATATAGAGGGGCACCGAGGTGGGGTAAGGAGCACAGACTGGGGGATGGGGGCCATCATTTTTATTTCAGGACCCGGCCACACAGCCGCTGAGGGAGGCTTACTAACCAAGTGTTTTCACTACGCTGTACTGTAACTCCCTGATTCAAACTAATGGGGCATCGAATCTTTCGGGGGTGGGGGTGGGGTTAAGGGGATGTCGGAAGGGACGGAAGTCCTCAGTGAACGGATGCTCTTGACTCATAGGCACAGGCCTTGTCGAGTACCAGCACTGGAGCCCCGTGGGAGTGGCAGAGCCTTCCGTGGGTGAGCCCCAGAGGAATGACAAAGCTTGCTTGGGGTCTGAGTGTGAATGTGGACAGTGTGTGGAGGAGAAGTGCGCCACGGCTCCCTCCTGTCCCACTCCCCAAGTTTGTGGCCTGAAGACTGCCCCCTACAGACTCCTACTCGACTACCTCAACCTGCTCCCTTGTCCAACTGTGTGTAATAACTCTCTGCCTTCCTGTGCAGCTCTGTATAACAGCCCTGCCTCCTTGTCCAGCTGTGGAAAATGAAGCTGCTTCTTTGATCGGGCCATCAATAATAATAACCCTGCCTCCTGGATTCGGTTGTATAGAATCACCTTCCTCACTGGTCAACTCCACATAGGTGACACCCCGAATTTCTGGGGTGCTGCAGCATCTCCATCAGAGTCCACCTCACCCAACCCCAGCTTTTACATGCAGCGTGTCTGCATGCCTGCCATGTCTTCCTGCCCTCACCCCTTCAGTTAGCTCAACCCTAGAACCAGGCGAGGGAGACTCAACAAGAGAGCGCATGAAGTGCCTGGACTACTCTAACTGCTGAATGCAGGGATGGATATCGTTGGTGACATGTTCCCTCTCTCCAAGAAATGATATGCAGGACCCTGCTCCTGAGACTCAAGGGGAACAGCGCAGATGTCAGTCTCGGCCAGTCGGATTCCCTCTCCTAGAACACGGGGTGACTTACAGGTGTGGGTACTGAAGCTGACAGTGGTTTAAGAGCGGCTGTAGAAGAATGGGAGACAAAGGCAGCTGAGCAGACGGGTGGAAAGAAGCAATGTGTTCCAGGAAGCAAAGAGGCAAGCATCCGGACAGACAGACAGACAGACAGACAGAAATACACGGCAGCCCGGGTCTGGGGAAATGCTCAGGTTTGAGTTCATTGACTAACCATCTAAAAATCCCACGTTGATTTGATTGACAGGTATGTAGATTCATGCTCCAAATTCCAGCCCTTGGGAGGCTGAGGCAGGAGGATCTCAAGTGTAAGAGTAGGCTGGGATACATAAAAGACTGTTTCAAAAAAATAGTTCTGGTTTGGACTAGAGTGTTGCTGTTTCCTAGACTGTCATCTTAAACAGTGTTTCTTAATGTGTGCCCCAGAGGTACATTGTCCCCAGGTTGTTTATTCCTAATGGATATTTGCAGGTAAATGTGATAGCGAGAACAGGAAGTGAGGGCTTGGTAGAAACAGACCTAATAGCCTAGAGCATCTTGGGAAGAGCTAAGAGTACGGCAGCCACACACTGCACCTAGGGCTCGCCCTCTCTGGAGAATCGCAATGATGGTTATTCCAGTTTGCTTTAGTAGCTATGATAAAATACTCTGACAAAAGGGGCAACTTAGGGGAGAAGGGTTATTTTAGCTCGCAATTCCAGTGATAATCCATGGTAGGAATTTAAAGAGCTGGTCACTTTATATCCACAGTCAAGGGCAGAGAGCAGGGAGTGCACATGGGCTCGCTTGCTTGGGCCCGGCTCCATTTCTCCACCCTAACATAGTTCTGGACGCCTGCCTAAGGAATGGTGCCACCCACTGTGGCACCGTTAACTTAACTGAGACAATCCCTTACAGACATGCCCACTGTGTGGTGTTGACAATCAAAGCTGCTGCTGCTGCTGCTGTTCTGTGGTGCTGAAGCTGGAGTCCATGGGCTTTGCCGTTGTTGGTAAGGATGACAGTGAGTGGCACCCTGCCCTGCTAGGCGGATTGTGAACGCACCTCACCCTCGCGTGTGTCCTGGTTTGGGAGATCCCTAACTGTGGGAGATGGCAGAAGGCCTACACTCTGGGACTCTGGGTACAACACCATAGTCCATGCCCTTGACTGAGGATGACAGGGACGGTGGACATTCATCCTTCCCGTCACCAGGCAGGGAACGTCTCTCCTCTTATTTCTGTGGGAAATTCCCTCTAGAAGGTGAAAGCAGGGCATGGCCTTCCTCAAACCTGATTTAGGTGACCTGGATTTCTTGTCTTAGAACCCACGATGGAGGAGGACAGCCAACTCCTAAGGGCTGTTCTTTGACCTCCATGCTGTTGCCTCTGAGCCCCACCTCACCACTGCCATGTACTACTAATAAATGAAATGCAATTTAAAACAGAAACAAAGGACACCTCCGGGGTCTCCTGGCCCCTCGCTGTGTATACATAGTTGATCTAACACCTTCTTCGTCACATCTGGCTAACGTGGGTTACCTCAACTTCGGGGGTGCTGGCCCTAAAGAACGGAGTCCCCCAGGGCTGGAGAATTGGTTCTGCCCTTAAAAGGATCCGAGTGTGGTTGCCAGCACCCTGATCATGTGGCTAACTTTCTGTAACCCCAGCTCCAGGAGATCCGGCGCCCTCTTCTAGCCTCTGCAGGCAACTACACTTATAGAGACACGCAGATAATTTTTTTTTTTAAATCTTTTTAAAAAGAGGAAGGAAGTGGGGGGGGGACACAAGGGAAGAGGAGTGGGGAGAATGAAAGAAAGGAGGGCAGGGCAGGGCAGAGGAGGGAAGGGGAATGAAGGGGAAAAGGGAAAGAAGGCCTTAAATTGATCCTTCACAGTGCTTAGCTCATAGCTGGCCTCTAGAGAATGCAGCATCTCAGTGGGACAGTAGTTCTCCCTGGGCAACCTTTGGAATTCAATCCAGGCTCTGTGGTGTCCACACTGTGTGTGTGTGTGTGTGTGTGTGTGTGAGAGAGAGAGAGAGAGAGAGAGAGAGACAGACAGACAGACAGACAGACAGACAGAGACAGAGACACAGAGACAGAGAGAGAGAGAGAGAGAGAGAGAGAGAGAGAGAGACAGAGATATTCCTGCCCCTTGGTCCCATCTTCAATGTCAGACATACCAGGTGGGCTCCCTGAATGTATGCATAGGTGTTTCTGTGTGCATAAGGCCCGAAGTAGTTTTATACACCTTAAGCTAGTAACATCTAGATGACCCAGACTGCAGAGGCTGGTCAGGGGTTCCCAGAATTCCAAGCTCCCAGTCTAGAGGCATAATGGGACAACTTGAGTGCTGCCCGGAAGCCTAGCACCTGCGTCCCTGCTTCCTCTTCCCAGACACCAAGAATTCTCTCTTCCCTGCAGTCCAATGGACGACACCTGGTGAGCACGAACCTGGAGCCGTGGGCTGAGCAAACTGTTGTCTGCTGCCCAGGAAGCAGCTGCCCCTGCAACAGACAAGTTCTGACATCCTCTCCATGGCGGAGCGGAGCCGTCTTGATCAGCAACTGCTCTCGAGAGCACAGTGTGGGAGTCACAATCCACCCAGCAGCCGAACAGGCACAGACGGCCTGGGAGCCCGACTGGGTCCTCAGGGGTTCAAGATGCACCTAGGGAGGTGAATGTGGCGCTAGCCTCCTCATTCGTAGCCGGTGGGCCCAGCCACACGAGGACACAGATGGTCTGTGGTCCCTGAGAGGACCGGTTGGAACAAATGGGCCCAGTGATGGAATCTCGGGCCCCCTGTGAATACAGCTATGCTAATTAACAGATCAGCAGCCATAAGAGAGCGAGACGAAAGCTCCCACATCTCACTGGAGAGGAGTTCGTTTAGATAACACAACAGGCCAGTTCTTACCTACTGAGCCCACACAGCTCCAAATCCCGGAGAAAGGTCTTTTTCTAAGGCCCTGTTACGAAACATAGTAACGAGTGGCCAGGGAGGCAGAGTGAGTATGTGGTGCTGGTTAATGAGCAGCATCAGCGAGCAAAACAGAGGTGTGGGGGAAGAGGGCTGGGGTGGGGGTGGGGGTGGGGGACGGCTCACTTGGTACAGCAATCGTTCTGCACGTGTGAGGACCTGAGTTCAGATACCCCCACCCCCACCCCCAGAAGCCTTGTAAAAATCTGGCAAGAAAGAGGCTGGCAAGGTGGCTTCCAAGTTTGATTCCTGGAACCCATAGGGTAGAAGGAGTGAACCAATTTTCCCAAGTTGCTCTCTGACCTCCAAACGCGCACACTAAATTATATACAGACAGGTGATTAAGAGAACTTTAAACCTGGCAGATACGTGTGTACTGGCTGGTTTTGTGTGTCAACTTGACACAAGCTGCAGCTGAAAGGAGCCTCCCTTGAGGAAATGCCTCCATGAGACCCAGCTGTGAGGCATTTTCTCAATTAGGGATCAAAGGTGGGAGGACCCAGTCCATGGTGGGTGGTGCCATCCCTGGGCTGGTGGTCCTGGGTTCTATTAGAAAGCAAACTGAGCAAGCCAGGGGAAGCAAGCCAGTAAGTAACATCCCTCCATGGCCTCTGCATCAGCTCCTGCTTCCTGACCTGCTTGAGTTCCAGTCCTGACTTCCTTTGGTGATGAACAGCAATGTGGAAGTGTGAGCTGAGTAAACCCTTTCCTCCCCAACTTGCTTCTTGATCGTGATGTTTGTGCAGGAATAGAAACCCCGACTAAGGCAATGTGTAACCCCACTTTAAGTCCAACAGATACCTGTAACCCCAGTGGGAGCCTGATGCGACACGGAGATAAAACAGATTCCTAGAAGTTTGCTGGCCAGCTGACCTGGCCTAACTCACTGGAGCTCCAGGCCAAAGAGACAAGCCTGTCTCAAAAAGGTGGGAGAAACCTCAGGAATAACCAAAACCCATGGTTGTCCTCTGACCTCTATGCCTGCATGCTTGTACACACACACACACACACACACACACACACACACGCACAATCATGCCTGTATGTATATATGTGCACCATACACATACAGTGCCCACGGGAGCCAGGAGAAGGCATCGGCGGTTCCTTTGAAACTGGAGCTACAGATGGTTCTGAGCCACCATGTGGGTACTGGGAACGGAGCCCAGTTCTCTGCAAGAGCAGTAAGTGCTCTTTAGCTGGGGACCCATCACTCCGGCCCGCAGAACCCAGTTCTTAGCATTGTTACAATGTGTACTTTTACCAGAGCCCCCAATTGAACGGATTCTCTGAAAACCATAAGGAAGGGGATATACTAGTGGCTCCTCTTCTTCCATGCTGTCTCCGTGTGTGTGTGTGTGTGTGTGTGTGTGTGTGTGTGTGTAAAGTACATATAAATTAAAGGTGGCAGGACAGCATGTATAACTACAGCATGGACGGCGATCTCCAACCTGAACGGATAGCCCAGCCGAGCCAGTGAGAAACCCTACACACAGTCGCACAAGCACCTACAAATGTGCATACTGTATACATTGGATGTGGTTACATTAGAGAGCATGTATCTAAAAGATATCCCCCCCACACCCCAACATGGCCTTTTTCAGTACCCGCCCAGCCCCTTATCCAGCTCATGCTGTGGATTCTGTCTTCCTGGGTGTCTGGACTCAGGGCTGTCACTGAGTGGAGACTGAATGGAAGGACCACAGTGCCTGCCGTGGGACTATCGGTGTGTTACTTGCTTTTCTACCACTGAGATAAGACACCATGACTGAGGCGACTTACAGCAGAGTGTGTTTAATTGGGGTGACAGTTCCAGACGGTTAGTCCATGATGGAGGGGTGAAGGCATGGCAGCAGGAAGCTCACACCTCAAACCACAAGCAGGAGGCAGAGAGCGCACACTGGGAATGGCCCAAATTGAAACCTCAGTGATGCTCCCAGTGATAAACCTCCTTCCAACAAGGCCACGGCTCCTGATCCTTCCCAGACAGTTCCAACTGATAACAAAGTATTTAAACGCATGACCCTGGGGGGCCACTCTCATTCAGGCCACCAGATTCAGTTACTAGTTTCACTCAGCAAATGCTGCCGAAGAAATAAAGTTTCATAGTTTCATAGATAGAAGAAACAAAGTTGTAAAAACAAGGTTTTAAGAAATACATCTGGTGTTCAGGATGCCTATGACAAACTTGTGACCTTTCTGAAAGATACATCTGACCTCATGATGCCCAGTGATATGATAAAGTTTTGGTGATCAAGATTCTGACTAAGCCAATTAAGACAAAATAAACAAACAAACAAAAACAACAACAACAACAAAAAACAAAAAACAACTGTTCTCAGAAAGACCCCCATACCCCTCCCTGTGGTAAATTCCAAGAACAACTGCAAGATGTCATCCTGACCCTGCCCGACCACCCAGTTCACCCCCACTCTAAGGGACGTGCCAACTTAGCCCTTTCCCAGTGATTCTCCAAGGCCAGGTGTAGGACTGGATGAAGAAAGTGACTAACTGAGCCAAGAGCAGACCCTTGAGCAGGCCAGCCAATACCTGACCAGATCCTTTGTCCTGTGTACCACCAATTAGAATGGGCCAGCTAACACTGTTGCTGGTCTGCCCTCTGTAATGAATAAAAGTTGTGTGCTTTTTGGGTTCGGGGTTGCCTTTCCCCGTGTGGATGAGCAACCCCACATACGTGGATTAAAAACCTTATACCCTCATGCTATTGCAGCGGTCACTTTGTCAATCTGTGCTCTGTGGGTTGCGCTCCTGAGGTAAGGCCACTATGGAGTCTTACAACACTGCCACTGGCTTCCTTGCTATAAAATGTATGCGCTTAATTATATCTACCTCATGAGATCGTTCCAACAACTGGATGTGGTGCAGTGCCTGACTCACAAAACACACAATCCATGGCCCAGCTTTATATTCTGTTGTCGTACTTGAGAATATGGGAGCATTTCTACAGTTCTCAGTCTCTGGGATTCTGTTTAATGGTCCTAGGGCTTTTGGCTAGTTCTGAACCCATTATTTGCCAAATTATTTCTCCCATGTCTAAGCAGAGACTGGACCACCAACTAAAGAGCATACACGGGCTGAACCTACCCACCCCCAAACACATATACATAACAACAGATGTGCAACTTGGTCTTCATGCAGGTCCCCCAACAACTGGAACATGGGCTGTCCCTGACTGTCGCTTGCCTGTGGATCCCCTTTCTCTAACTTGGCTGCCTTGTCTGGCCTCAGTAGTCAAAGGAGAAGGGGATGGGAGATGGGGGGAAGGACTGTGTGAGGTGGGGTGGGAGGAGGGGGGCTCCGACTGGAATGTAAAATGAATGGGAAAACATTCAAGCTATTTCTTTTGCTAAAAGCTGTAGTGATCACCTCTTGCCACATGGAGTCCCATTTCTCTGTGTCTTCCATCCAGAACGGGCACCTATCCTGGGAAAGCCCCTTTCTGTGTGCCGTGATACACAGACCTTTGTTTGTTAGCTTCATGGACTGTGTTCCTCAGTGGACCCCATGACAGGGCAATGACAGCATTGCTTCTCTTCCATGGAACCAGGATCAGGCAGCTCACAACGACTTGTGACTTAAACTCCAGGGAACACCACTTTCTTCCGGCCTCTATGAACAACTGTGCTCACACGTGCACAGTCATACACACACACACACACACACACACACACACACACACACACACACACACACACCTAGACGCACACACAGGAATACAAAACTAGAAATAAGCAGATGAGAGAAGACCCCCTCCATCTGCCCATGTCGCTCTTTCTCAGTTCCACTCCCTCTTCAAACTGATCTTCGCCTCACATCAAGGACAAGGAGGAAGCTTCGATAAGATGGTGAGGAAAACAAAAATGGATTCTTGGCTTTTGATCTTCTGGGGGCCTCAGTCCAGATGGTTTCGAGGAGAGAAGGGGTTTCCACCAGGGTGTTTTGACTGGTTAGTAATTTTCGCTGCATGGTTACCTTTAGAACACGTTAGGCATTTGAATTGTGACCCAACTGCCAGGCAGGCACAGTGGCAATAAAACCGGCCTGTTGTCTGTCAGGGGGCAGTAAGAGCAGGAAAAGTCATTACAGGCTTTCTGCCCAGCCAATCATCTTCCGTCACTGAATCCTTCCAGACTATTCACCAAGAGTGTCCTGGAATCTTACAGAGCCCTTTGAATTGACAACTGGGAGATACAAATGTAAGGTCCTGGCATAAAAGTCAAAGTCAGGGCATTCACCCAAGTGTCATTGATGGAATGTGTTAAACAGACCGCCACAGGAGCGGCTCTAACCATCCTCCTCGCTGTGGGGTAACACACCTCACTCAAACATCGCATCTGTGATCTTACTGGTCACAAAGTTATAAATGCATGCTAACGGAACTGTGGGACTCTGAACAAGTACACAGAAGATATGCAGGCCCCCACGCCCTCACTGAGGAAAGGGTACGAAGGGAGGTGGGTGCCCTTCCTTCCGTGCGTCCTCACTGGGTTGCGCTGAGCTGAAATATCACATTATGCGATGTCGGGCTGCTCTTTGCTCCCACTGAATGCAGAAGAAGCGATTTCTCTGGTGATCTGATGCTCGTTCAGGCACTGCCAAGCACTACAGATTGGTCCTGGCTTTCTCATGCCTCTGGGCGCTGAGGCCGCTTTTAAATTGTCCCTTATTAAATATCATCACAAACACTAACCCGTGCAAACAGTCAGAAATTCCGAGGGAGCAGGAAGATGGCGCCATTGGCACCACTATGATCAGCGTCTTGTCATTCTCATTGGCCGTACTTCAGTCAGTACTGGGTACTTCTCAACAACAACAACAACAACAACAACAACAAAAAAAAACCGCAGTCATGTGTGGGGAAGAGGACGTGATACCTCCCTTAACTTGTATCTCCTTGACCGCAAGGAGGGTGGCCTGACATTTGCCACATCTGATTCCTCTTTTGTGATATGCCCTTGGCCCAAATGGGGCCTCTTTAAGTAATTACCATGTAATTGGCTAATTCCTTACAGACAGGTAATTTTCCCCTGATCCACTTACGTTTGTCGATGACTGATGAGGCCTGGCTGGTAGCTGCAGGGGCTCAGTATAAACCAGACAGATGCATCCACCTGGCCGAGGGAGGCTTCCAGCACACCGTCTCGGTGGGCTTTCGGCTCCTTCGGGGTTTTCTGGAGATCATATAGTATCTTTTCTAAAATGCTGCATCTGCTTCACTGAGGGCAATGAGCCACTCTGGTCTGTTTCTCTCTTGATGTTGGGGTACCGCTCTTTCTGGGAGCAGAGAAGGAACACCCCTTCCATCATCTTCCTGGCCCTCCCCTCCCCACCAGCAGCCCTGGGATCCTTAGAGGAGTCATAGAACTTTTGCAAACAATACATCAAGAAAGACCCCCGTAAATAGGGCCCCTGCCTGACACAGAAAGAAAGAAAAGAGCAGGTGGCTGGGTAGACATGAATTTCAGATCAGGAATTTGTTCATGTAAATATAACCCAAGCAAGCCATGAGAAAATAGTTACACCAAAATATACGTTTATTTTTGAAATTCAGATTTAGGCTTTCTCTCTCTCTCTCTCTCTCTCTCTCTCTCTCTCTCTCTCTCTCTGTGTGTGTGTGTGTGTGTGTGTGTGTGTGTGTGTGTGTGTGTGTGTGTGTACACTCACTTATGTAGGTGCCTGTAGAGGGCAGAAGGCAGAAGTGGGTGCCAGTTTTCTTCCCCAATTAATTCCAACCTTTTTTTACTGAAAATGTTCTAGACTACCCGGCCGCTGGGTTCCTGAGATTTTCCCATCTCTGTCCCCTCAGCCCTGAGTTCTGAGGTTCTATTGAATGCCGGTGCATCTGGCTTTCCTGTGGGTTCTGTGAGATCAGAGCTCGGGTCCTCATACTTGAGCAGCTGCACCTCAGGCTAGCCCGCTGCATTTTACCTGACATCCCAGTTGGTGTCCGGTCGAGAACTCAGGTCTTCTAAGGAGCAAGGGTGAGGAAACTACTTATGTTGCATACGGAGAGCAGGCGTGCACTCGCCTCTGTCTGGAGCCTGTAAAGGATGCTCTTCTGAGACTTCCAGAGCTGCAGGCAGGTAGGGGTTTCACTGGAGACCATGGGGGACTTTGTGGGAAGAGAACTGAAGTATTTCCCACGCTCTATTACTGACCTCTAGGCAGAGAGACATCTGGGCCCCGCCATGGAGCTCGAGAAGCACAGTCGGAAATTTATTTGCAACCTACTTAGCTATCTATAATGGGTATTTCCATTTATCGCTCCAACGGGCTCCAGCTGCACTGTGATCAGAGGGGTCAGAAGCCGCCGGTGTAAGGCGGCTCATCTGATTTCCTGGCCTTCTCAGGTAATGCATGTTTTGACAGGCACCAAAAGCCATCGCAGCTGCACCTTGAACGCTTATGAATAAGCAAATAGGTCTGCGTAATTGGCAGGAATTAAGTGTGCAGCTGCGGAAGAGGCAGGCTCACTATTAGCAGAAGATTTCTCATCCATTAAGCAAACCATCCCTAAAATGTTCCTCATTCTGAGGATCCAGGTAAAATATAATTTTTACGCTCAGGCAACAGAACCAAAACATCCAGTAATATTAAAAGCCTATCTGTCGGACTGGCTGTTCTGTGTTAAAGGGACAAGCAGCCACTTCACGGACCTGGATTCACTCCCGGTGACTTGATTGTGAAATCAAAACTTAACCTGGCCTTGGAGAGGCCGCTCTGCCACTCCACGGCTCATCCTGAACCGGGCTGCCTAGAACAAGAGCTCCGCAGGCGAACGTGATTGATCATCGTGGATTCCAGAGGACCTGGCAGCAGCATAGTTGCATGCAAAAGGTCCTTGCAAACCTGGGGAGATGCTCGGTGAGTAAAGTGCCTGTCACACAACCAGGAGGGCCTAAGTTCAAGCCCCCAGCACTTACGGGCATGGTGGTGCAAGGTTATTGTGTGGTTGTTTTGGTTTTGGTTTTGGTCAACTTGACACAAGCTCTGGTCATCTGGGAAGAGGGAACCTCAACTGAGAATACGGCTAGACTTGAAAATTACCTCTAGGACTCTTCCTCCAGTCCACAGGGGAATGCTGTCCTCTAGGCAGTAAAAGCTCTTAGCATCTTGTATTAAACACTTTTCTGAGGCTATGATAAAACACCTCAACCAAGGCCATGTCTAGAAGAAAGAGTTTATTTGGGGCTTACAGATCCAGAGTCTATAAGGGCAGGGACAGCAGGAGGAAACCTGGAGATCATGCTCAAAATAGCTCAAGTCTTTTGAAACGTCAGTACCTGCCCTCAGTGACGACATACCTCCTTCAACAAGGCCACGCCTCCTAATCCTCCTCAAACAGTTCCACCAACTGGGGACCAAATGATCAAATGTCTGAGTCTAATGGAGGACATCTCATTCCAACCCCCACACACCTTAATTAAAGTGGCCATGACTACCCTCAAGAGATGCTCAGGATGGTAAGAGGCCCTCTGGGAGGTCAGAAACCAGTCCCTCGTAGGAGTGAGGAGGGTCAGCAGCTCCTCCTTCCTTTGCCCCACTCATCAGCTCTGGATTTGAACGCCATCATTCCTTTGGTCTGTCATTGGTACTATATCTGTCATTGGTACTCTGTCTGGACCGGGTAGACATTGGTTCACATCTTCTCATTATGTCTGCATGTGAAGTACCTAACAGGCTTGTGCCTGACCCTTCCCTGCATCTGGCAACCATGAAGATACATGAGATTCTTTCCTGATACCCAGGGGATGGGGAGAGGAAAGGAACTTGAGCTTAGAAGGTAGGCTGGAGAGAGAGCCCATTGGCTGAGGACTGGTGGTTCCATTCTCAGCACCCATACAGCGTAGCTCACAGTCACCTGTAACTCCAGCTCCCCTTCTGGACTCTCTGGTCACCTGCATACACATGCATATCTGCATACAGACACTCTTTTATTTGTTTATTTTTTAATTTAAAAAAAAGTATTTTTAAAGACTAGGAGGTAAAAAGTAACTAAGTTGCCTTGAGAGGAAACACTGTTTCCCTTGTCTCAGATGAAGCCCCTTCCGGGAGGATTTTTGCTCTCCCAGCACAGGGCAGATGTAAAAGAAGATACAACTCGGCAGCCAGAGTGAGAGGAAAAGAAATTTCCCACCCCGAGGGAGGCAATCCCTCACCATTCCCAGGTCTACCCATCTAAACCACCCCTCATCTTCCACATCCTCTCCCGTCCTGTCAGTCAGTCTGTCTCAGGACCACATCCAAGAAAACTGGAAGTTCCCCCAATCAGGAGTTCCCCTCCTGTACGCAGTGCCTCATCCAGTGCGCTACAGTAAAAATGAAAACTATCTTGTCTAAAGCCACATCAATCTGGGCGGGGAGGGATAGGAGACAATAAAAGGCCCCAAGGACCTAAAACCCTGAGGCAGCGCTGGGTTTGTGGGTTCCCTTGTGGCTTATGTTGTAAACAGTGGGCCACACGTGGTGAGATGGATGGAGACAGGGAAGAAAGTTCACAGCCACAAGAGTGGGAGGCTCTGCTTCCCGTCTTTGCTCTAAGAAGGCTGAGAGGTTGTGAGCAATCAGCCAGTGCCCAGCTTCATCAGGGACAGCCATCTTGGAAGCCGCTAGGGAGCAGGATGACCGTCTGTAGGACAAGAGCCACTGCGATGCCCTAGGTTTGCCTCTGTCTCTCCAGTGCTGGAGATCACATGGCTCTTCTGAGGTCACCGCCACTGAATGGTGTCCCCTCCCTAACTGGAACTGTTGGCCTCAGTCTGCTGGGAGGTCATCTATGAGGTCACGCCCAGGCCACCTGGCACAACTAGAAAATCCAAGAAAGCGACCCTCCTAAAGTCTACCTTCTGACCTGCAGATGGTTTCTGCCTTCCATTGAGGACTGACCGGAGGATTGCTAAACTTGGCAGAGGAAGAGACTGCACAGAAGAGCTGCCATCGCTGTGGCGAAACACGTGACCAAGGAAACTTGGGGAGGAAAGGGTGTGTTTCAGCTTCCTTCCCCGGAGCAGTCTCTTACTGAGGGAAGCCGGGACAGGATGGAGCAGGGCAGGAAGCTAGAGGCAGGAGCTGATGCAGATGCAGACACCGAGGAGGGATGCTGCTGACTGGCTTGTTCATCAGGGTTTGCTCAGCCTGCTCTCTTATACAACCCAAGAGCACCAGCTCAGGGATGGCACCGCCCACGATGGGCTGAGTCCTCCCTATCAATCTCTGACTAAGAAAATGCTTTACAGACAGATCTTAAGGAGGGATTTTCTCAACCGAGGTTCCCCGCTTCAGTTAACTCTAGCTTATGTACGGTTGATATAAAACTAGATAATAAGTTATGCCTAATTACTTCCTTAGACACTCACAGCACGCATGACCATGAAACTCACCTCAGACCTTCCTCCCCTTTACAAAGACACCAGGAAAAGTATGCATGCTGGGGCTTGGGTTTCTCCAGTCAACCATCCCCAGGGGTATGCAGGAGTCCTCTGAAGGTCTCAGCTGCTTCTGGCTATAAGGGAGCCTACATGGGTGGACTCCAGGATGACTTTTGGCATAGCATGAACATGTCCGTTCCAGCCTCTACAAGTCTCTGAATCTGCTGTCAAAAATGGCCACTTGGTCCCAAGATCAAGAGCCCCATGGCTATCTGCACGCCAGCACGAACAGCCCATGAGACTCTCTGAGAGCTTTAGGGGAAGCCCACCTTAACTGCTCACAGAGAAACAAGGCCCCGTCAGTAAGAAGCAAGTACAAGATGACAGGATGTCTCTTGGTGCCCCAAAGCAATATACATTATTTTCCTTTAAAGTTCATTAAAATGCTTTGTTTCCTTTTTAAGTGAGGAGGTTTTACTGTAGTGTTCAGGGTGCCCCCGAGCTCCTGGGCTCAAGGGGTCATCTTGCTTCTGTTGCCCAGGTAGTGGCATACAAGCGTATGGCAGTGCACCTGGCTAAAATGTCACCAGATGATACAAACATTTCTATACTGTACAGGGGGTCTTGGAAAACATTGATGAGCACCCCGAGAAACTAGAAGTCATTTACCACCCAGCGATGACTTCCATTTTAAACACTGAAACAAGGGCTGGAGGGATGGCTCAGCAGTTAAGAGCACTGACTGCTCTTCCAGAGGTCCTGAGTTCAAATCCCACATTGGAGTTCACAACCATCCATAATGGGATCGGATGCCCTCTTCTGGTGTGTCTGAAGACAGCTACGGTGTACTCATATACATAAAATAAATAAATAAATGTTAAAGTAAAAAATCTGGTACGGTGTGCACATGTAATGGTCCTGTGGAGAAGCTGGAGATGGAAGGATTATCCCTGACATTGACCTTTGACCTCCGTGTTTAGAAATACTCACATACTTATCATATCTGTGAGTGTTCATAGGAACACACACACACACACACACACACACACACACACACACACACGATTTATTCTGCTGGGCTTTGCGATGTGGTTTTCTATGCAGCCGAAGCATGATCTATAAATATTCTCCTGCATCAGTGGCTCCCAACAGAATCCCCCTTAGCATCTAGCAGAGGGGAGCACTATGAAGAATTCAAGGAGCCGAACCCCAAACCGAAACTAGATGTTCATTTTCCTTTTCTCTTAGAGGAGATGTGTGTTCATTGTCCAAATGATTTCAAAGTCAGGCACAAACAGCTACCTTCTAGCCCTCTGCAGAGCCCGCTGCTTAGAACAATAAAAGCTAGCTAGACGGGAATTACAAATGACCACTTAAAAATTGGCCAAATGTTGTTTGAACTTAAAAAGGGCCAATACATCATGTTCTGAGACATTTGTGGCATGAATGTTACGCTTATAAAAGTGCTTTGGGAGTCTTTCCTTGTCCAGGCACAGCGTGAAGGCCATATTAAAAAGAGAGTACACGTGCGTGGGTGCATGCGTGCATGTGCTTGTGAGTGCGTATGAGTGTATGTGAGTGCATATGAGTGTATGTGAGTGTATGTGAGTGTCTGAGAGTGTGAATGTGTGAGTGTATGAGCATGAGTGTGCATGAGTGTATGTTTATGTGAGTGTGTGAATGTGTGTATGAGTATGTATGTGTATGAGTATGTGTGTGAGCATGTGTAAGGGTGTGTAAGAGTGTGCATGTGAGTATGTATGTGTGTGTATGAGTGTGAGAGTGCGTGTGAAGGTAAGTGTGTGTATGTGTGAGAGAGAAAGTGTGTGCATGTGTGGAGAGTGTATGTAAGTGTGTATGAGTGTGTGAGTGTGTGAGTATGAGTGTTCGTGGTGTGAGCATGTGTGTGAGTGTATGTGTGTGTGAATGTAAATGTGTGTGTGTGTGTGTGTGTGTGTGTGTGTACCTGCACCAGTGCAGGCCAGACTTCTCTCTGCAGCCTGGTTTGTCACTGGTTTGTCACCACATTTACCAGCTCTCAGGTGCACCACTTATGGCTGTGTCTTAAGTCCTACTACCTTTCACACTCACTTGCAGACCAAGAGAGAAGGGCAAGGGAGGTTTTGCACAGGATTTTGTCTGCAGAGCTTGCATGGTGACTGTGAATATTTGAATATTTGTGGCAGGGAGCACCAAAGCCAATGGGAGTATTTCCTGGAAAAGCGTCTACACACCCACACGGAACATTCTGCTCCTGCTTTCAGGACATTACGATTTTCTTTAGGGTTATAGATGTAGTTGTATAATGTCCTATTTTATTGCTAGAACAACATTCATATACACAAAGATCTACTTCAGGGACATATTCAAAGGTCAGCCAACTTTTTTTTAAGATCAAAATTGCAAAATGTTAGACGTTGAGGGTCACTCTGGCTTTGCCATAACTATTCAACTGCTGGTTGTAGCGTAAAGGCATCCACAGATAATGTGTGGGTTGGTGAATCTGTGTTTCAGCTTTATTTGCAAACTCAGGTAGCAGCTCAGACTGGACCTATTGCTGACTCCTGATATAGATGTTTAAAGGCGAGCCTTTAAAAAGAAAAACCAACGCACTAACATTCCTTATGTTTTGGTCGCTAGCTGAATTATTCCAAAGCCTTTCAGATCCCTAAGTTAATTGTCTAGGCCCACCAAATGGATCAGCACTGCATGAGGTTTGAGGGAAAGTTCTTTCCTGGAGGAGAGAAAAGGGCCTCACAGAGGATGTATTCAGGTAGAGCAGCAGCCAAGATTGGCAGGAGCTGACAGGCTAGAAGCTGAACCCTATCGAGATGCTTATGAACATCCCAGGGTCGGGTGAGCTCACAGCTAATCAGCCAGGGCTCAGAAGGGGCAATTAGCATATCATCCAGATGCATGTAATTTACATATCAGGAAGCTCAATGTTTGCGTCTAGAAAAGTTTGTTTTCTTAATTAGCTAGTATTTTCATGCTATTAATGTAATCAGAGAATATCTCAGTCCACGCAGAGGTAAACATCACCCGAGATGCCTAAGGATGACAGGTCCTTCCATCTCATACGGATTGCACACCTGCGTGCTCTCCACGATCAGAGCGTAGAGGCAAACGGTACGGTCGGAACCTCTGCTAAGCACCGAGTTGAGGGCAGAGTCAGCAGGAAAAGCCCACCGGAGGACTGGGAGGCACAAAGGAAGAAGTCCTTGTTCCTCTTGCTGGTTGTTCCCTGATTTAGAGTTTTGTCCTGATCTAATTCTCTTGGTCTACAAAAGGAATATGGAGGTGGGGTAGTCCTGCGCCCTTGCCTGAAACAGAAGGGCTTCTGGGAAGTTCTGAAGTCTTCTCACCTCTTTATGAAGAACACCCCCCTCACTCAAATACTCAACACACACACACACACACACACACACACACACACACACACACACAGATGCACATGCACATGCATACAACGATACTATAAAATAAAGTAATAAAGTAATATATATCTGCAAACATAAACCTTTACATATTTCCTTTTTCTTTTTGTCTTACACACATGCAGAGAGAGGAAACAGACAGACAGACAGGCAGACAAGCAAGCACATATATGTGTGCCCACATGCTGATTATGACTTGGTACAATGTACAATTCACTGGTGTGGCAACTCTTCTAAGCCCTCTCCTGGAGACTATCATCAAAGCAAGGAACAGTGGGTCAGTCAGGCAGTGATACACACAGAGCCAGCGGACACTGCCTCGATGTTGGCCAGTGGCATCCAGTCCTCCCAGTGGATGCCAACCACAGAGTCCAGTGGAGCCATTGGACACTGCTCACGTCTTTGTCCACTTTAGCTTCTGCCCTTTCTTTTCTTCCCCGTGTAAGTGTTGAAGGAAGCAGGGAAGAGGGCCTTGAGGGCTGGAAAACTGGGATCCCTGTTCACTAGTTTGTTTTGGAAATTTTATTTTACAAATAGTAATTATTACCAATTAATAGGGTCCAATGTGACTTCATTTTCATGCAGCAATTACTCTGCTCCCTCCCCCATTCATATCGTGAGCCCCACAATTTTCAAGTCAAAGATCTTTGGGGATGTCAACTGAGACTCGTGCGTCTCAGTTTCCCCACTTGTTATTTGGGGATCAATGTGACTCATGCAATAGTCGGGCTGTGGAAGCTGAGGAGAGCAAGGCCCGCTTGCCTAACAGGCTGAGAACAAAGTCCCACAGTGAACCTGGAATGGATGTGTAAAAATACAATAAGAAAAACTAACAGTTCCCCCAGTACACCTAATCTATTCATAACTGAAATTTGCCTGTGGTGAAGGAGGAAAAAAATTGGATCAGGATTGAATTTGGTACAGAATTGTCAAGTAGTGTTAAATCCCAAACCTCCACGTTAGAGGAGAACCACGGTTTGCCTGGAACTCAAACATGCCTTAAAATTCTGCATTCGTGCTGACATTTGCACCTTTCAGAAAGGATTCCCTGCAGCTGAAGATAATAGAGACTTTCCATCAACACGAGGAGGAGCGGGTGTCCTCTCCGGGGCTCTGGATTACCCCGGAATACAAAGTAACCTTCTTTTATCGCTCTTTCCTTTGTTACTTGAAATAGCAGGTTTGTTCCTCTAATTAAGTTTACCTAGGATAACACTGATACAAGTTTGCACTTCCTAAGAAATCTTCTGGTCGGACAGATGAGTAGAAAGTAGCTTAGCTGTATCCCTGAAGCTCACTGGCTGGCTGCCTATGATGCTACTTCAGTTGGCTAGTAAGAGATAGATAGATAGATAGATAGATAGATAGATAGATAGATAGATAGATAGATAGATAGACAGACAGACAGACAGACAGATATAAGAAAGAAAGAATCACCAAAGGCAGACGGACGGATGGATGGATGGATGGACAGATGGATGGATCATAAGACAGAATGGAGGGGTGGGCATATGGACAGATGTTTGGAGGGGATGAGTAGATGAGTAGGCAACTAGACAAACGATGAATGGGTGGATATATGGATGGATAGATGGATAAATGGACATATACATCCTCAGATATATATGAGATATATCATATATATAATGTTCAATATTATTTAATTAAGCCATTCAATTCCCATTTCCTTGGCAAACTTCTAAAACTCACTGTACACGGTCTTAAAATCTTCACCATGAACTGGGAGTGGACGGCTCAATTGTGGGAAAGAAAAGGCACCATCCTGTGGTCCATGGATTTGCCTATAACAGAGCAAGATGGGGGAAGGGCCAAGAGAACCTGGTTTCGGGGGTAGGGGTGGAGGGTAGCAGGACTCAGGAGTCCATTTGGACTGTGGCTCTCAGCAAGGGGACATATCTTAGTGTTTTGTTTTTGTAGAGTTGAGGCTGCTATCCTTTTTGCTATTGTGTGTGTGTGTCCTTTGTGGTGTGTGTGTGTGTGTGTGTGTGTGTGTTGCAAAGATGCCGTGTGTGCACACATGTACATGAGGGTTCCTGTGCTGTGCACACTTGGAGGCTAGAGAAGGACCTTGAGTGTCCCTACTCTGTCACTCTTTTCCTCATTCCTTTGAGACAAAGTCTCTCACTGAACCTGGAGCTAGGATGACATCCAGCAAGTCCCAGCAATCCTCCTGTCTCACACTCACACTCACACTCCACAGTCCCGGAGTTACAGGTATGTGAGTACACCCAGCTTTTTACATGGGTTCTTGGGAATTGAACTCAGGTCCTCACGTAGCAACTACCCTCACTAACTTAGCCACCGCTCCAGTCCCAATTGCGCAGTCTCTATTCCCACCACTGGGTACAGTGCTGAGATGCCTGACTGACCTGCCAAGGCCACCAGTTGGAACCTGGAGCCCTCTGCTCTCTGAATGCACAACCCTGGTCGGAAGGGAGCTGGCAGGAAAAGAGGTATCTTGGGCTGACCTGATATTTCTTGAGCTAATGGAGCAAAGAAAAAATTGGTTCTGAGAGAGCAGAAATAAAGGAAATTAGGAATCCAGCCAAGTGGGACTGAGGAAGATTGGAGTGAGGACAGAAACGGCTGCCCTGGTGCTCCAGAGTGGACATGCCCGGTGAGAGCATTAGACTAAATGAGGCGGGGCAGAAGCAGTGTTCCCATGCTATTCCTTCTTAGGCAGGAGCACACCGGAACCAGGAAGAAGAAACCACCCAGCAGAGATTATGAGAAAGGAACCCCATGGTCAGACAGAGTTCTGTCTTCTCTTGGGTTCAGAAAACCCCAAAACATCTGGCTGGAAACAAAGGTAAGGTAAGGTCCAGGTGCCGTCCAAAGGATCATTAGCTATGTGCAGAAGGCCCTCAGGGCCAGGAAACTGCCCACCGCACACTACGTGTACAACCTCCACCCCACACGCACATAACTATGTGGGTGTCAAGGGCACACCCTTGAAGCCCTTGTTCTAGAGTCTCCACTTGTTAAGGGCACCCTAGCTATCACAGTCTAGCGGTGCATTCTAAGGAAACACGGTGGGGACCTGCTATGAACCTGTTCTTCCAGTCAGGCATGGTGGTCAACAGCTGACTGTAATTCTATCACTTGGGGGCTGAGGCAGGATGCACACAAGTTGCAGCCAGCTGGGCTATAGGACCCCTATCATGACAACAGCAGTCTCCTGAGCTGAGCTGCTAAGAGCTGCCGACTCTTCCTGGGAATCTCCATCAGGAGATCATGATCTCAGCTGCTTCTGTCCCCTAAATGGACCACAGCATCCCTCCCCAGCCACCCCGCCCCCACATGGACCACAGTGTTCTTTTCTTGCATTCCTAGGAGACTCAGAATGGCCGGCTGGGGTAGGGAGGTAGACCGGTCAGAAAATTGTCTGTCCCATGAGCGCAAAGGACACAATTCGAAACGCTGGGGACAGTGGTGCACCCCTCTAATAGAGACAGAAGGACACTTTACTCAGTGAGCCCCAGTAGAAAACACCTGAGAATCAGAGGCTGTCTTCTGACTTCACACCAGTATGCACACCCATACACCTACCCACACAGACTTGAACGCAGTCTCTGTACACACACACACACACACACACACACACACACACACACACACACACACAGGATGACAGACTCTATCATCTCCCCCCAGTTACAACCCAGAGCCTGAATGGAAACAAGGGTCCATACGGTAAGTCTCTGGAACCCACTTTCAGAATCTTTGTCCCAGAGCCCATGGTCTCACATCCTGGACATGTGTGAGAGAGTGACCAGGGGAACCAGCACAAGCAAGCGTGAGCCGCCTGCCGGATGACCTGCCGGGTCTCTTTAGGAGGATCACTCTGATGCAGGTGAGCAGGAGAGCCATGCTGTGTCCAACAGGGCTGCCTTGTACATTTCCTGAGGTCACAGAGCCAAGGTACCCCCAGAAATGGCCAGCCTTGTCCTCCCGCTGGTGTCTGTCCCACTGAGCTATGAGGGCCTTGCCCTGCGTCAACTGAGAACCCAGGAGATCACAGACTATGCATTGCCAGAGGCAGGTAGAGGGGGTGGGGTGGACTTACTGTACAGAGTGCTTGCTGCCATGGCAACCCATGATCAACTGGGGATGGGGAAGAGGTGCTTTGCTTAATTGAAATCCGGGCAATGCTGGAGAGTGCAAACCCCAAGGAAGTTGATGCCCGATTAGCTTTTCTCTCTCACTTCCCTCTCCGATTTAAACTTTAAACACACAGCTCTCTCTCCCCTTTGCCTCCCTCCCAAAACACCTCCAAAGGCCCCCAAATAAACCAGAAACTGTGCCCCATCCTCAACAGCACACTGGGACAATGTGACCCAGCACTTCCGCCAGTCCACCCACACCCAGTCCTCTGGTAATCGTAACCTGGCCGTCAAAAGAGATTTCTAAAAAAAAAAATGTGCTAGGGGGTAAACCCAGAGCCTTGCACATGTTAAGCACACACCGTACTGACGAGCTGTCTTTAGCCTTCCAAGGGGATTCCATCATCTGTTGAAGCCCTTAGGAGTGTGTTAGCTTCCCCAGGGACACTGGGCCATCCACAGCAAACACTCTTTTGCTTTATTGTGGCCCAGAGTCACCTGAAGAGGGTTAGAATGCAGAACCCTGGGCCCCTGCAAGGCTCACATGGGTGGCAACATCTGTGCTTTGTCTTAGCCCCGGGACAACTGGTGTGCATAGCTCAGGACTCACACTCAGCAGAACGGGCAGCTCTCCCACGGATGCGCCCTTGGCAAGACAGACCGAGTTCGGGGGAAAGTGCACGTCCAGGCAAATCTCAGCAGATAAACGGCTCACGGCTAGGGAAACGGCTCGGTCATCTGCTGCACAAAGGTGAGGATCTGAGTTCGATCCCCGGCACGCACATTAAAAAGCTGGGAGTGTGGCAAAAGCCTGCAAGCCCAGTGCTTCCCTGGGGCTTGCAGACTGTCTGGCTGAACAGGGGGTAGAGGGGGTAGTGGGTGGCAGGGGAGGGCTCCAGCTTCAGTTTAAAAAGCAAACAAGTTACTTCCCAAAAAAGAAGATGGAGAAATGAGAGAGAGAGAGACACTCAGCGTTGGCTCTGGTCTGTGCTCACACACACGAGAGAGAAACAAAAAAGTTTTGTACCGGAAAGGAAAAACCCTGAATTTCTAACATTCTGCAGTCTGAGGTTCCACTTTGCTTGTGGATTGGACATTGTTGCAAAGGTTAGTTGAGATTAATCCGATTCTAAAAAGATATTACAGACCCTTCTCTGAGACGCTGCTCCCATAACGAGGGCCCTGGGGAGCTGAAGGAAGATGTACCCGGAGGAGAACAGCCAGCCCTGACAGGTTCTAAAGCCTGGGGCTGGTGATGCTCTATGGATAGGGGGAGCGAGGAGGCGAGCAGAGAAACTCGACCTTTCCGTGACAGAGTTGCCATTTAAAATGTAATATATGACATGTCTTACCTGATTACAAATCTGAGAGAATAAATGAAAACTCTAAGGGAGGGCTGAGTATCAAAAACCGAAAGCAGATACATTAATAAGAACCTGCTAGAACTGTAACCTACTGGCACTTAAGTTAGGGCAATGGACCAGGTGACTAGGTGGGCAGCCTGAGGCCCAGCGGGTGGGGTAACGTCAGGCAGGCAGAGCTCTGGGATGCACACTATTAACCCGAGGGTAAGGCACGGGGGAGATAAATCAGGACACACTGTGTGGCCAACAAGGGCTGTACAGGAAGAAACTGGATGTCAGAAAGAGGCAGGTTTAAAGAGACAGTTGCTAAATAGTTTCCAAGAATAATTATTCCAAAAACGTTGCGTGCGCGCGCGCACACACACACACACACACACACACACACACACACACACACACATACATACTTAGACACACACCGTATTAAAATAGAAACCCCAAAAGTCAACTGAATCATACTAAAACTTCTATGAAAAGAGAATGGGTTAAAGGGAGACCGGCATAGAGGCTGTATAAGACCGGCACAGAACACACAGAATGCAGTTCTCCAGGTGAGGGGAGCAGTGTGAACCGAGTCAGACGAGCCAGGGAAAATTTCCTCAGCTCACACACACTCATCTTCCAAGAGTCAGCAAAGTGAAGACATTTCCAGCCGGAATAAACGCCACCCTCACCCCCAGCTCCTAAGCGACTCCACAATAGAGGACGAGAAAGGTGCGGCCTGTTTTTCTTCCCAACAGAAGAGTGTGGTTCCAAAGGACTAGCGATGAGAAGCCGAGGGGACAGGGGGGGTTGTGGAGCCTTGGGGGAGCAGACTCAAGAGCTGGCCACGGGGAGAGAAGAGCAGTCCCACAGACTAACTGGAAGACAGCAAAAGGAAGAGACCGAAAGGTGGAAATACTAGGACAGGAGGGAGGTGGGGGTACCAAGAATCCGCAGCATCTGTGGTCCTCCTTCTGACGGCTAGGGATGGGCAAGGAAGGGGTGTAGATAATTGTGTACATCTTCAAGCCAACTACACATGTTATAAAGATGAACACACACACACACACACACACACACACACACACAGAAATCGAGAGACCATTTACAAACCAATTAAGACTAATGAAATTGTTTTGTGTGTGTGTATGTGTGTGTGTGTGTGTGTGTGTGTGTGTGTGTGTACATATATGCATGTTCACCTGCGTGTGTCCATCGGTGGGCACAGGGATACAGGTCTGAGGACAACCTCAGGTGTTGGTCCTTGGCTACCTTTGTGTTCCAAGCAGGGTCTGTCCTTAGCGGGGAACTTTGTCATATAAGCCAGGCTGGCTGCAATGGGAGCTCCAGGCATCCTCCTGTCTCTGCATCTCATCTCTGGTCACTGGGATTTGGTTACAGGCACAAACTGCCTGGTATGCCTTGAATTTTTACTTATTTTTGTAATTATTTTATGTGCATGAGCAGTGTTTCTGCCAGTATGTCTGGGCACCAGGTGCGTGCAGTGCCATCGGGGGCCAGAAGGTGGCTACGGATCCCCTGGAATTAGAGTTACAGAGGGTTGTGTGCAGCCACACGGAGTCAATGAGAGACGCTGTCTCAAGGGAGCCAGGTGGGGGGTGATAAGAGCAGGACACCTGACATCATCCTCAGACACACACAAGCATGTGCACGAGCCCATAAGCCTGCACATACATATGTGCATAACACACACACACACACACACACACACACACACACACACACACACACACACAGCTCATTAGAATAAGAAGACCCCCCAACTCCTGGTATTTCCAGGTACAAAAGTCATATGCAGCTCAATACAAGCCCAACCAATTAGAAATTTCCAGGCAACCTTACGTAAGGGCTTTCCACTCTAACCAATTAAGTCTTTCCTTTCTCTTGCTTTGGAGAACAGCTCAGGAAAGCCCCCCTCACACCCTTCGGCAGGACCACAGATTCCTGAATCCCTGCAAGCTCAAACCCTTGTCAGGATTAGTGTGTCTACATTTCACTTCTAACATTGACTATGAAATTACAAGAAACTAATATCCCAACCCCGGCCAACCACTCCAGAGACCAGGCCAAAAAAATAAAAAATAAATAAATAAAAAATAAAAGAAAGAAGTTGTCTTCTGCTGACTTCCACACCTATAGCCACAGATGGACACACACACAGACACAGACACAGACAGACAGACAGACGGACGGACAGATGGACACACACACACACACACACACACACGCACATGCACACTCCGAAGGGCATCCCCCTGCAGCAAATGTCTTCAGGCTTTGGTATCCTGGGCTGGAGACTGTAGATAGGAACAAGAGTGACTGGACATTCAAACTCCTAAGAGCAGAGAAGGCCCCAGTGTTTGTCAGAGCGCCCATCTGGAAATGCCTGGTAAGAGGAGTCAGGTTCTGAAGTATGGGCTGCACGTGTCAAACACTGAACGCTGGCTTCCTTCCCCCAGACGACCTGAGGCTAGGAGCAGGGGCTGGTGCATCTTTAAAAGATAATTTTCTTCATACAAAGAGATTAGAAGGAAAAGAAAACGATTTCCAACCCTACTGCTCAGCTTCTCCCTGCTGACCTCATACAGTGGGAGACAACCATGGGCACTCAGAAATGCAAATAGTGCGCTCTCTCTCTCTCTCTCTCTCTCTCTCTCTCTCTCTCTCTCTCTCTTCCCCTCTCCCTCCCCCTCTCCCTCACCCCCCTCTCCCTCTTCAGTCCTAGATATTTGTTCTCACGGTTACTCCCCAATGACAGCTTCTCATGTGCCCCACTAAGGAAAAAAAGACAGTCAGACGAGGACATACACCTTTGCCCATACTTTTGGCCCAAGATAAACTGCATTCAGTGTGTTAGCTCGTTATACGGGTAAGCATAGATGCCTACACACATACATCCTATAGAATTTCTTACAACATCCTGGGTACCGCGGGTCTCATCCAAGCGGACGACAGTTCCTATGCAGACTCTAACACCTGCATGGTCTCCGGACAGCTGGCGGCTGGCAGGTAGCGTAGGCAGGGAGTGTGCCTGGCTTTGCCTCTGAAAATGGCCTATACAGAAGCCATCTATTCTGTATGTGAAGTGTGCTGGGCAGAGCCTCAGATGTCTGCTTGTCCATTCCCTCTGCTGGCTCAAGGCCAAAGCTTTAGCAGCAGCCCAGAGGTTGGTCTCTCATGGCCCTGGCACTCTCTGGGTGTTGATAGCCCTCTGTCTCTCCTCTCCTGGACATACTCTCCGCAGATTTTTGGCTGCCTCACAAGAGCCTCCAACGTTTTTTTAACACTGTTACTGATTTGCCAGAGGCATCGTTTCACGAGCTCACTTATCTTGTAATTGGAAAAAGTTTGCCTGCTAATGAGCCTTCGTGGTTAGCCTTCATCTAATTATCTCTGAACATCCGTGCCAGTGGCTTCCTCCCAGGGGTGAAGGGATGATGTCATTGGTCACCCAGAGATCTCCAAATGGAGAAGAGTGGTGTGGTGACGTAGGAAGGAAAACACATTTTGGTCCTTAGCGCTGGTTCTAGAACTCTGTGGGCCCTTGCGAATTTCCTAAGTGTTAAGAGAGGATGAAGAGCTGTGAGATGTCCCTTCAGAACACAGTTAATGGCAACGTGAGGGCTCTTTCAAAGGACCCCCATAGCCAGGGAGCTGGACATGTGATTAGATGGCTGGAACGTTCATCTCCACACATTGGCTTGGCTTCCACAGAGGGGAAAGGGTGCAGCTTGGATTCCTGCCCTAACGCCAGTGACTGAATAAGCATGCTCACCAACTTAAACACCAGGGAGGACTGGGTTAGGGAGCTCGGGTGCTGGGTGAATACAGCTGCTGTAATGGTCTCACTGCCCTGGGGTGCTGTCTCCCTCTAACCCACTCTGCCTTCCCCCGGGTAGTCTCAAGTGTGTCTCTCTCCTTAAGCCCAGTCTTCCATTCCCGACCAGGATACCTGGAAGTCTCCATGGTTGATGGTGTGGCAAGGCAACAAGAGGCTGGCAGTAACTGCTGCCATGTTTGCTCAGGGAAACAAACCACTGAGGGCAGTCCTTCCCCGCCCTCCCCACTGCTTCAAAGAAAACGGAGAGCCCAGACTCTGCCCTGCTCCCTGCTAGATGCAAGCCTCACCCTCCTCTCCTGTCTCATCCCAGACAAGCAGTTCCCTCTCGCCATGCATAACAAGAACAGCTCTCCTAAGGACAAGGACCAGTGGTGTCCACTTGCAAGACTGTCTGTCCTGGGGATTCTAGGGGAAGAACCTGCTGCGTGGAAATCCAACTCCTGCAAACACTTGCTTAGCACAGGCCTGGAACAACCAGTACAGGCAGAAAACCTCAACTTCCAAACCCCGCTTCCAAGGGAACAAGCAGGGGCGACAGCACAGAGTGAGTCCTGGATGGGGACACTGTCTGGATTAGTCAGGCGAGCCAAGCCTGGTCCTTGCCCCTTACTCACCTCAACCGCGGGCCTCAACCCACATTTGGACTAAGCAAGAACAAAGCATGGGGCATTCAGCCATTCCTGACTCTTTCCCAGTCCGTAGGGACGAAAGAAATCCATTCCATACAGAAACTAAGGACTGCTATGGCCACAGCTCGAATAAACGGGACTAAGGAAGGATCCCCGCAAGTGACACCCTCAACGGGGCGAACAGAGCTAGAGTTTGACACAGAGAAGAACAGGGATGAGGAGCAGAGGCAGAAACAAGAAATGGCAGAGCTGTTGCAATTAGACCGGGAGCTGGGATGACATTTTGAGAGCGGGTGTGGAGTCACGGGGAATGTAATTAAGTGAACTGTACGCATTATTTTAAATCCTGTTCGCGTTAATGCTGTAAATATCCCACTTAATTCATCATTATCGAATTTGCCAGCAGTGCCCCGGGGTAAGACTTCAACTTAAAGTTTAATTACAACTAGGCAGGGTGGGCCAGATTTCCTGTCCCTGAGAGCAGCCCACAGGGCGAGGCCAGGGGTTGGGGGCAGCTTTCATAGCAGCCAGAGTGACAGGTACCATTCTGAACACAGCGGTCACTGTCCAGAAGACCTTCCCAGGAGACTAGCAGAACCCTGGGTCCCCTGAGGTTGTCCAAGCAAGTTTGCAGGGTGAGGCAGTTTGAGGGGGAAGCTGTTCAAAACCGTTGGAAATAAGTCCTCTGGAACCAACCCACTCCGATTCCTCATCTCTCAGGAAGCCATGAGTGTGGTCGGTCACAATCATGCACGTGACTGCCACGCTACATCATGTGTCCCCTGGCTACCCAGCTCGTGTGCATGTTTAATAGCAATGATCTGCCCTGAAGTGTGGGTTTACTTCCTAATACATCCACTCCCATGAGGGTCAACGTTGAATTTCCCTTTCTCATCTTGACACCTCCTCACCCCGCTCTACCAAACGCCAGAGCCTCTGGCTTGCTGGAGAGAAATACATTAGACTGAGATAGTCTACTAATTAGACTGAGATAGTCAACTACAGAATGCACAGAACTGTTGTAGGGAGAAGGGCGAGACCAAGAGCTTCATAGGAAGGGCTGGGCTCTCGTGACCTCAAAGCCTCAGTCAGGAACCAAAGGGCCGAGTGTGTTAGTCCCTTGTAAATAACCATGTCACCTGACAGGTGTGAGTGGGGTAGGAAACATTGTTTTGGCCCCTGGTTTTAGAAGCATCAGGGAAGGCGAAGTGGAGTCCATGGTGACCAGGGTGTGGCACGGAGGCCACACACTTCACGGTGGAGGATAGGAGGCAGGAAGCAGGATACAGGTTGGAACCAGAGGTAGGTGCAGAAGCCTGCCCCCCAGTGACCCACTTCTGTGAGCCAGACCCCTAAAGACATCACAACTGTCAAGATAACTCCACAAGGGGCTGGAGAGATGGCTCACTGGTTAAGAGCACTGGCTGCTCTTCCAGAGGACCCAAGTTTGATTCCCAATACCCACAGGGCAGCTCACAACCATTTGTAACTCCAGTTCCAGGGTCTCTGACGCCCTCTTCTGGCCACTTAAGGCACTGCATGCAAGCGGTGCACATAGGCACATGCAGGCACACACTAATATGCATAAAATAAGAATAAATAAATTGTTTAAAACAACAATAACTCCATAAGCCAAGGACCAGGAGTTTCAAAATGTCTGGTGTGTGTGTGTGTGGGGGGGGTATTTTTGGATCTGAATTACAGCACCAAAGGTGCACACTGTTAAATTTTAAACATTTGATTCCACTTGTTCCGACATGGTGCTGTCATATCACAGAAACGTGGACCCCTTGGGAGCCTTTTCAATTTCCCTGTGTCACAGGCAGAATGCAATCCCCAGGTCCTTAGTTAAAGGAGGCCAAGAGGAAAGTCATGGTGTCCCACCTGTGTTAGACAAAACCAAATTAGGTGCCATCTGACCAAAGGATTAGATAGAATAACTATTTGTTCTCGGTAACGCACACCATTTTCCTTAGATCATGACAGGCCTAAATTTAAATGAGAAATTGTGGTGTGTGTGTGTGTTATGGGTGCACTTTGGGGAAAAGTGCAAGCGAGGGCTTTGGGATCAATTGTCATGTCCCTCCGGTCTACTTTCCTCTCTCTTGTCTCGCTTCACGAACGCCCATCACACCAGGTCTTTGAACAGTAATTCGCCAGGAGAAATTATTGGTGGCTGTGCAATGTGGCCCATTTCCCTGACTCCTTTGAAAGGCGGGCAATTAGACCATCAGATACAATTACTACCACAGTGGTTGGTGTCACTTAAAAATAGACAAGAGGGGGAACAGGAGGACCAGCCGTCTCATCCGGCACTGGCTCGGGATGCTCAAATGAAACTCACCAATTATTTTCCCCCAATCACTCATGAAAGGTAATCAAAGTGGGAGAAAAATCTGACGCTGGATGAGAGAGATCGCAGGTAATTACCCTGGGGGAGGGGTGGTTCTAGCTGCCTGACTCTGAAGCTCCTACTGTGAGCTGGTTAAGTGGCGCCCATATCCTGTGACAACTAGATGAGTGGCCTTGATTCCAACTCTATGGTTGCCTTATCTCCACATCTGGGGCAAGGGGTGGGGAGGGACCGGATAGGTCTTCATTTTCAAAATGGCACCAGAGGGCAGAGGGGAAAGTTCAGTTGGTAATGTGTGTCCCTTGAACACACAAGCAGTTGAGTTCCAACCCCAGAGTGCAATTCTTTTAAAAAGCTGGTGAAATGGCGCACATGTAATCCCAGCTCTACAGGGATGGAGAAAGGCAGACCCCCGAGGCTCACAAGACAGGTACCCTAGAACCCTGCACATTCTAGGTGAGAGACACCGACTCAAAACACAGGGTCACTGCAGGGAATGACGCCCGAGGTTGACCTCTGACCTCCACACATGTGCACCTGCGCAGAAACACATTTTTTTAAAATGGTGCCTGAGGCTGCCTGTATGAAGGCTGTTCTAACACGCTCTGATGGTCACAACTGCCCTGTCCACCTTTTGCTTCCTCAGAAAGGGTAGATTAGTGCTTTTGCTTTTCTTGGAAATTTCAAGTGGAAATCAGTTCTTAAAGATGGTTTATTCAGTAAGATCTATTCTTCATCAATTTCAGGATAACAAGGTTTCTAGCCCAGAGGAACTTTCCCTGACCTCTGGGCTATGCTGCCTGCTTGCTCTTCTGTTCTGGTCTAATAGTTTCTTTCTTTGGACTAAGCCGTCCCTAAGACTCTCCCATGCTCCTAACTCGGTGCTTATTACCATGTCTTCTCAGTAAGCACCTATATTATCTCATTTAAAACAAACCTTTATTATCTCATTTAAAACAAACCTTTATTATCTCATTTAAAATGCCAGTGCCTGCACATACTTCCCTGCTGTGTTGGGGACATGGTAGATATGAAGTATCCCCCACCCCATTATCACGCAGCGATCAGTGCAGGAGTGCTTCTATGACCCCAATTACCACAGGGTATAGGGACCTCTCCCCACCATCCAGCAGTCGGGGGTCACCAGCTAGGTGTCCCCTGATGCAATGCAGTCTGACCCTGCCCCTCTGGAAGCAGCTTTGTGCCTAGGAAATCTATGGGTGACTTCCAGAAGGAGTCTCACTTTACCTCACGGGATGCAGACCTGTGGTTATATCTACGTGGGAGGCTGAGGCAGGAGGATCACAGAACTACAGACAAAGACCTGGGGGTGTGGCTCAGTGGTAGAATATTCGCCGAGTGTATTCGGGGCCCTGGGCTTGTTCTTCAGTCTGCGGGCAGAGGGCCAGGAGGATAGTGATACTTACAAGTGAGAAATGTGCTGTGAGAAAAGTACAGAGAAGGTTGCAGAGCTGAGGCTGTGAGACCCCGCCCATTAGTGGGCGGGCCACAAGACAGACGCTGCTACTACTACGTAGCATGCAAATGGAGCCTGGAGGATGCTGTATAAACAGAGCAATTGAATCACAAAGCTTCACACAGGGGTTAGAGCCAATACCAACTTTGCGTATGCACATGCACGTTTTACAAAGCCAGAATGACCATGAGCCTTAGAAGAAAGGAGAGGAGGGACCAGGGAAGACGCTACAACTGTGATGGATTTTGCATAGACCCTACTGTCTATTTTCTCAGTCAAAAAGAGAGTAAAGTCCCAGATCAACAGCCTGACATAACAACTAGTGGACAAGACAGTATGTTACAACTGTAACCCCGGCTCTAAGGGACCTGACACCTTCTTCTGGCCTCTGCAGACACCAGGATGCCTATGATGCACTTACAAAAGTGAATCTTTAAAGAAAGCAAACCTTTTGGGCTGTACCATCTCGGAGACAGTCTCGAGTATTCCGAGAATCACCTGCCCCTTACATGTAGCTTTTAGCTAACTGCTTAGAACACCTTGATTTCTTCCTTCATCTATGTGTCTGCACACTCGTGCACGCACATGAGTGTGCCTAAGGAAGTCAGAGAACAACTTGCAGGACTCGGTTCTCTCGTCTCCCATGTGAGCTCTGCAGCAAGAGCCTTCACCTCCTGAGATATTCTGTCCGCCCTAAAAATGGCCTCAGATGTACCAAAGATGCGCAAAACCAGTACAGCGTCCTCACACCCTGTCACCCTGCACCACCTTCCTCTTTGGTTGGCAGTTTAGTTTGCTATGGCATACGTGTCACAGCCAGAGAACAGACCGTGACAAGTCACAGCTGGCTGACACCACCCTTCGCTTGACTTCACTGATTCACTTGCTTTTCACTGACTTCTGGCCCAGGATCCCATCCAGAACTCCACAATGCACCTGGCCATCACACCTCCCTGAGCTCCTCTGGGCTGTGACGGCTTCTTAGACTTGTTCCCTTTTTGATGACTTTAATACTTAAAAAAAAAAAAAAAAACCTATTGCATGTACGTGCTTGTGCGTGCCTGTGTATGGCTATGTGTATGTGAGTGCAGGTGCTCAGAGAGACCAGAGAGGGCATTGCATTCCCCCTAGAACTGGAATTACAGGTGATTGCAAACTACTGAACCCGGGCAGGCAACTGACCATGCTGGGACCAGGACTCCAGCATTCTGCAGCAGAGTGTGCTCTTAGACCCTGAGCCGGATCTCCAGATTCAACTTTGGCAATTTTTAAAGCTTATTTTTTTCATTTAAAAAATGTTTTGTGTGGATTGGGTTTTTCCTGCATGTATGTCTGTGTAGAATGTACATGCAGTACCTACAGAGGCCAGAAGGCGGCGCTCAGTGCCCTGGAACTGGAGTTACAGACCATTGTGCGCCAACTCCTGGGTGCTGGGAACTGAATGCCGTTCCTTTGCACCAGCAGCAAGAGCTCTTAACCGCCGGACCTTCTCCCCGGCCAGAGCTCTGACAACTGTATGAGTTCTGGTATCCCATAGGGAGCCTTCGGATTTGGATTTTTCATGATTGGATGAGGGTTGGGGATTTGAGGACAGAGGACTACGGAGATATCAAGTGCCCTTGTCACCACGGGAATGCACACGCTGTCAATATGACTGACCTCTAACGAGTTAACCATGATCACCTAGGATAGGTCAGCAGTTGGCCCCGCCTTGCAGCGCTGAGCAGCTTGAGAGGCAAGCTGCCAGGGAGGTTCCCAGGCTCAGGGAGAGAGGGAGGGACCATCAGTTGGCCCCGCCTTCTGTGTCCAGCAGCTTGAGAGGCAAGCTGCCAGGGAGGTTCCCAGGCTCAGGGAGAGAGGGAGGGACTATCAGTTGGCCCCGCCTTCTGTGTCCAGCAGCTTGAGAGGCAAGCTGCCAGGGAGGTTCCCACGCTCAGCGAGAGAGGGAGGGACCGTCGCCTTCCTTAAAGAGTGAGTATCTACACCCTGCACACCTTCCTCTCGTTTGTTATTTATTTAGTCAGATACTTAGGCTGGTCTGGGCACGTGGGTTTATATTTTGGGTTATAATCCAATAATACATTATTAATTTGGCTGCTTAAACTGTTCCACTGGGGGCTCTTTCTCACTGGCACCTGTTGGATTACATTTTAATATCCCATCCAAAGCTGAGAGCCTATAATTAAGAAAGGAAATTAAATGGTTTTTTTTCCCCTCTCAGAAAGAGGATCTGATTATACAATGAAATTTTCTCCTCTCTACACGAATGCGAAATTAGGATTTTTTTTTTTTGTTCCTCCTCCTACAGATTAAATATGCTTTTTTTTTCCCTCGGAATTACTGAGACCGGAAACAATTTGGGTTTTACATCTTTTGGTTTTTTTGTTTGTTTTGTTTTAATGATTGCATGTGCATAATGAGATATCGTGGGGTTGAGAACAAAGACTAAACAGAAAGTACATTTGCTTCTCAGACACCCTATGTGCACGGTGTGCAGCTAATTAACGTGACATACATAGGACTTCAGGTGTCTGTCGTTCTAGCTCCAGCAGCTGAGTGCTGGGGTCACAGGTGTAACCACTTTGGGGAGGACACAGTCATGTGTGGGATTTTGCACCTGTGATAACACATTAAAAAGTTTGGGATTAGTTTCTGCTGCTGTGGTGGTGGTGGTGGCGGTGGCGGTGGCGGTGGTGGTGGTGGTGGTGGTGGTGGTGGTGGTGGTGGTGGTGGTGTTTGTTAATTTAGAGCATTTCTGGGTTTCAGATAAAGGAGGCTCAACCTATACTTGCTTGGGAATTACTGAGACAAGGGACAAGGACCTTCTCCTAGCACCTGAGGTGAGACCGCAGCTGAGGGTGTACAACGTTCAACCAGTGCCTTTGGAAGGAGAGGCTGAGGGCCTCTGAGAACGGAAGGAGGCAGGTGCCTTGCTGTTTAAGGGAGATCTGACTTGGCCATGCCGTCGTCACGGGGCTCAACAGGGAAAACCACAGTGTCAGCAAGTGCTCCCCAGACAAGCTGTGTCCTTAAGGTGTGTCCATCTGAGGCTCACCCCAGTGACATGGACACTACTGCAGGGTGGGGATCTCAATGGTCACCCCGTACTTACCAAAGCCCTGCACAGAGCAGAGAACCTGTCAATCATCCCAGTGCATGGAAAGACAGAGGGGCCATGAAAGTCATGTGAAGCGGATTCTTCCAGGCTCACCTCTGTGAGCCCTGGTGTCACTGGCTGGAATTAACATACAGTATCATTCATTCAGTGTATGACGTCGCCGAGGCTAACTGCTTCAGCTGCTGCCTCTCATACTGTGCATCTTGGATGTCTACAACCATTTTCTCTCTGGTTATTTAACAGCTTCCCAAAAGCCTTGCATGCTTTTATTCTTTCCTTCTTTCTACCTATCTATCCATCTATCTATCCATCTATCCATATATCATCTGTCTGACTCTCTGTCATCTATCTATCCATCATCTACCTACCTATCAATCTATCTATCTATCTATCATCTATCCATTTATCCATATATCATCTGTCTGACTCTCTGTCATCTATCTATCCATCATCTACCTATCTATCAATCTATCTATGTCTCATCTATCAATCATCTATCTATCCATCCATCATCTACCACCTATCTATCTACCCATCATCTATCTATATCTATCTATCTATCTATCTACCTATCATCTGTCTGTCTATCAATCTATTATCCATCTATTCATCTATCCATATATCATCTGTCTGACTCTGTCTATCTGTCATCTATCATCTATTTATCAATCTATTTTTCTATCCATCCATTATCTATCTATCTATCCATCCATCATCTATCTATCTGTCATCTATCTATCTATCTATCTATCTATCTATCTATCTATCTATCAATCATCTATCTGTGTCTATCATCTGAATGAGCAATTATGTCTCTAAATGTCAGTAAATCATTTAACTGACCTTCACTTAAAATAAAATCAGATTTTATACTTTTAAATTTCACACAGAGGCAGATATCTAAAATTGGCTAAAACAATTTAAAGAATTGTTATGGGGTTGGGGATTTAGCTCAGTGGTAGAGCGCTTGCCTAGCAAGCGCAAGGCCCTGGGTTCGGTCCCCAGCTCCGAAAAAAAGAAAAAGAAAAAAAAAAGGAATTGTTATATTTGTGGGAAGTTTTGGGAGTTGTGAGTGGTGGTGGGTTTTTTTCCCTTGCCTCTGTGGATCCTCTGTATTAGTTAAATGTTTATAAAACCTAAGCATCATGTTTGTTAAGATAATCAAGCTGCAATTTTCAAAAGACACATAAGCACCTGAACCTGCAGATCACGTGATGGAGGCCTTGCCTAGCATGGACTGGAGTCCCAGCTCCGTGTAAACCGGGAGCGGTAGTACATGCCTACCGTCCCCACACCTGGATCCATAGTACGTTTGAGGCCACTCTAGATTACAAGAGACTCTGTCTCAAAAATCAATAAATGAATTATTTAAAAGATCAAAGGTAAAGTAGGTCTCCTCGGGTCATGACCTAGTACCTCCTTAATGTCTCTAGTGGCAGTCCCAAGGTCTAGACATTTATGGAGTTCATGCATTCGATTTACTATCCATCACCAGGCTGCAGGGAGGGACTGTGCGGACCAGAGCTCCACCACAGAAATGTTGTAGAGATTCATACGCTAGTCTCTCTGCTCAGATATTTCCTAGAAATGAAAGAGCCACCGAGATCTTCCTTCTCTAATTGCTTTTCATATATACCTAAAATGACAAAACATCCCCATCTCAGAGCCTGAGCTTTTGGGAGCCCCAAGGGATTCATTTGTAGACGTTCACCCAGAGAACATCAGCGCAGCAGAGCTGTCACTGAGCAAATGCTTGTAGATGCTGGCTGGGGCCGTGTCAGCGCGGGGAGCGGCTACTTCCAACAATTTATGTAGATTCGACGATGACTCGTGGGCCCCAGATCACTGATAAGGCTCATCCATGCACGGCTGATGGGGCTCCACGACTTGACCCCATGAGTATCTTTTCCAAGCCAAAAGATAGAATGACACCCTAGACTGGCAGCCCCAGACACTCTGCTGTATTTCACGGTAGTCTCTTCTCCCTTCCAAACCTCTCTGCAGCAGCTACGGCTGCGTTCTTCCCCTGCAAACAAGGCTGCCTTCGCTTCCAGCCATCTTTAATAATCAATTTGTCCTCGGTGTTCTTAGCATCCTAAGTGGTTTGTACCGCTGCTCCTTAAATGTCTTTTGGAAGACAAATTAAGCATGCTAATGTCACGCTCTAAGTGCATCCTCTTGACTGTTGTCAGAGCACAGTGATCTTACAGTTGAAGCATCTCCCAGCCTATTGAACAAGAGTCCTTGCTTTGAATTATGATTATGTGCAGACGTCAGGACCCTACGGCCTTGTCCAGAGAACTCTGAAAGCTGATAAATGCTTTCAGGGAAGAATCACGGCTAAAACCAACACACAAGATGAGTAGCCTTTCTATGAACCAATGCTGACCTTTCTGAGGAGGAAAATTAGGGGAACACAACAACCCTAAAATGTAGATAAATTTTTAAAAAGTTAATTACATAAGAAGAAACCTTAAAGTTGAAAGACTTTTATGAGTAAAACTAAAAGACACTAAAGGAAGAAACTAAAAAAAGGCTCTAAAAGTTGGGAAAAACCTTGTAAGTGCATGCGTTAGAAGAATTAATATTCTTGCAGTGGGCTATTACTAAAAGCAGTCTACAGGAGTGATGCAATTCCCATCAGAATTCCAATGGCATTCTTCAGACACTCTGTGTGTGTGTGTGTGTGTGTGTGTGTGTGTGTGTGTGAGTGTGTGTGGTGTGTGTGTGTGTGTGTGTGTGTGTGTGTGTGTGTGTGTGTGTGTGTGTGTGTGTGTGTGTTGTGTGTGAGTGTGTGTGGTGTGTGTGTGAGTGTGTGTGGGGTGTGTGTGTGTGTGAGTGTGTGTATGTGTGTGTGTGTGTGTGTGTGTGTGTGTGTGTGTGTGTGTGTGTGTGTGTGTGTGAGTGTGTGTGTGTGTGTGTGTGTGTGTGTGTGTGTGTGTGTGAGGGTATGTGTGTGTGTGTGTGTGTGAGTGTGTGTGTGTGTGTGAGTGTGTGTGTGAGTGTGTGTGAGTGTGTGTGTGTGTGAGTGTGTGTGTGTGAGTGTGTCCTAGAATTCATGAAAAGGCACGAAAACTACCAAAGAACCGTTGCGACGCTGAGCAGAGAGAGCGATGGCTGGGGGACCACAGTGCCCGATTTCAAACTGAACAATGGAGTCAAAATAACGGAAGGCAGAGAGGCAGCCGCTGCACCAAGGTGCATATGCCAGTGGGGTAGAATGGAGGTCCCGGGGATAAACCCTTGCAGCTACAGCCATCTGACACTGAACCACAATGCCAGAAGCAAGGGTTGGCAAAAGACAGACCCTGCAACAGATGGTGTGGGGAGAACTCGATAGCCTTTGAAGGAGCCGAAACCGAGGCATTTTTCCCTCCCCCCATGCATTAGTTAGTTTATCTGTCGCTGCAATAAAAACTCCATGAACAAAAGTGACTTCTGAAAGGAAGTTGATTTTGGATTATGGTTCCAGAGGGAGAGGAGGCTATCATGGGGAGCAGTAGCAGCATGTGGCAGGTGTGACAGTGAGAGCAGAGAGCAGCACATCTTCAACAGCAAACATGAAGCAGAGAGGGGGATGGAGGGAGGGGAAAGGGAGGGAAAGAGGGGGAGGGGCGGGGGAGGGAGAGAGAAAGCCCACTCACAGGGAGGAACTTCCTCCAGCAAGACCACACCCCCTAAACCTCCCCAAACAGTGCCACCCTCTGGGAAGGAAGCATTCAAGCACTGGAGTCTGGGGGGTTGGGGGGGCATTTCTCATTTCAAACTACCACACCCTATGAAAGAATCAATTCAAAGTGGATCAAAAGGCTTATTAATGTGAGGCCTGAAAATCTGAGCCCACCAGAAGGAAACACTTCAAGACACAATCATAGGCAGTGGCTTTCTGAATAGCTCGGGAAACAACATGAATTGGTGAGACTGCGTGAAATGAAGTCCTCTGCGCAGCAAAAGAAACAGCCACCAGGGCGAAGATGCAGCGCGCGGAACATGAGAAACGATTTGCCAGCTATTCATCTCACAGGGTCGAGTGTCAGGAATATACAATGAACTGAAAGAACGGAAGACCCGAGGAGTAAGCGATCACAGACATAACCAGGCGAATGAGCTAAAGAGATGGCTCTCGGAAGAAGCACAAATGGCCAGAAAGCGAAAAAACACAGCAACACCTTCTGCCAGCAAGAAAATGCAAATCGAAACTACCCTGTAGTCCAGTGTGATGCTGCAGGCCTCACATCCTACCACCGTGGAGGCCGAGGCAGGAGGAGGGGCGGTTCGAGACAGCGCAAAGCCACACAGGGAGTTCCAAGCCAGACGAAACACACAGTGAGACTGTTTCAATAAAACAAAATAATGAGGACTACGAAACCCAACCATGTCGAAGACACCCTCCCTCCCCAGTCAGACAGCAAGGAATGACAAAGGTCACAAGGATGTCAGGAATTAAGAGTGCTTATGCATCTCTATTGGGAATCTAAATCCGTCTGGTCTTCATTAAAATCAATGTGGAGGTTCCCCCAAACCCCAAGTCGGAGCTAGCATATGATCCAGCTATACCACTCCTGAGTATTTATTCAGGCCAGCAGACAATCCCCACGCCTCTGTCTAGGATTTGTTTCTGAGGTACTCACAATAACCAAGTAATGGAATCAGCCCTTCGCCGATAGATGGGTAGATAAAGAGACCAGGATATAGACGTGGAATGATTGTTTACTGAGCCATAAAGAGAACAAAATCACGCTGTTTGAAAGAACTGGAGATCATTGTCATAACTATGATAAGCCAAATGCAGCAGGACAAACACCATATGTTGTCTCACCTACACGAAGCCTAGCTTTTCAAACAGGACATTAGAGTAGGGGAGGGACTACTTGGGGAGAGAAGAAGACCAGCGGGAAGAAGGAGGGGCAAGAAAGGGTAACAAGGGGAAGACGTACAAAGTGCCTTAGGTATATATTTGTCAAAACATAATGAAGGCTACTTTGTTGCACAATTAGGCTCAGTTGGTGCAGTGCCTTGGAGCAGGAGGACCTGAGTCCAGATTGCTAAGAGCCATTGAGAGAGCTAGACAAGGTGGGTACACTTGGAACCCCGGGAGTGTGTGGCAGGTAACAGCGGGACAGCTGGAGCTCTATGGGAGCTCACAGGCCAGCCAGCCTGGGTGACCTCCAGGTCTAGTGAGAGACCTTGTCACAACAAGGTGAACAGCAATCAGAAGGCCACCCACAGTTGAGCTCCAGCCTGCATACACACACAAGCACACATGTATGCACACACACACGTACTCACACAAGCACATGCACTCACACACATATACATATGCATAAATGCACATGCACACACATGCCAGGCACACACACCCACACACTCATGTGCACCCACACACTAGCACATGCATACACACACATGAACACTCATGTAAGCACTCACGAATACACATGTATAAACATCATGCACATGCACATGCACACTCACAAGCATATACACTCACACATGCACACTTGCATGGATGCACGCACACACACACACACACACACACACACACACACACACACACAGGATGCACACAGGTACCTGCTTTGGCTCCAGATCTGTGGCTCTGCATCTATAAGATCATGGAGTTGACAGCCATGCCAGCACAACCCTAGCTTCAACACTGATGCCTGCAAATGTCTTTCTTCTTGTGACAAGAGAAAACGACCTTGGAGACTGAAAGACAATGGCTGAGAAACTGGGCTTCATGACGCCATCCAACCAGGCCATCGTTACTTCTGTGCCTAGAGCACAGGCTGTGCTCCCGTGCCTTCACCCTGACACTGAGGTCCTACCAATCAGTCTCAAAGACAGAGCGGATGATATAGAGTACGAGCAGGTGGCCATGCGTCCAACCTCACGTGAGCAGTGGATGGTACAGAATACGGCCACGTGCCATCTGCCGACCTCACGTCATCGAGGTGCTGAGAGATTGGTTGGCTTTTCCCCAGATGGCTCCAGCAGATTCTCCTTACAATGTGGTTCATAATGTCTTTCTGTGGAGAGTTTGACAGCATGTGCTGGGGTCGCTTCCTAGGAACACGCACCTGTACACCCGCCCAGCCGTCTCACACAACTCTGTGGTTATTAGCAACCCTGAGTCATTAACTCCCAGCCGAAGGGGTTCCGGGAGGAGGAGCAACGAGCTGCTGGGCTGAGGGGGCTCAGACAGTGAGACCTTCCACCCCATCTCACAACATCTTTTCAAAGTCTGTTTGTGGGGCTGGGGATTTAGCTCAGTGGTAGAGCGCTTGCCTAGGAAGCGCAAGGCCCTGGGTTCGGTCCCCAGCTCCGAAAAAAAGAACCAAAAAAAAAAAAGTCTGTTTATGAGCTGGAGAGATGGCTCAGTGGTTAAGAGCACTGACTGCTCTTCCAGAGGTCCTGAGTTCAATCCCCAGCAACCACATGGTGGCTCACAACCATCTGTAATGTGTCTGAGGACAGCGACAGTGCACTCATAGATAATAAATAAATCAATCTTTCTTTTAAAAGTTGGTTTATGTGTTACAAGTTGCCTGCATGTATGTATGTGTACCGTGTGTGTGTGTGTGTGTGTGTGTGTGTGTGTGTGTGTGTGTGTGTTTGGTGCCTGAGGAGGCCACAGTACTGGATCCCTCAGAACGGGAGGTACAGAGAGTTGGATGGGGCCATGCGAGTGCTGGGAACTAAGCCTAGGCCCGTCCTAAGAACACCGAGCGCCCTTAACCACTGAGCCATCTTTCCAGCCCCAGCCTCCCACGGGGCTAATGTTCAGCCAGCGCTGATCCTACAGCTAGGAAATCTTTATCAAAATTTGAACAAAGGAGGTTTCTCTTCATACTCTCCTGCAATTTTTCCTCAAACTTGACATTTAAATCCAATGAGAAATTAACCTATGTTCAGACAATCCGAAGTTCTTACAAGTTCGCTCAGCTACCGAAGCCTGAAGACGATGAGAGGGTATAAAAAAAGACACAGGAGGTCAAGACAGTTGTCTGAAATGGTGGTTTTTAAAGATGGCAGTCTCGTATTGTGATTACTCTGAATGTCTGATCTCACAGAGCCCAGCACGTGCGGAAGACAGTTCGGTTGGTAAAGCACTGTGAAAGAGTGAGTGTATGGATTCTGTTCCAACAGAACAGAAAAAAGTTGGGTGTGGGGGCTGGAGAAAGAGCTTAGGAGTTAAGAACACTGGCTGCTCTTTCAGAGGACACGGGTCAGTTCTCCACACCCAAGAAACAGCTCACAACCATCTACAGCTCCAGTTGCGGGGCATCTGCCGCCCCCTTCTGACCGCTACTGGTACTGCATGCATGTGGTGCACAGGCATACAAGCAGGCAAAACCACCACGTACATAAAAATCAATACTGATTTCAACGACTTGGGTGTGGTGGGCCATGCTTGTCATCTCTGCACTGGGGGAGCAAAGATGGTAGTATGTCCCTGGGGTTCACCGGCCTCTATAATCCCAACATTTCTCTACCGGGGAGGCAAAGACAAGAGAAATGCCAGAAGCTTGTGGGCCAGCAGGTCAGACAATACACAGTGGTCAACAATAAAAGACCCTGCACTCGCACCAGCACTCACACACATCGTATATGAACACACCTCCACGCAACATAAACTCTTAGGGACTGAGGTATTTCAGTATCAGCATAATGGCGGATCCATGCAGAAGGTGAAGCCAGACAGACACGGACAGTTAACTGATTGAATTCAAAGGTCCAAGGAATGTCATCTTAGCTTTTTCTACAAGTGGGGCTTGAACAGACTCTGCAGACAACACAGAGGTTCTTAGATCCGCACCTCACACCACAGGTAAGAATTAACTCACGACGGATCACCAAGCTAACCTAAACCCCCAGACTATGAGACCTCTGTCACCTGTAGATGGTGAAGCAAGGATTTCTTCTCTTACAAAAAAGCAAGATCCATTAGAGAACTAATTAATAGCAAAATGACTCCAAGGTTAGATGACTTGTTCCCCAAGAGATACTGGAAGGACAACCATCAGGACTTACAGAAAATGTCTCATTTGAAAAAAAAAATCCTGTTGATTCTGTGCGACCCTGCTCAAATGAAAACCTTAAACTGAGAAGTGCTGGGGACACCGATCAGTGGTCGATCATTGGCAGGCACCTGGCGGCTCTAGTTTTAATTCACAAAACCCACCCTGCTTCATTTTCCCGACCAAAGGCATCTGGGAGACAAAGGAGTTTAGTTGAGCTTACAGGTGGCAGTCCCTCAAGGCGGAAACTTGGAGAAACAAACTGAAGCGGAGGCCATGGAGGAACAGCTTATTGGCTCGCTTGGTCAGCTTTTCCATACAGCCCAGGACCTCCTGCTTAGAGCTGGCCCAGCCCACAGTGGACCAGCCCTCTTAGATGGGTTAGCCGCCCCCACAAACATGCCGGCAGGTCGATCTGATGGAGACAGTTCCTGAATGAACATTCTCCCTTTCCAGGTGTGTGGAGGTCTCTCAAGTTCACAAAACTAACCGGCACAATGCCGGAAACAACCCAGAAACTTAACAGATACTTCCAAAATCTAATCACGAGACAACCATTTTCCGGGGTTGGAGGTAGATATGTCTAATCCTTATCCTTGGGGAGGGGCATGGGGGCAATCAGGCTCGGGAGCTCAAGGGCGACCTGTGCCAGTAACCCCCATCCCAAACCAAAGAAAACCGATATAAAATTTTCAATTGGCAAATATTTATGTTGTCAGCATAAAGAAGCAAGACGTTCAATCTTATCAGACTCTGCAGAAATGTGAAATAAATACATAAATGTGGGAGATACCGTAACACACCTACTAGGCTAAAATGATGTGACTGGCCACACGAGGTGTTGGTACAGATGTGAGAGAAATGGAAGATGTGAAACACAGGGGGATGTGTTTCAGCTTCCCCAAAAGAACCGAATGGCTTATCTGAGTAGCAGCTCACCTGGGCCACCCCGATGCCATACAGTATCGTTTTCCCTATAATTAGAGAACGTTATCCTCTACCTTAATCAACTATCAGTCCTCCTCAATGAAGTCTATGTCCCACACCCGCTGGTACATGGATGACATCTCAATGTTTAGGTCACTCAGTGCATGAATGAATGAACGAATGAATGAATGAATGAATGAATGAATGAATGATGCAAACAAACTTAATTGAAATTAAAAGAGACCTTTGAAAACCCTTACTCTTCCAATAATCATCCAAGGGGACAGGGGCTGTGCAGAGCTGGGAAGATGGTTCAGTGGGTAAAGGACTTACTGGCCGAGCATGAGAATCTGGGTCTGATCAAGATTCAAAAGCTAGGTGTGACAACATGCAATCCCATCACAGAAGAGACCAAGCCAGGCAGGTCCTTGATGCTGGCTGACTGGCTGGCACTGCCTACTTAGTGAGTTCCAGGCCAGTAAGTGGCCCTGTCACCCAAAACAAAATAAAGGTAGGGATAGAAAGATGGCCTGGTGCTTAAGAGCATCTGTTGCTCTTACAGTGGACCTGGGTTCAGTTCTCAGCATCTGCATGGGTGCTTACTACCATATGTAACTCTAGGTCTCAGGGATCTGGTGCCCTCTGCTGGCCCCTATGGGAACTGAACACATATGGTATGCATATGGGCAAAATACTCATGCACTATATATTTAAATTTTTAAATTAAAGGGTAGGGAGATGGCTCCATTGAGTAAAGTGACTGCCATATAATCGCATGAATTCAGATTCCTGACACCCACAAAAAAAGCTAGGGGAAGTCACATACACAGGTAACCCTGAAACACAGGGGATAGAGACAGATCTGCAAGAACTTGCTGGCCAGTGAGTCCAGCTCAATCAGTGAGCTCCGGGTTCAGAGAGAGATTCTGTCTCAAAAGATAGGACAGAGAGACACAGTGGAAGATACCAGACATCGGCCTCTAGCCTCCACATGCATGCAGACATCATCACATATGCATATATACGCAAGTAAAAGATGGACCAAGATGGACAGCTCCCAGGGAATGATACCTGAGATTGACCTCTGGCTTCCGCATGCAGGTACACATGTACACATGTGTGCTCACATACACACACACACACACACACATCATACACACACACATACATGCACACACACCACACACACATACTATCACACACGCACACCACACATACACACACCACACACACCACACACACACACACACCACACAGATCACCCACACACACACACACACACCCCACACACACCACACACACACAGATCACACACATGCACACACCACCCACACATATCACACACGCACACACATGCACACACACCACACACACATCACACACGCACACACACACACACACACACACACACACACACCACACACACACACATGTGCACACACACACACCACACATGCACACACACACACACACACACACACACACACACACACACACACACACGGAACCATGTATTAGGCTGAGGAAGCCACTGGTGGATCTATCTGTTCAGCCCAGTCTAGGCCCACCAAGGAAGCCCAACGCACTTCTCCCTGGGGTCCTGCATCATCTGAGCCTCTTTCCGTCCACCTGTGTGCCCAGTGGGTGAGTAGACATGGGAGGAAGACGTCAGTGTGCAAAGCTGGCAGCTGTCCCCGCCGCCTTCAACCGCCGTCCCCTTTCTTCCTTGGTGACGACAGTCGGCTTTGCAGCTGTAATTTTCTGTTTAGGTAACGTCTTATTTGCATTCCGAAGCCACGTCCCTTTCCCTATTACTGATGTAAGAGATTGCTTATTTCTAATTATGCTGCAGGCACTCAGGGAATTCAAAGAGCAGAAAATATGTCAGGCGCAATTTACAAATTGTGACTATTTGTGTACTCGCTTGCCCAGATTAAGGCAAATGCAGAATAGAGGAGGGGGAAAAAACGGTCATTAAAATACCGGCTCTGCTGAGTGGAGCCCTGCATCCATTTGTCCTCCCTGCATCCACTAAACATAAAGCTAAATGCTAAATGCGAGCTTGCTCTGGTACCCGCGATGTTTCCCTCTGTCTTGATTTTTGAGTGGGAGCTTAGAGACGAAACTTTCCCCCGTTGCTCCCAGACTGCCTTGGAAGCTCCATTCCCCTCACACTCAAATCACTGTTTCTAAAAATGGAAAGGCTTTTTTCTTTCTTTCTTTCTTTTTTTCTTTCTTTCTTTTTTTTTTTTTTTTTGTATTTTGATTTTCAGAAATGTTTTGAGAGCTGGGAAACTCTTCCCAAAATCCTACTGATCGGGATGAGTACTTCAAGGACCAGGGAATGGAACCATGGTGGGTCACACGGGGGTCCTTGTTCCTGATCTCAGTGTCAATGGAGTGCCTAAGGTCAGAGTCTGAGCCCTGGAAGCCCCTCAGCCAGCCAGGCTCTCCCCTACCCCTCAATAGGGCAATTAAACAGCCAAGTGATAACTAAAGTCTGAAAGGGGGGGTTATGCAATGTGGCCGCTTTGGGAAGGATTACAAAGAGGTCCAGCGACCACCCCTCACTTCAAGCCCACCTTTGGGGCACTAGCATGAGATTTACGTTTAAACGGAAGGCGGGAGGCAGACCTAATAAACAGATCGCTCTGGACGCGCTCCTGTCCATCGCCCATCAACGTCTCGGTACGGTGTCTGGGGCAAGGCGGTCTGACAGATTGTCAGGACTATGTGAGTTCTCTTTTCTGGAGACAAGCTCCTCCTCTGGCTGGCACCAGGCATCAGCCCTTTTCTTCTCCCGTCAGGAGGCTCCTGGGGAAATTCCAATCTCTGGGGTCCAGTGTTCTAACTGATAATGAAAGAGACATCTTTTTAGAATAGCCTCCTTTCTGCCTTAAGCTCACCTTGGACGCTGGACACGTACGTTTTAAATGCTATTAAATTCTAAGATAGGCACAGGTCTAAAGTGTACTGCCTGTGTGCTTGGGTGTTTGACCACAGCACTGAGGGCCGTGCAGAACTCTGTGTACTTTCAACCTGGAACCTTAGTGCACGTAACTGAGTCATCTAGTTGAGCCCCAGGACCTTGGATCTACCCATTACCCAAGGTCGGGGATGAATGGGCACTTACAGGTGGCTGCTTGAATTGATGACCACACCTTCTGGAACCTTCTTTGCTCTAAATAAAGATATTTCTAAGCATTTAAGATCTTTCGGAATCCACGTGGCGGCAGCATTTTGTCTACTCACCAGCCCTAAGATGAGTTCACTCAAAGTCCGCATCCACTGCAAGTGACCAGCTGCAGAGCCGTGATGCTAAAGTGATCAAACATATTGATCAGGAGGAGTCCTAGTGGCCAGACAAAATCCCAAGAATCTTTCTATTGTCCAAATGTTCACCGATTCTGCAAATTTTGGTGGTTCTTCCCACCAAAACAGAGAGCGCTCTCCAACACTGTGCACGCATTTCTAAAGACATAGCTACGGGTGCAGCGCCCAGATGTTGACTGGTACTAATGAGCTAGCTCCACTCCCTATGCACGCACCGTACGAGACGCATCAACTAGAAATGTCCCTTCGCTCGTTTGTACATCTCACAAAGCAATGTCTCCAACCTCTGCACCGTGGATGCTGCCATCGGTCCCCTCACAAGAGACCCTTCCGTTACCGAACAACATTTCAACAGCACATGACTTCTGCTCCCTCCTGAGTTACTTAAGATCTGTCTCCTTCATAACCCACCTATGATACCATCACTCATAATTGTGTCCCGAGCCAGAGATTCATTTTCACGGCACTGGGCCTTTTTTTTGTTCATTTCATTCTCATTTGTCTTGTAGGAGCAGATCTGATTTGCACGAGGGAGCCATGTGCCACATTGATCAGCGTGGCTGGGGTTCGGTGTGAGGGACAGCAGACTCTGACCCAGTGAAGAGAGGAAGCGAATGGATCCTCGGAGCTAGGCAGGTAAGAGATGACAGGGGCGGGGAAGCGGGGAGAGGTCCGGGCGGGTTACAATGCAGGATGGATTCCGCAGTGTCAGTAAGCAGAGGTTTGAGAAGTGTTTGTGAAGCAGAGCCTGGTGAACTAAGTGGATTTGAGGATTAGAGAAAAGCGAGCAAGGGAGAGGAGATAAATAGCAGCGAGGCTTCAGGCTGGAGAGGCCGAGTAAATTCGGTTCCATTAAGTTCTTCCTGATTGAGCAGTAAGAGAGAAAGCGGAGGTTGGGGGGTAGGGGGTTAGAGGATCTATAGGCAGACTCCCATCTTGGAACAGCTGAATATAAATAGCTGTGGGACAAAGGGATAAAGAGATTCAGAAAGAGTAGGGGTGTCTGATGCTGACATTCATGAGAGAGCTTAGCTGGACTAATGACTTGGAAGCCTCAGCCCAGGGGTTGAGAAGAAGCCTGAGAGAGAGAACTGGAGTCAACACAAGTGAAGAGCTGGGGGGTGCGGAAGGGCGGCTGCTAAGTGAGCGCTCAACTAAGGAGCTCTGGAAGATGCCGCGAGATGTTGCCAGATGGCAAGGAAACAGAGGGCTAATCGCTGCCTGTAGATGCCCTAGGAATCTCAGTGTGGAGCTGGGGGAGAGCAGGAAAGTCCACTTCTGATGGAGGCTTCAAAGAGGGAGAGGAGGGGATGATGGGAGGATGGAGGCTGAGAAGGAAGCTGTTCAGAGACAATTCTCTGAACAGTCATCTAGAAAAGAAGAGAAGGAACTGCCAAGTCCCAAGAGCCCGGCGGAGTGCGCCCTGAACCTGGAGTGGAACTGAGCCCTCGTGGGCGTAGTCTCTCTCAGCGTGCTTTGGGGGGAGCTCCAGCAAAAAGAAGCAGAGGGTGGGATGGGCCAATGCTGCAGTCAAGAATGCAATGTGCAGGAAGGGGAGATTCTGGAAGAGAATGATCCAGAAGATGAAGAAAAAGATAGCAAAGAGGCCAGTGGAATGAGATGTGTTCACTAGAAGAAGATGCGCAGAAAAGGGGAAGAGAAGTAACAAGAAACATGAAAATACTGGGCACTGCGGGTCAGAGGATGATGTCAAAGTTCACGGCAGACTGGGGCACCAGGGCCCTGTCCTCACAGGTGGGAACACTCTGTGTTCCTCATATTCTGCTTCCTCTTCCTCCAGGTACTTCCCAGGATTCCCTGCGTTGAGGGGAGCCATGTGACTCCAGTATAGTCAATAGGAATGTAGGCAAAAGAGAGAGCTTATAGGATATTTCCAGACTTGGTGTCTGAATATCTCACCTGGCTCCCACTCTCCTGTTGTCTGTAAGCCTATCTCGGAGGACCTAAGGGAGAACCCCACGATCCCAGGACCTACCAGCTGAGAGGGTACCTGGCTGGCATAGGTGCATGGACCAGAGCTCCATCTGCCCCTCCCCAAGTCAGTCAGCAAGATACACGACTTCACTTAGTTCAGCAGTCATTTATTAACAACAGTTGCTCACTGGATAAATCAAGAGGTGTCCAGCCAGACACAGGAGTTTTAAAGACAGCTTCGACTGAAAGCTAAAATAAGAATAGAAACCCTGCTTCTGGCCCTGAGGCCTGAGAAGCTGGGAGAAGAGACAGCTCTGATGTTAACTGGACAGTGGTGTCCTAGCTATGGATGTGGGACAGGAATCAGGTAAATGACAGGCTGTACCAGTGGACACGGAGAGTCGGCAGAAGACATGTTCTCCAGATAAATCCACAAGGCAGGGAAGGGATGGGGCCTAAGGACAAGAGGGTGATCACAGAGTGGGAGGGACTGGGTCTGAGTTCTGGTTGGGGATTCAGAGAAATGCAGAAGAGAGTCTGAGGCAGTGAGACCAAGGCAGGAAGTGAGGAGCTCCTGAAGGCTTCACACCTGCTGGGCTTCAGAGTTTAAACCAGACTGCTGGGCTAACCAATCACAGGACTTGGGCTTTCCTCCAAACACACACACAAACAGGCACACAGACACACACACACAGACACACACACAGACACACACACTCAGACACACACAGAGAGACACACACACAGAGACACACAGAGAGAGACATACACACAGACACACACAGAGAGACACACACACAGACACACATAGAGAGAGACACACACAGACTACACACACAGACACAACACATGGACACACACAAACACAGACAGAGAGAGACATAGACACAGACACACACACAGACACACACACACACAGACACACATAGAGACAGACACACACACTCAGACACACACAGAGACACACACACACAGACACACATGGACACACAGACACACACACAGACACACAGAGAGAGAGACATACACACAGACACACATAGAGACAGACACACACAGACACACACTCAGACACACAGAGACACACACACAGAGACATACATGGACACACAGACACACACACTCAGACACACACACAGACACACACACACACAGACACACACACTCACACACACACACACACAGACACACAGACACGCACAGAGAGAGACACACACAGACAAACACACTCAGACACACACAGAGATACACATGGACACAAAGACACACTCAGACACACACACTCAGACACACACACACAGACACACACAGAGAGACACACACAGACACACACAGAGAGACACACTCGGACACACAGACACAGACGTACACGAACACACACATTCAGACACACACACACAGACACACACACACACACACACACACACACACACACACCCTTGGTATGCCTGGGGTTCACATCACTCCTACCTGCATCCCCTACAACCCTTCAAGTTGGAAGGTATCCCTCCTTGTTCATTTCCTAGGGCTCCAGGATTCTAGTCTGTGCTCTGTGTCCTTCCAGGGCCTGGGACGTGGCTTCCAGGACAACATGGTTGCCATGCAGGCACAAGGATCCCCCCCCTCCTCCCGCTTTGATCCCCGGCACCTGACATAACTGTCAGGAGGCATGGCAACCTGGCCTGTCATTCTGGCACTCAGGAAGCAGAGTCAAGGGACTGTCAGCGAGTAAACTGACTATCTAGTCCAATCAAAGAGGTGAGTTCGGGGTTCAATTGAGAGACCCTGACTCAATAAATAAGGTGGAGGGCAACCAAGGAAGATAGGCAGCGACTACCTCAGACCTCTAAATGCACACTTCTGTGTATGCGCATCCTTCTCCCGAAAACGACCTTCCTGGTCGTTATCTCTGACCATACCTGACTTTATTTCTCTATTTGGCCCCTCCCTACTTGGTACTGTCATGCATACCGCTACAGATGCATATATCTCTAACTTCATTCAATACGCATCATGACGTCATTACTCCTTCTAAACTTGTTCAGGTGCCTTTGAGATCATTTTCTCTGCCGCCCCACCAGACCACAAACCTGGGGTGCTGCTTCCCTCGTCTGCATAGCTGCTTCCTAAGGCCCGGCACAGAGTCAGACGTAAAGGATTTTATGAATGGAGCTGGGGTGGGGCTTAGTGGTAGAGCATGACTCTCTACCCATCTATCACTCCTGGTGGCCTGGATTGAATCTCCAGCAGTGAAAAGGGAAAAAAAAAAAAAGACAGGGATCAATACAGAGACAAGAGTCTCCAGTCTTCACAAGTTAGGCACAGGATAGGGAGGGCACCTGTGGAAGGAGAAGGCCACACACATAACTTTCTCTTCTTATATAGGTAAAATTGGTCGTGGGGGGGGACAGAAGTGACAGAAAACAGCTTCCCTCAAAAGTCTCAGGGAGGAGTAAATTGAGACAGCCCTGGGGAGGAAAAAAAAAGAGGAGGAGAAATAGATTAACTACTATTGTATAGCTCGTTCCGGATGGGAGGGAGAGTCTATTTCCCCACTGATTTTTGGTGTTGTTTTTTTTCCCCCTGTCTTTTCTAAGTGAGCTACAGAGTAAATTGAATCTGTAGACTCTGAGGCTAAAAGATGCTATCAATTTCTTCAGAGTCTGGGCAAGATGGCATTGCACAGAAACAACTGGTTTACAATCCATCCATTTAGCTGGATCACACGGCTTCTGTGGTTACAAGCCGCTCCATGGGGGCCATTACAGACCACAGACCGGGCACCAAACCCCTTGCTACGACAGTGGGTGAGTGGTTACATCAAAAAGCCAAAGCAGAAGGCAGAGAGAAGCCAGTGAACGTGGCTTGTCACTCACTGATAGCACTGATGCATTTTACACGATGGTTTCTCCAAGAGACAATCACGTTAAATTGATCACCCAGAAATAAGGGTGGTCTTCATAACCGTAGCTGTGACTTTGATTTCAAACGTGGTGCCAATCAGGAGGAGGACTATTGTCTTCCTGTCAAAGCAATCAATTATATGAGGTTTAAAGAAAACAATACCCCCATTCCATCTCCCACCAAAAGGAAGAGGAAGACAGACAGACAGGGGGAGAAAGAAGACTCCTCTCCGTGCGTGAAATCACGGGGCCCACAGAAGCTCAAAACAGAATTAATTCTTTGGATACCTATGTAACACAACTTCTTTAAATGTGGTTCCTGCTCATAACCTGAGAATCTAACGTTGGAAGCATAATGGGAAAAATATGGAGGGGTGGTGGTGGAGCTTTAATTGCTATGAAAATCCAAAATGCATAACAAAAGTGTTACGGTTTAAATATGAAGTGTGCCTTCCCCCACTCCGCCAACCCCGAGGTGTGTTTAGCACGAGTTCCCTAGTTGGTGGCACAGTTTTGGAGGCACTAGGACCTTTCAGGAGCTGGGGCCTCCTTAGAGGGAGTGGGTCACTGTGGTGGGCTTGAGGGCACGTGACCAGATGGCACATGGACCACATGCCCTGAACTGGGAACCTAAATAAAACTTCCTCACATCGTTCTGTTAGGTGTCCTGCCACCGTGATAGGATTAATAATGCTGTGGTTAGAAGCGGAGGGTAGGGGGAAGTAAAGAACAGCCTTGGGGGCCGGGGCCGTGGCTTCCTGGTACAGCACCTGGTCAGCATGTGCAAGACCCCTCGGTTCTACCTTCAGCATTGAGAAGACAATCAGACAAGAAAGACCTGGTCTAGACTATGCTGTTGTCACTATTCTATAGCGCTGGGAAGAAGAGGCTCGGTCATACGGGTGAGCTAAGAATGCCACCATTGGACAGAAGCTAGAGAATCCCCTGGGCTACACCAAGGCATGTAGCAGCCGTCACAGTCAACTTCACTGGATGTACAATTAACATGGAAACATGCCTCTATCTGTGTCTGTGAAGGTGTTTCCAGAAAGGTTTAGCATACTGAATGTGGGGGTGCATGATTGAAGACTGTGATCTCTGGCTGAATAAAAAGGAGACCATGAACAACTGAGTACCAGAATTCCTCTCTCTCTCTCTCTCTCTCTCTTCTCCTTCCTGACTTTGGACACAATGTGACAGCTGCCTCAATCTCCTGCCCGGTGGCTTCAGAAAAGTAACAATGTATGTATTCTGTATTCTCTCTTGTAGAGCAAACCTCAAATCCAAGCCGCAAGCAGTTGGTTGCCCCAGAACTGCTGGGCCACTCTTGTATCGGTCGGTGTATCTTATCTTAGTCTGGAGAGTTCGCATTGAGTAAGACCATTGAGACCCTCCCGGATAGCAGCAGACACTGGGCCCCTTTCAGAATCATAAAAACTAGTCAGCAGGAAGGAAGTACCAGCACAGTTCCAGCTTGGTTTCTCTATGTCACTCCCCTTAGAAACACGTCCTCACAGCGGCTGTGCAGAGGGCACTGGGCCTGCATGAGACTGTCTACCGTCAATCATGCCTCCCCACTCCCTGTTGAAATATTGGCTACAGATGGATTCTGGTGGAGGGTCAGTCACTGTCTTCAGTTTTATACCTAACAATGAGCGCAGAAGAGTCCAGCAGGTTCCAACTCTGTGATCACCTGGGTGACTCTGGTTAAAGACCTGGGTCATAAAACAAACTAGAAAGTGTCTTCAAGGGGACCTATAAGGAATAGAGGCAGGAGTGTGTGGGGATGAGGAGGTATGGGCAGGATACCCAGAATACGTTCTCTACCTATGTATGAGATAAATTCAACCAATAGAAAAGAAGAAAACACTTTAAAAAGTAACAAATGCACCACCTGATTAAAATACTGGCTACAGGGGGCTGAAATGGCTCAGCTGCTAAGGGCACGCACTGTTCTTGAAGAAGACTGGAATTCTAGTCCGAGCATGCCGTCACGTGACTCACAGCTGGCACTTGAGCTCCAGGGGGACTTTGTCTCTGCCTCTCCTGCCTCCTGCCTCCTGCCTCCTGCCTCCTGCCTCCTGCCTCCTGCCTCCTGCCTCCTGCCTCCTGCCTCCTGCCTCCTGCCTCCTGCCTCCTGCCTCCTGCCTCCTGCCTCCTGCCTCCTGCCTCCTGCCTCCTGCCTCTGCCTCTGCCTCTGCCTGCCTCCTGCCTCCTGCCTCCTGCCTCCTGCCTCCTGCCTCTGCCTCTGCCTCCTGCCTCTGCCTCCTGCCTCTGCCTCTGCCTCTGCCTCCGAAGGTACTGGCACCCACACACTTATAAACAGACAAAGACATGCATATAGAAATAATTTTAAGACAATAGACTAAGTCTCTAAAGACTTAGAAGAGGTGTCATTTTAAATACCTACCAAGGGCTTGTCATAGCCCAGGCACTGTTAGAGCCACATGGGAGAATACAGAGTCAGGCACAGCGTCTGAGATGCAGGCAGCGAGAGAAAACGATGCCTCAAACTGATGACGTCCAAAGCAAAACAGCAGTAGATGGGAAAAGGGCAGAGGAGATCTAGGTGGGGCTGGCTGTGTTGTCTGTGGGGAGCGACTCCATGGAAGATGAGTAGTTAGAGCAGCTTAATAAACAATGTGGAAATTGCCAGGGAGAGGGAGAACAGCTCACATGCAGAGGGCAGCTTCACAGGAGCGGCCATGCTGAGTGTGGTGGAGTTGGGAGGGTGCAGCCATTCCAGGGCTCTACTGTATCCAGAGGAGCTGAAGAAGAGCTCCTATTCATACCTTTGCTTAACCGACTGACAAAAACCAGGGTTTCTCCTCGGTGGTCGCTGGTATAGTAAATTGCTTTGGCAGTATTTATTGGGCTGATATACAATCTGAAGGCATATGGGTAGCACAGAAGACTGAGATTGACCAGGGATGGTGACCTAGGGGACAGGGAGGAGCCAGGTTGCAATACACAGTGACTATCGTTACAGCACAGAGTAAATAAACATCTCCGACCTGGTTTTAGAACTACCTAAAAAGTCCCAATACCACCGTGAATGTGCCATTTATACCATAAGGAACCCTGGGGCTGAGGGAGTTGGCACCATTGGTAAAGTGCTTGGTGTGCCCAAGATTGACCGCAGCGCCGACATAGAAAGCCAAGTGTGATGCAGCGTAACTGTGATCCCAGCGCCGGTGAAGCAGAGACACGTGGAAAGCTAGGGGTGGGGTCACTGGCCAGCTAGCCCAGCCTACTGGGTGGATCCCAGCCAATGAGGGACCAAGTGTCAGGAAACAAAGTTTAAACGCACATGTATGCGCCCACATGCCTGCACGCACGCCAAGAACCAAGACTTAAAGCTTTCTCTTAAAGTCTGCCTCTCCATGCCATGTGCTTGGGGTTTAAGGAGAGAAAATTCTATCTGAATATTTTACCATCAGCAAAACCCAATTGAGAATGTTCAATAAAGTCTTTCTGTGAAGGATGGTTGGGAACGGGTATTACTTAAGCAAAGACTGCAGTAAAGTGAAAATTGCTAATACATATCATACACAAATCGCCAATTTTGAAGGAATTAGTGTTTAATGAAGTGCCTGGAATCCCAGGGCCCTATTAAAGATTTCTTTTAATCTTTTTTTTCTTAGTGTGCATTGGATATGATTCAATGCCTAAAAACCCCAAAGTCTTTAGAACCCAGCTTGTTTACGATCACTGTAACAGCAGCATTCAGAGCATGTGAAATGACAGTTAGATAACAGGTACCAAGCAGTCCACAGCCAATGGGGACACCGAAGGATGATCCAGGTTACACCTCTGTGTGCTCAGTAGACATCAGTACTAAGCAGGGCACCAGAAGACCAGTGAGGACCAAGCCTGTCCTCCCTCCGACACCCCAGGGTGGGAAGCAGGTCTATTTCTGGTAATCTTTCTGACACACTAGCTCACTGTACTAACTGAAGAAAGTGCAGACATAGAGGAGAGAGCGATTCAGCACAGCCTACTGAAGGCGGTGAGGGCAAGGGAGTTTGCACGAAGGTGAGGGTTACTTCGAGTCTCAGCAGGGTTGGGGTGATAGTTTGGACGGCAGGAACTGAGTTCAGTCACCTAAGACTCAAGTAAGGAAAACAAGCTGAAGCCAGTACTTGGGAACTCATTTCTGGAGAGGCAGAGGAGCAGAGCCCTGGGGCTTGCTGATAAGCCAGCCTTGCCTGCTTAGCAAGTTCCGGACCAATGCAAGATCGTGTCTCAAGAACGGAGAGACTGGAGAGGTGGCTCAGTGGTTAAGAGTTCCTGCTGCTTTTACAGAGGACCCAAGTTCAGCTCCCAGCGCCTACACGGTGGCTCGCAACTGCCTGCAACTCTGGCTCCAGGGGATCCGTTTCCTTGAATGTCTGTGGGAACCTGCATGCACGCATGTGTACAAGCCCACACGCCGACACGCACAGCCATGCATGATTAGAAATAAAAATAAATGGAACCAAGATGGTGACAATTGAGGAACAACAGCTGAGGTTGTGCTCATGTATGAGTATTCACACACACACACACACACACACACACACACACTCACGGGGGGAAGGCAGGGAGAGAGGAGGAGAGGGGAAGAGACATGCATTCATGCATTTATACAAGTGCACATGTTCACACACATACATCCCTACACACACACACACACACACACACACAAAGTTGGTGCAATATCTATATTGGTTAGAGCAAAACAATCACCCAAACCTGAGCTGAACACTGAATCCTCCTTGGCGCTTTCATCCTCAAACCAACAGTTACCACCGATTCCATTTTGTCCAGTGTTTTAAACCTCAAATCCCATTTTCTTTGTGTGCCCTTTGAATTTGAACAGAGGACAACAGGATTTTGTGGGAGAGCCAAAGCCCGGTGTAGCTTTGCTCTCTCTCCAGTCCCAGCCCCGTTCCTGCTGAGTGATGCTATTTTCATGTCTCAGGATCACAGTGGCGGGCAAGACACACAGACTGGGAAAGAAGACAGGCAATGGGGGAAGGTGCGTGAGGAAGATGAGGCATGCTGTGAGCACAGGCAGAGCGGCCACCCAGGGGAGCAAACCGGAGACGGCACCAGGATTTCTGGGAGGTTGTCGCTGAAGCACGGCCATTAGGAAAGAGGAACAGACCATACCAAACAAAGCCTAGAGAGAAGAGAAGGCATGTGGCTATGAGAGGGAAGAGGATGAGGGTGTCTGAGAACCTGCAACAGAATGGTAAGGAAGAGGGGTCGCCATGACCCTGACCCTCCAAAGCCTAGGGGTCATCAAATCTGCACTTTGACCTGGTCGCTGTGGCTGCTGGGCAGGGCTCAGGTGTGAGGACGGAATCGAACTTACCTTGGCTTCTTTTTCTGTTGCTCTGCTAAGTCTCCCTGACAAAAACTTAAGTGGGGAAGTGTTTATGTCTGCCCACGGTCCAAGAGCCCTGCCCATCCCAGTGGGGGCAGTCAAGATGGGAGACGCTGAACAACAGTCAGCAACCGAGACTGTTCTAGATCCCTGCCTGGGGTTGGGTCCTGCTCGCAATGAAGACATATCCTGTCACATCGGTTAACGCAATCAGGGTAATCCCTTCATGTACCAGGAGCCTTGTATCCTAGGGTGTCCAGATCCCGTCAAGTTCACAACGAACACAACCCATCACGAAGATGAGGGAGTTAATGAAGGGCAGGCAGCAGTTCCAGGACAAAGACTGTCGTGGAGAATGGTCAAAGAGGAGAATGATTACTTAGTGACAGCCTCAGTGGCATCTGAAGTCACTGGTGGAGCCGCAAGACACTGGGGTCTAGCTCGGTAGCAGAGAAAACATTCCCTCGGGTCCCTGGGTTGATCTTGAGCAATACACGGACATGCTAACATCCATGCACCAGGCATGTCAAGTCGGTGTGCTGGGGAAGGAGACACTAATAAAGGGACAGCCTCATAGAGCCTGGTCTCTCATTGGCAATAGTGCCAGGGCTGGGGGTGGGGGCTCATTTTTGTCTCCTGCGTTCTATGCAGACATTAAGCTTCCAGCTATCACATGTCTGCATCCATTTGAGAAAGCAAACGCATCACCTTCTAGGATCATGTGGTAAGGGGGTCATCAAACTGAAGAGATGGAGGCACAAAGCTGATGACATTTGAAGAACTGGGTGCAAAACTAAGTCAGGACAACTTCCCTGTGGGGATTTATGGGCGTAGAGGCTGAAAGCCAAAGGGTTGGCATCACGGATAGTATTCCATGCCGGGGACAGCTGCATGTGAGAGCTGAACACCTCTTAGGGAACTGTAAATCTCTGTGCCGGGTGTAGGCTTGACCCACTGACCCACTGACCCACTGACCCACTGACCCACTGCCCCTGCTGAAGCAGAGGTGCACTGCATCCTGGGGGCCAGCTGATGCATGGCTCAGTGTGAAATCCTACCAGAGGCAGAGACTGCAGGGAGAAACAGAGGCTGCCAACCCGAGCCCTTGTTGTCTTGGAACACAACAGGGTTAGGTGTGTACTGACTGTGTCCTTAAGTAGAAACCCACACCAAGGACACAGGAAGACAGAGATGGGAGATCAGAGAAGCTGGCATGGGGAGGTGACTCCAGCTCATACCCAGATATCTGGAGATGATGCAGCCACCATCTTCCCTGGGAGCCTCAGGTTCAAGGCTGGTGGACCATGTTTGCCTTTGCCCATGGATAGATTTCTTGATGAAGGGTTAAAACTTGACACCATGTAGGCTGGGGCTGTTGTAGACTGAACAGTGTCCCCTCCAAACTGATATGACCTGGAGCTGCAGCACACGACCTTTTTGGGAACTAGAATCTTCACTGAGGTCATTAAGATGACATCGCATTAGGGTGATCCTCAAAGCAAACGTGGAACCAACACAGAGAAGAAACAGGAGCATGGGAGCTATAGGCTGGATAAATGAGAGTGACTAGAGTCCAAGGAGAGGAGGCGGGGAATGATCCTTCCCAGGAGCCATCAGAAGGAACACATCCCCACTCACACCAGATATCACTGCTGAGAAGGGAGACTTGTCTAAAGTCATCCGAGTGTGTAGTAGTTTGTTATAGCAGTGCTGAGAGAGCATCATAGCTGGGAGAGCATTGTGGCTGGGAGAGCATCATGACTGGGAGAGCACTGTGGCTGGAGAGCACTGTGGCTGGGAGAGTATCAGAGCTGGGAGAGCATCAGAGCTGGGAAAGCATCATGACTGGGAGAGCATCATGACTGGGAGAACATCATGACTGGGAGAGCACTGTGGCTGGGAAAGCACTGTGGCTGGGAGAGCATCAGAGTTGGGAGAGCATCAGAGCTGGGAAAGCATCATGGCTGGGAGAGCATCATAACTGAGAAGAGAACAATGAGAGAATGAATAGTTGAAAGAATAGTTGAATAAACGGACAGGGGCAAGCAGTCAGTACCCACGAGTGGAGAACGAGAACAGATGTTAGAACCAGAGAACTCTGAGAACCAGGAAGTGAAGCGAGGGCTTCAAGTGCAGCTGGCAGAAGGACCCGGATTAGCTTAAAAGCCACTGTCTTCTGTCAGCTACTCCGTGGCCCAGATCTCTTCTTGCTAATAACCCCAATTTCCTAGGACACTTCAGAGTGCGTTCTGCCCTGTAAATACACAGCCTAAAACTTATTTGGGGTTTTCTCAATCATAGTCAAGAATCATCAACCATGCTCTGGGGAGCAAACATGTGATCTGGCAAGGTGAACAGAAATGTCAGACAGCTCTGCGTGCCTGTTGACAGCAAAGTGCGCCCGTCATTCCAGCTACTTGGGAAGTCAAGGACAGAAAAGCTGATGGAACCCAAGAGTTCAGGGCTAGCCTGTGTTACACAGTAGGACAACATCCCCAAACTCAAAAATGAATAAATAAAACTAGGTAAAAATTTACATGTACCCGGAAAAAGACCGGAGAAGACGCTTAAGCACAAAGTCAAGCCTGTCTTTCTGGATGGATGTCCAAGAAGGCCCCCTCCCGATGACGCCCCGTCTCCCGGCCTCTTTGAACTGGATTTTCATCTGTAATATTTCCATGAAGGCATCTATGGCCTTCAGAAGCCTGGGCCAGCTCCACAGCACGAAAGGGCGGGGGAGCCTCAGGAACAGCGGACGGGAGATCCGCAGTTCTCTGCGCTGTTTACTTTCAAGCCCCCTCCAACCCCCATCAAATGTCAAGAGGGAAAGGGCGGGGAGAGATGAAAATGGGCAGAAACAATGAGAATTTTTAAAATATAATTGGGCCTGACGGGCCTTTTCAATTGTCTAGAAAGATCTGTCTGCCTTGAAGATAAAAGAGGGGGAAAAAAAACATCACAAGTTTCAAACAAGCCAGCAGTGCCTCTGGCCCTGAAGCTATGCCTCCTCTCCCCTCAGCTCCAGACGCATACGTAATGGCAGCCACTGAGCTTCTGTGCCAGAAACTGTTCTGCCAACGTTTGATGCCATGGTGATCAGAGGCTGGCCTCCCACACAGTAAAGGCCGGACTGTGCCGGACATGATACCCTGACATTGGCGAGACATAGGGTGGGTATCACTGGGGGATGGGCTTCACAGACCATTAACCACCTGTAGCTGTTATCTCTAGGAAAGAGGGGGATAACAGGAGAAGGGATGGAGGTGCAGGAAGGTTCCTTCCAAGAAGGTGACCATGGCATCAGAAGCCTGGGATTAGAGAGGATGGTGACCAGGTCGGAGAACCTGGAGTACCTGGGCCTCCACTGAGTTTCTTGATGTGGCATCCAGAATGAGGACAGGACGCCAAGGATGAAGTCTAGAGCATCTCTCGCTACCTTCTGTCTCATCCTCACGAGTCATGTTCCATTCAGGAACGGTCACCCCCAAAAAACAAGTTAAATCTTAAAAAGCAACAAAGACACTCAACTCAGTCCCAGGGCCCTTGAGCCATGGATGGCTGGGTGAGCCAGGTGTCAGGGTGAGGAGCTGAGCTGCTTCATTTTTGTCAGCCCTAACACAGAGCAGGGTCAGCTAGAAGGAGGGAACCTCAACTGAGGAACGGCCTCCATCATACCCGGCCTGTATCCATGTCTGTAGGGGGCACTTTCGGTAAACGGATGACTAATGATTGATGTGGGAGAGCCAAGCCCACTGTGGGCGGTACCATCCCTAGGCAGGTGGGCCTGAGCTATATAGGGGAGCTGGCAGAGCAAGCCAGTAGAACACCATGTTCTTCCATGGTTTCTACTTCAGTTCCTGCTTCCTGAGTGCTGCCTGAGGTCCTGCTCTGACTTCCTTCAGTGATGGACTGTGGTGCACGTGTAAGCTGACCTACCCCACCACGCTGCCTCTGGTTGTGGTGTTTCTCACAGCAGCAGGACATTAACTAAGACAGGCGCCATCTTAATTCCACTGGGACCTTGGCAGGCTGTGTTTCCTTCCTGTGGGCCCATTGACCTCATGAGCTTGGCATCTTTGAGGGAGATTATCCATCCCTACGGTTTAAGGAGTTCTCTGACCATACATGGAGCAGACAGTGGGGAAGAAGCGTAGAGCTGTGTAACTGAGCCCACCCCCCCTTCTGGTGAACGCATTACTCATGTAACTGAGTTTTCCCTCACAGAAGTGAAGGAGTGTGGGTAGCAGTGGCTGTGTGGGCCTTCCTTCTGTCTTGTGATCATGTTGAGGCTCTTAGGGAAAAGCAATAGGGGTTTATGGGAGCCATGTTTTAGGGAGTGTGATGACTCAGTAGAGTCATGTGTGGGGATGACTAATACCCTCTCCAGTCGTTTATATTTTAAAGCCTGAAAACTATGACTGTCCCTCTGATGGCAAAGATGTTTGCAAATGTGACTGAGCTGAGGTTGTAAGTTCACAAGGACTGCACTGGGTTGTAGCTGAGGGGAAAGGGTTATATCTAATCATAACCACCCCTAGGAGAGGGAAACAGGAGGATAGTGAGACAACCATGTGATGATAGAAGCCGAAGTCATGGCTAGGGTGATGCAGACAAATGTTATGGAATGTGTCACAGGCTCGGGCTGGAAGAGGAACTGACCAAGGCAGTCTTAACCTTGATCCCCACGCAACTGGCTTTGCGTTTATGATCTCCAAAACTTGAAAGAGAATAAATGTATCGAGTGTGGGCCTCTTACAGCTAAGTTACTGGTGAGTTGTTGCAGGAGCGACAGGAAATAGATGTGCATCCCCCATGGAATGAAGAAACTTTCAACAGCATTGAGCCCCACGTTTTGGAACTGAACTGCACCTTGGGGACAAGGTCATGGGCAGCAGACTAAAGAGACAACTCAGGGACGTGAACTCCAGAAAGCAGAAAATGATGTTACAAGCATTCTCTCCTATTCCTGTGGTGAAGCTGCCCACGTTTGAGAACTCCCATGGATAGGTACTGTGCTGGGATGCTCATGGACCAAATCTCAGATGCGTGTGGTGCAGCTCTGTTCCCTACCCTACACTTCCTGTTCCTCCTCCTTTAATCATCCCTAAGACTTCTTGTGTATTGCTCGGAAGACAATGATGTCAGCCGAGGGTCTGCTCACAGGGTCCAGGTCTGGGGTGCCCGTACTTGTTAAATAAAACAGCACACTGACTTTACCTTCAGAAGAATCATCTAAGGTTCTGAATGAAAGCCACAGCAAATATTCCAGGAGTATTTCCCAGTGTGGGAACATGAACACAGGCCTAGTGTAAGTACCACATCTTCTGGAAGACATCCCCAGTCAAAGGTGCAAGGATGCATTCTGAGCTCAGCAGCAAGCCATCCTGGACCAGCCCCCAACACCAACTCATCGCCACCCTTCGATGTGGATGGACTTCTAGCCTATCACCAAAAGACTCCAGTCTGCTCTGCTCTTAAATGTCACTTCCTCAGGCCCCTTGTGTCTCTTCAGGCCACTTGGCTACACTCCCCAAGGTACTTTTGTACCTGCTTGGTGTCACTTGGTGAACAAGCCACCACTTGCGTACTGACATCCCTAACCCTGAAGCTAACCCCTTCAGCATGAACACTGGCAATGTTCCAATACCTAATGCTGGCTTTCGGCTCACAACTGGACCAGGTAGGCCAGAATGGCCAGGGTGTGGAGTTTGGACAAGAGATATCGAAAAAGCCCAGTGAGTCACATGTGTTAGAGATCGGACCCAAGGAGCAAGTGAAAGCATAAAGGAAACTGAATACAGAGAGGAATCCCCCACCCCAGACCAGGAGTTCATAGGAAACAAGGGAAGTTGGTCAAATATCTGAGCCCCCAGCATCCAGGAAGCCAAACTGCAGAGCATGAAGAATCGGGATGAAGACTGGGATGGTGAGATCCCTCCCTACCACAGCTGGAACCAGGCTCAGAACTCAGAGGGCTGTGAGCACACGGGAGGTAAAAGGAGCAACGGTTGGAGAGAGGCCTGGGGATGGGACGCCAGGCCACGCCCGACGGGATGCTGATTGGGATGATGTCCAAGTGAAGGAAGCTGCCATGTTGCCTCAGGCACGCTGTACCCTGCTGCCCCAGGCTCCCATGGATGATAAATGAAACTCCTGTACTATCGACCTGTTTAATGGAGCCAGGCTGATACATAATAGCTCAAAACAGCATCCACTGGCACAGCATTCTTAAGCCGATCTCATTAGAGGGCTAAAACCAAAACCCACGCGGGTCTCAGGTAATCGTTCCTCTCAGCGGCAAACTTGGCATGTCTCTATTACAGCTCTACTCTGAGGCCAGCTTGTGTTTGGTTGGATCCCTGCCTCAGAAACACGTTTAATGGGGACATCCATTCTTCAGGCGACACAGCCTGGGCTGCACCTTGCTGGCTACTCAGGACTCCTGCTCCTGCCGGAAGTACTCTGAGAGCCAAATCTGCCCAAAGCAGGCAGACCAGAGACCAAAGGTAGCCAGTGACGTCAGTCACCGGAGGAGAGGAGTGGGGAGGGAGGGATGACATTTAGGAAGCAGTGACAGTTCTTGGGCTTCCTCTCTGGGTCCTGGAAGAATGTGCAAGGAGAGTGTAGTCAGAAGAAAGTGACTCAGGGGGATGGTGTGAGACCTCCTGCCCACGTACATGTAGCAGGACTCACGTGGGAACCGGCAAAGGGCTTCCTATCCCACATCCTGAAATAGACATCTCCTCACAGGGCCCTCCTCCTCCTCCTCTTCCTCTTCCTCCTCCTCTTCTTCTTCCTCCTCCTCCTCCTCCATAACACCATAGGGGGCAGCTAGTCCCTTCCCCCTGTTTTCCAGTCCACCCAGGCACTCCAATTCCCGGCCCTCTAGGTAGATCCCAACTCCAGAAAGAGATGATGTGCACAAGACAGGAGTAACCCTTGGTGTTGTCGATAATACACACACCCGTGCCCTATATAATGTTCTATGGCACCAACTTGGGGCAACAATAAAAAGATGGGATAAAGAGGAGATGTGAGAGGAGAATGGTTGCGCCTTGGCCAAGGCAAGCGGTGTGTGCTCCAGTTGGGGAGGCTGCACATAGACACGGCAGAGAGGAGAGGAGACAACAGCTTGTAGACAGGTCTGACGTCATCTTCCCACCAGTACAACAGATGCACGGTGTATCCCTGGCCATGCAAAGGGCCCAGGCCTGGCCTCTAACAACACTGGTGGGAAGAGCTTCCTGCCCGTGCATTCTTTCCTTTCCTCATGGTCCCCTCTCTCGGCCCCACCACAGGTGAGACTGTCCCCTGGCATTCTGAGACTTTTCCAACCAGTGTCTGTACTGAAAGTGAGGGATATTGAAGCTGGTTTCTGGGACAGCTGCTCTTAGCTATCTGGGCTAATAACAAGTCCACAAGGCTGCGAGCCTTGGCATCGCCCTTTCTTCTCACTGTAACAAGATGTCAGAGGCATGTGTGGGAGAAAGGTCTTAGGGAGGGTCTTCCAGTGTCTAAATCCAGGCCTTTTCCCGACTCTCTTTGCTCAGACAGATCAAAACTTTTGATCCTCAGGTAGACAGGGTCTACATTCCTCCAAGCAATGAGGATGTTTCCAAAAACTGACTTTGGGCCATCATGGGTCTTTAGGATTAGGGATGGAGGGGTTGGGGATATAGCTCCATCATTAGTCGTTACCTAGCAACGCCTGTCAAGCATGTGTGAAGCCCTGGGCTCCAGTCCCACATAAAACCAGATATGGTGGCGCAAGTCTGTAATTCCAACACATGAATTCCTCACGGTGGGCATGAGAAGGGCAAAGGACCCCACACTGGAGTCTGACTGGAGTCTCTCACCAACTGACAGCCAAGTTACTGTGAACATTGCCTACAAAGAGACAGGACTGCCTATTCTATAAAGAGAATTCAAATAAAAATGTTAAAATGGTAGGAACCATGCTTGAGGTCCAAGCATATATATATATTTTTTTTTTAGTTCAATCTTAACTCCTTTCCCAACTCTCAACCTGCAACTTCCTTTACATCTCATGGACAAAACTAAGTTTGTTTATGACAATGACAACTACAAAGGGTGCTGGATAGGAAGCATCAGCTACCAACCAGAGTCCTGGTCCTGTGTACCAAAGACATGGAGACCAAACAGTTGTGATCAGGATGTCAGTGCTACACAGTATCCCTCATTGAAGCCGGAGTCTACATCAATGCTACACAGTATCCTTCCCTAGTCTATAACAGTGCTACATAGTATATCCCTCACTGAAGCCCGGAGTCTCCAGCTGTAAGCTCCACCCACCGTCTCCATCCCTCCTGTTTCCATTGGCAACTAGCTTGTAAGTGTTGGCCTCTGTGATAGTCTTTGGCCCGGGGACTGGCACTATTAGAAGGTGTGGCTCTGTTGGAGTGGGTGTGTCACTGTGGGGGTGGGCTTTAAGACCCTCATTCCAGCTGCCTAGAAGCAGTATTCTGCTAGCAGCCTTCAGACGAAGATGTAGAACTCTCAGCTCCTCCTGCACCATGCCTGCCTGGATGCTGCCATGTTCCTGCCTTGATGATAATGGACTGAACCCTCTGAACCTGTAAGCCAGCCCCAGTTAAATGTTGTTCTTTCTAAGAATTGTCTTGGTCATGGTATCTGTTCACAGCAGTAAAGCCCTAACTAAGACAGCCTCTCAGATACCCAGACTACCAGGGGCATCCCGAGATGTGCAGACACTCAGACCACCAGGGGCATACCCAGATGTGCTTCCAGGATGAAATCAAAACACATAAACATAGCTGCTTTCCCATCTCCCACTCCCTTCTTGAGCAAGAAATAGGATAAAACTCTCTGGCTAACTTCTAGCTATTCTGAAAAGTCCTAACCTGTACTGATAGGGCACACAGTACAGCCGCATGAACAAGTAAACCCACAACCAGGAAACGGACCTGTGGTAAGAAACAGTAGAGTGTTGGGGCAAAAATACCACATTTAATGAGAATTTCTTGAGCATTCTCGAGAGAAATAAACAGAGCCCTCAGGGCAGATGCTGTGAACGTAATAAAGGAAGGCTTTCAGGCAAGTACCTGTAGAAAAGGGATGGGGCTCGATTATGGGGCCAGGGAAATGAATCCTGCAGAAGGGCAGGGACCGGACTGAGTTCGCCTCCGCTGAGGTGACCAAGCAGGAAGTAAACAGGAAGGCAAATTCAAGAAAGTATGAAGTGGGTGGAGTCCCGGGAGGCTCAATTGGCCCAGAGAAGTGAGAGATGGCTTCATTCACAGAGGAGGAAAAGTTCAAACATGGGCATGAGGTTAAGGGCACGCACAGGTAAATATTTGGACTAGTCATCCCGGGAAGCACATGGGGACCGTGCATCCCAGGTTTCAGACCTTTCACTAAGGATCCATGAGGTTGGGGATCATGAACGTGACTGCATGACAGTTTGCTGTGCCATTTCTCCAGCCGGGACAATCAGAGAAAGCTGGGGACCTGGTGGGAATCTGAGTCTGCATTTATCAGCACGATCTCCCTGTATATATTCCTCAGATGTTCCCGGGCCCTTTCCATCAGGGAAGCGTTTGAATGTCAAAAGGTCTGCACACCAGTAATGGAAAGCTAAAATACAAAGTTGTTGAGAAGTGGGGTTTGCGGGGAGAATTCATACCCCACATACAAGTGTAAGCCTCTGAGCCATCTGATCATGATAGGCCTGTTTGGATTTTAAAGCATGCCAGTTATCCCCTAGATGGATCGAGGCTTTGCTTCTCTTGAAGGGGAGAGAGATGAATTTTCATTACATCTGTGGATGTTTTGCCGCCTGAACCTGAGCGTCTGTCTTTTCTTTGTTGTACGATCTCAGGGACTTGTTGCTGTCCCCAATCTTGGGCACTAGTTAATATTATTTTTATATCCAGTCTTAGCCTGTTTTAGCATATGTGAGGTTTTACAGATTCAGGGGGCACCAACCCTTCCATGGTGAACTAAAACTCAACCACACCCTCAGTAGTGCAGAGCTAATCCCAGGCAAGTGGGGCCAGAGCTACAGCTCAGGGAGAGCAGGACCAGTAACACTGGCCTGACCTAGACTGTTCACTGTCCCACGCCCTCCACACACACACACACACACACACACACACACACACACACACACACACACACACCCATTTCACTTATTTCTTTTAAGTTTTTTTTTAATTATTTTGTTTATTTATATTCCAGACATTGCCCCCCCCCATAGTTCTTCATCTCATTCCCCCTCCCCTTTGCCTCTGAGAGGGTGCTCCCCTGCTTTTCCCCCTTCTCTGTGGCCTCAAGTCTCTACAGGATTAGGCACATGCTTTCCCACTGAGACTTGGTAAGGCAGTCCTCTGCTATCTATGTGTCAGGGGTCTCAGACCAGCCAGTGTACGCTCTTTGGTTGGTGGCTTAGTCTCTGGACATCCCAGGGGTATGGGTAAGTTGAGACTGTTGGTCTCCTTCCCCTTCAGTTCCTTCAGTCCTTCCCATAATTCCTCTGTAGGAGTCCCTGACTTGAAGCTAACGATTGGCTGTAAGCATCTGCATCTGTCTCAGTCAGCTGCTGGGAGGGCCTCTCGGAGGAGAGCCATGCTAGGCTCCCGTCTGTAAGCACAGTTCTAATCTTTAATTGTGTGTGTGCATGTGTGGTTTATGTGCCCATGTGTGGAGGTGCCTGCAAAGCCAGAGTAGAGGGGTACATGCCCTGCACTTGGGATCACAGGCACCTGTGAGGCACCTGATGTGGGTGCTCTGAAGAGCTCCTGAACGTGAGTGCTGAGCCATCTCTCCAGCCCCACTGGAACCTCCTTCCCCAGAGGAGCCCACGCTCTGACCTCCATTTTCCTCTCAGTTTTGACTTCTGCCCCCTGCTGGTTCCCTCTGGCCCTACCTGCTATGGTGTGTCCAATTCTCTTAGGACATCTAAGCTCCACCCTCCCCTTTGCATAGCACAGGCCTCTGCATGGGCCCACTCGGACTTTCCTGTGAGTTAAAAGTCCCACGGGTGCACATGAGGCCCTCCACCTCAGCTCACTCCTGCCGGCCTCCCTCTACCACCTTCCATTGTTACACTCACGTGCTGGCACCTTGTTAATCCTGGCAGTGGGCAGAGCCCAGCCAGGCTGACAGTAACCACACGCCACGCAGCCCAGATGGTCCCACGCACTGTCAGCCTGGAGCAGCTCACACCCCACAGCTCCTGGATTCACACCTTTAACTAAAATGTCCCTGGATCCAGGGAAAATAAAAAGTCTGCTAAGTAGACATTTTTCAAAAACCCGCCCTTTTCCCTTTGTGTAGACGGGAGCCAGCCACTCACACCCACACCACCATCTGTCCTTGTCGAGTGCTGTCTGCTGCGACACACGCGTCCCTTGTCTGCCCTTGCCTAGGAGCGCAGGCGCACACAAAGGAGGCTTTTGTTTCTTGAGAGGGGATCAAGTGGGAGCGGCTTGTCTTCACGACAATGGGAATTTCTGCTCAGTCAGTCAGCCAGCTCTGGAGTTAACTGCCTCTGAGTGGCCCACTAATCTACACCATTTTTGTGATCTCTGAGACATGACGTACTGTCAGCCACATTCACAGAGGTGGAACATGGATGCATGCAGACAAGTGTGCCCTTGTACGTGTATGCACACAGAAACATACGTGGCCAAACACAGGCAAAAAAGAAATTTCAAAGCTTTATGACAGGACGGGAAAAATGATCCCATCACAATTGTTCCCCTTAAACACATACATAACCCTCGTCCCTGACCCTTTTCTTGAAGGCAGGTCCCTGCCGTCTTACAAAGTCCATCCTGCCCGTGTTTCTGGGAACCCTGAAGGCTGGTCCCAGAATTCCACTGTGCACGGAAATTTCCATTTCTTTTCTGTTCCTCTTTTCTAGGCTTTCTAAACTAGAGATGGCCACATGGGTCACACAAAGCAGCTGAACGTGGCTGCCACTTCACCAGGACATCACTGCCCTAAGGCCACCAGGTCTATGTTCCACCTCTCCCCTTTACAAGAAACCTTCTCACCCACTTCCCTTCTAAAGCATCTTGGCAAAAATCTAATGATCAGACATGGGCCAAAGGTCAAGTTCAAAGGGTAGACTTCCTGTGGCCACTGAAGCTGTCTTCCTGGATTCAGGAGTATCTTAGTTTCTGTTTACCAGGTGTGACTTGTACTAGGAGGGACCCTGTAGCTTCCACACCTCAACTTTGGTGAGGCCATGAGAGTGATTTACCAAGCATGCCCAGTCGGAGTTGGCATACCTCTAGCAGACAGTTTGTCAGTCAAGAAAGGGAACACTCTACATTTTACACATGCACAAGCGCAAACACTCACGCACACACGCACGCACACACGCACACACACACACACACACACACACATGCATGCACATACGCATGCGCACAGAGAGACAGAGACAGAGAGAGAAACAGACAGAGACACACATACACACACAGGTTATTTCTTAACACTGAGATGAAATTGACATGTTTTTCAGAACATCTGCAAATTAAAGAGGGGCATGAGAACTTGGAGAAAGTAAAGGAAGTGGAGAAAAAATCATCTGTGTAGTTAAGATCATTTCTGTATTGTCCAGGGCTTCCTACTTTGCCCTCAGTAACCTGAGAAGACACTGTGTATCTGCTTGGTATTATATGGTAACTTCCTCTAACTTAAAATATTCCATCCTGGAGAGAGACTCCTTAAGACTTGGGAAATGATGCTCTTACTCTTCTCTTGTTCTCTCTTTGTTCTTCTCTGCTCTGCTCTTCCCTGTGCTTCTCTCCCCATCTCCCCCTCCCCCCCCCATGTGCCCATGACCGACCTTTCCTCTCTTCTTCTACTCTTCTTCTCTCATCAAACCTTTCTACATGGGGAAAAAAAAGACTTGGGAAATGAGTGACTCACAAGTCTCAGGAAGTACCTAAAACTGATGAAATGCACAAAGCTCCTCCTTCCTCAAGGTTATACAGGCAGTAAGGCTTGCTGGGAAGAACAGCTACCAGCAGAGCTGCTGGGAAAAACACAGACCAGTTGAGCTGCCTGGAAGAGACTCTCTGACCTGTCAAGCTACCTAAAGTCCTCCAGTAAACACCAGAGCTCGAGCTTTCAAGAGGCATCCCCTATACTGTGTGCCAGGGGTGTGCTCAGGGTTGCTGCTGCCTTTGAGTCATCCTGTCCCTGTAACTAAGCTCTCACTCACCCCTGCAAGGAGACCCGATAAACTCACTGGTTCCTTGAACTTGTCTTTGGTAGTATCATTGCTTTGGTCTATCATTGTTTTCCTATCTAGGGTCATTAGATATTTTTCTCTATCTCCCCGGGAAAACTGTCACACAATATTTGGTATAGGGCATTCGAAGGAGAAACCAGCTCTGTATTCCCAACGATGCCTTGGCCAGTGCACAGAAAACAGAGCTACTGGGAAGGACTAAGGGATTCTTTGGTCTGCTCCCCACTATCCAATGTTCAAGGATGTGCAATACAGGTTCCCCACCGCACTTCCTGCTAAGTCTTCAAATCATTCTCTCTGCAGCAACAGCTGGGCACCTCAGGGACAGGGACTGTGGCTCCAGAGAAGGAAAGCCAGGCTCTACCTCATGGAGGAACGCTTTCAAATGAAATGTATCTCGGGGAAGCTACAAATTGGAGAAGACAGACGGGAGGGAACGTAAGGCCAAGGGAGCACCATGGGCAAGTAAGGAATGGCAAGCAACCCCACAGTCCAGGGGAGCACCCCACCATGGAGAGCGACCCCACAGCCCAGTGGAGCACCCACCATGGAGAGCAACCCCACAGTACAGTGGAGCACCCACCATGGAGAGCGACCCCACAGCCCAGGGGAGCACCCCACCATGGAGAGCGACCCCACAGCCCAGTGGGGCACCCCACCATGGAGAGCGACCCCACAGTCCAGTGGAGCACCCACCATGGAGAGCGACCCCACAGCCCAGTGGAGCACCCCACCATGGAGAGCGACCCCACAGTACAGTGGAGCACCCACCATGGAGAGCGACCCCACAGCCCAGTGGAGCACCCCACCATGGAGAGCGACCCCACAGTACAGTGGAGCGCTGCACCACGAAGAGCCTTGCAGGGCCAGAGAGAAGTCTGAAGGATTCCAGACAAAGACAAGGAAGATTTCAAAATGAAACCTCATTGGCCTTCTAACTGTGAAAGAGCTCGTGGCCCTCCACAAGGAAGCTTTTCACAAGGCTGAGTCCTCAAGGGAGGGAATAGGCGTGAACCACCACGATGTGAATGGGTCTGCAACGTGCCCACAGTCCAGATGAGTTCCCTGCAGGAGTGCCACATGACAATCTATAGGCTCTTCTCCAGTATGTATTTTTATATAAACTTTAAATAAGCCTGTGGGTGTGAATGTGGGAATGCAGTCTAGGTACATATGGCATACGTGTACGTGTGTGTACAGAACTGAGAGGGGCGCTTTAGGGGTCCCCTTCTACCCCTCCCCACCTTATTCTTTCTGAGGCAAGGTCTCTTCCTAAACCTTGAGCTAACGTGTTTTTCAGCGAGGTAGACAGCAGGCAACCCCAAGAAATCCTCTTGTCTCCAGTGCCCCATAGTGTTGGGGTCACCGATGTACATGGAAGTACACCTGGTTTGCTAGGTAGCTCCTGGGATCCGAACTCAGGTCCTCATGCTTGGACAAAGCAAACCATCTCTCCAGCCCTCCACTAGATACTCTTGAGTCAATCCTTCTGATCTGGCTGGCCTCTCGTCTCCACAATGATCACCACCTGTCTTCACCAAGAAGGACTGGGGGGCAGGTGTTGTGGCAGGTGGCCAAGGAGTGGACTGTGGCTAATGAAGCCTACAGACCCAGACTCAAAGGGACCGTTAGCTACGGGTACAGAGCAAAAGGAAAGAGAGCAACCAACAGGGCTGAACTCAGGTGCAGCAGGCCAGCTGGGACCTGCCTCTCCTCCAGTGGGGAACTAATACCTTCCCCTGTCACAAAGGGTAATAAACCAGGTGACAGCGTCCAAGGCCCACACCCAGTGCCCATCCCCTTGATTTGAAACCCATGCTGGCCAGCTTCCTGTAGGTATGTATGACTAATAGCCTGAGAAAACCAACGCTAAAGGAAGGAAAGATGGATCCTGGCTTACGGTTTCAGAGGTTTTGTTCCAGGGTCACCTTAGGTCATAGACACACAACCCATGACAAAAGAACCATGTAGTAGAGGTACACGTTCACCTCATGAGGAGGTGAGAGGGGCTCACACCCCAATGACATCACTTTGTCCCGCTGGGCTCCACATCCTGAAGCTATGGCCATATCCCATCGGCACCTCAGACATAGTACACAAAACCCAAACCATAAAAGCAGCCTAAATGTGTTTTTAATATTTTTTAAAAAATGACCTCATCTGCATACATTTCCCTTGTCTTGCCATCCCCACAAAAACCCTATCTTTAGAGAATGTGGGGGGATCAGGGTAGGGGGGTACTCAGGAGTCACATCCAAGGTGTCTTTGTCAGCTTCCTCTGCATGGCAGTTACTGGATCTCACAAATCTGTGGCTACAGTTTGGATCTTAGATGTCCCCGAAAGGCATGGCCCTCAGCCCAGAAGCTGTGTTCGGGGACAGAGCTTGTGAGTGGGTGACAATTGACCTTAGAAGACAGAGACAAAGAAGGAATGTACCTCTCTACAACCTCAACTCTCCCAAACCCAGCTTTCTGTTGGTACAAACGCAAACCTAAGAATAACACCTTACAACCCAATGGCAGGCAGTCCACAGAACACCCAAACCCAGCAAGAGCAGGACCATGGCTGGGCCCCGGAAATCCTCAAACCCCCACCTACTAGTGAGGCTCTCCATGGGATTCAGAGTTCATCTGTGATTTCTCCATTTGCCATTGTGAGCTCTCTGAGATGTCAGGGAAGGGAGAAGTATCCTGAGAAAAATTCTCTGCTCGGTCTTGAAAACAAGAGACAGGAGGGGATAGATGGTTCAGTGGTTAGAGTTCTTGTTGCTGTTATAATGGGACCTTTGCTCCCACACAGGTGCCACTCCCACCCACCCGTAACTCTAGCTCTGGGGACCTATCACCCTCTTCTGTTCTCGGTGGGCACATGCACATGAGTACACGCACGCAGACACAGACAGACAAACAGACACACACACAAATTAATGAAAAAAATTTAAATAACGAAGTGAGGGGGGAAGGAGGGGGAAGAGAGATAAGATAAGTGAGAGGAAGAGGCAGAGAGAATGGGTAGGTTATCTGGAGGGGTGGGGAACGGGGTAGGTTACCTCAAAACACTTCTCTTCCAGTGATCATAAAAGTGAAGAGAAAAAAAGAGAAAGGAGCAGGATGGGGACCACGGCCACAGGCATGACGACTGAACACACTCCTGACACCCCAACCATAGGGCAGTGGGAGACAGAATGGTTCTGCCTTCTAGAAGAAAAAAACAAAAAAGGTCAAAACCTAGCCACTTACACAGAGAGCAGCTCAGAGCCCTCCGACTGTGACCTGTAGGGAGTCAGAGTTTTAGGGTAACCTGGTGCCTGTGGCACCTCGATGCCCTGTCAGGAATGCAGATGGAGCTGAAAACGACTTTGAGAACACCAGGCGTCAGGGACAAGAGTGGCTGCACGGAATCTCCACACGCTCTCCCCAAGACGTTAGCTGCTGCTGAGCTCGGCTGCTCCGGATGGCATTCCGGAGAAGTGGATCGCAAGCTGGGGCTTGGATTGGATTCTATTTGGGGAGTGTGAGCGGCTTCAGTAAAACCGGATGCTGTGGACATTTTCAAAGGGGCTTCTCACAGAGCATTTTACAAACTTGGGTTTTCTCTGCTTGCTGAATGTTGCCAGGACCATGGAAGCACTTAAGTCTGCAGAGAAAGTGCATCAGGGGTACGGGTCGATGCTCTCCCTGCTCTGATCTATCTCTGGTGACAGAGCCAGGGTCATCCTTTAAAAATTTCAGACAGGCCAGGCTCAAACTCCCCAGTGGCTTAATGGGACTCTCAGTACAAAATCAGTCTTACCATGACCCAAGAAGGCTGATGAGGATACGGTTCTGATTGTTCCCTCTCTCCTCTCGAACTCCACGCCTAAACACCATTTGTCTCTTTCATAGTCACTCGGTCTGAGATGATGAATGGGTGTGCAAGTGTTTAATTAAGAACACAGCCAGAATTAAAGGAGAGCTCAGACACTCCCCCCGCCTGCCCACACGAATGCCTGTCCCCTTAGCACCTTCCAGCCTAGCTGTAGACTGTCCCCTGAGCACCTTCATGGCCTGAGCTGTAGATTGAAAGGCCAGTGTCTTAGCCAGGGTTCCATTGCTGTGAAGAGACACCATAGCCAAGGCAAGTCTTATGAAAGGAAATGTTTAATTGGGGCTGGCTTACAGTTTTGGAAACTTAGTCCATCGTCATCATGGTGGGAGCATGGCAAGACCCACACAGATGTGATGCTGGAGAAAGAGGTGAGAGTGCTACATCTTGATCCAAGGGCAGCAAAAGGAGATTGGCTTCCACATTGGGTGGAGCTTAAGCACAGGAGACCTCAAAGGCCACCCCCACAGTGATACACACTTGACCTAACAAGTAATAGTGCCACTCCCTATGCGCCAAGTATATAAACCCATGTGTCTGTAGGGGGGTCATTCCTATCTCAAACAACCACACTCTACTGCCTGGCCCCCATAGGCTTGTATCCATAATATAATAAAAAATGCATTAGTCCAACTTCAAAAGCCTCCATTGTACATCACGGTCTCAACAATGTTTAAAAGTTCCAAGTTTAAATTTTGTTCTGAGATTCATGCAATCTATTAACTGAGAACCCCTATACAATCAAAATTAGAAAAAGCAGATCACATACGTCCAACGTATCATGGCACAGGATATACATTATCATCCCAAAACACAGGGGGGAGCGTAGTGAGGAGATACCGGACCCAAGCGGGACGGAAAATCAGCCGGGCAAACTCCAAACTCGACATTTCCTTGTCTGATGTCAAATTGTTCTTCAGATCTCCAACTCCTCCCAGCTTTGCTGCCTACCACACATTTCTCTTTCTCTTGCTCCCTGTTGGCGGCTCCCTTCAGCAGGTATCCCACAGCTCTGGCATCTCTAACCTCTTGGGGAATTCAAGGGAATCTACGCTTCCCCTTCACAGCTTTGCATAATGGCCTCTCCAGGCCTCCATGCGGGGACACCCGACATATTCCTGGCCTCGGTGGCTTTCCTTAATTCACAGAGAGAAATTCCATCCTTGATTCTAAAACCAGAGCCATGGAGCCGAATCTGCCAAGCTCTCCTGCTTGCTGGGGCTAGAGCAAGGCCCCTTGTCCAATCACATCTTCTCAATTCCGCTTTCGAAGATTTCCTTCACTCCCTAAGCTTGGCTGTTCTGGAACTTGCTCTGTAGACCAGGCTGGCCTAGAACTCAGAGGTACCACCACGCCTGGACCTGAGCTTTTCAAAAATTTCTCTTCGTGGTAGATCTTTATAAGCGTAGCTGTTATGCCTCAGGATCTGGATTAAAGGTATGTGTCCATCGGGATCAAAAGCCTGTGTCTTCCAGTCTCAAGGTCCGGATCGAAGACATACTGTTGTCTACCTGTCTCAAGATTCAGGTCAGAGATGTGCCCTCCATGTCTGGACTGTAGTTCATTCCAGATATAGTCAGGTTGGCAACCAAGAATCCACACCCTTTGTCAAGTTGACAGACAATCATATCTCCTTATGAAATCATATCTCCTTATGAAATCATATCTCCAAGTGAAAACAATAACCAGGTCACAATAACGCCTAACATGATAAAACTCCCTCGTGAGATGCGAATGCACAGTAAATTTAGAAGAGGTGGCAAGGTCCCTTTCCAACATCCTTTGCACGGGATGGAAGCCTAGCTGGGTGGGGTCTATCCGAGGTCACCACTCCTTAATTCCATTGAATATCTGTTTATCTCCGTGAACACAGATTTGGCTCCCTCACACCTCTTGGTGCCCTTTTAACTTTTTTTTTTTTTTTCCTTTTTTTTCCCGGGGCTGGGGACCGAACCCAGGACCTTGCGCTTCCTAGGTAAGCGCTCTACCACTGAGCCAAATCCCCAACCCCGCCCTTTTAACTCTTAAACCAAACATTTTCTATTTTTTTTTTCTTCCTCAGCTTGCTACACTTGATCAAAACACGATCTTCATAAGAGTGAACCTCAGGACAGAGTCTATGGGAGGCTCTTCTGATATTTCCTTTCTCGATACAATTAATCGAAATCTCTTCACTTTAACCTCAGCAGACTCTTGAGACAAGGGCAAAAAGCAGCCAGCCACATTCACACTAAAATATCACAAGAACAATCTCTAGGCAACATACTAAAGACTCTTCTCCTCTGAAACCTCTTGAGCCAGGTCCACAGTTCAAGTCTCCTTCAGCACCCCTGTCTTCCATGTTTCTATTAGAAAGCATTAGAAAGCCCCACTTAAAGCATTCCATGATCCAAAGTCCCCAAATCCACATTCTCCCTAACATAAGCATGGTCAGGCCTACCAGCACCTTACTCCCAATACCAACTCCTGTCTCAATTAGGGTTTCATTGCTATGAAGAGAAACCATGGCCAAGGCAAATCTTACAAAGGAAAACGGTTAATTGGGGATAGCTTGCAGTTTCAGAGCTTTAGTCCATTATCATCATGGTGGGAAGCAAGGCAGCTTCCAAGCAGACATGGTGCCGGAGAAAGAGATGGGAATTCTACATCTTGATCCAAAGGCAGCAGAAGGAAACTGGTTTCCACACCGGGTAAAGCTTGAGCATAGGAGACCTCAAAGCCCATGCCCGCAGTGACACAATTCCTCCAACAAGGCCACAGTTCCTAATGGTGCCACTCCCTATGGGCCAAGCATTCAAACACATGAGTCTACAGGGTCACGACTAGTCAACCGCCACATAACTATAGGATAAGCATCTGTAGTGATCTAGACTTCTTAAGAATATAGCTCAATTGATAAAGTGCCTTTCCTTGCATGTTCCCCAGCACTGTGCAAACCAGACATGGGTAGCACATGCTTGCCATCCCAAGCACTCAAGAGGTAGAGGCTGGGAGATCAGAAGTTCAAGGTCATTCATCATCACCTACACAATGGGATTGAAGGGTGGGCTAGGATAAATGATACACAAAGAGAACAACTCCGGCAATCAGCTGTATTGGGGGGGAAACAGATAAGTAATTAAAACCAGCGATCAAACACTGCAGAAGGACACAGCAATAATTCAAACACATTTCCAGATGCCCAGAAGCGAATTCATATTTTTTTTATTCTAGGGAGCATCAGCTTTTACAACAACTGCAGAGCCAGCCTTCTCACAGTGCAATAAACAAGTGCTTAAGTGGAATTTAATGACCTGGGACAGACAGTGCTCTGAGCCATGAGAGAGCTGTAGGAACGAAGGTGTATGATTCCTCACTGGGCCTAAAATATGGCCGTTTCACCAATAAAAGAACAGAAGAAAGTTTGGGTGGGTTGGGGTGGGATTTGCCATGGTTATGGGACATGTGTGCACCACAGAGGGGAAGGGGGAGGGGAATTTAAGGGACAAAAACACATGCAACCCATTGGCTATCTCCACAAGCTGGGGTGTTGCTCCCACCGTGAGGAGATTCTAAGGCACTCAGAGGGGACCAGAGAAAGTCAAGCGGAAACCGAGCTGGGTTTTCCAAACAAGCCCATTCCTGAGCGAACCTCCTGAGTTCCCATTAATACAGTGATACGTGCACGGCTTTACTGGGAGCACCGGCACGGCTGGCTCTCCCCTCCCTTCTATGCACTATTGAGAGAAGGCTTACCGTGGCTGTTCGCCATCCCTCAATCCTCCTCTTGGCTGTATCAAGTGACAAAATTATAGCAATTTAAAGCTCTTCCAGGACCTCGTTTTCAATACCAGAATCAGATAATATCTCATACCCGAACAGAAAACAAGTGTCCCATGAGCCAAGCAGAAGGCTTAGTTTTAGGCACAGAAAAGAATTGGGGGGGGAGCAGAAACAAAACCCCCAAAGCAGACTGGTCCTATGCCGGCTGGTTTCTATGTCAACCTGACGGGCTAGAGTCATGTGGGACAAGGGAGCCTCGACTGAGAAAATGCCCACATCAGACTAGCTTGTAGGCAAATCAGTGGGGCATTTTGCTGATTGGGGATTGATGTGGGAGGACTTAGCCTATTTTGGGCAGTTCCACCCCTATGCTGGTGGTCCTGAGTGCTATGAGAAAGCGAGCCGAGAAGTGTGGTGATCAAGCCAGTTAATTAGCACTCCTCTATGGCCTCTGCCTCAGCTCCTGCCTTGAATTCCTGCCCTGACTTTCCTGGGTGATGGACTAGCTCTAAGGTGAAATAAATACTTCCCTTCCCAGGCTGCTTTGGGTGATGGCGTTTTATCAGAGCAATAGAAGTCCTGATAAAGACAGCATTCTTCAAGTTACTTTTCTCACCAGGAAGGCAGAAAAATAAAAAAATAAATACCTGGCTAATATCGGGTGAGGTTAAGTTACAGTGTATGCACACATGCATACATACTAGTAAAAAAAAAAAAACAACTTGGAAGGAAAGGGTTTGTTTCATACATTCTAATCACGGCCCATCATGAAGGGAAATCGTGGCAAGAAACTCAAGGCAGGAACTGGGGCACAGGCCATGGAAGATTGCTGCTTACTGTCTTACTCAGACTGCTTTCATTTATACCCTAGGATTACCAGCCCCAGGGTGCCACCCCTCGCTGTGGGCTAAGCCCTCCAATGTCAATCACCAACCAAGAGCGTAGCCACGCAGGACTGCGGACAGGCCAATCTGATGGAGACGTGTGTTTCCTCAATTGAGAGTTCCTCTTCCCAGAAGTCAGTGTGTGCTTCAAGATGACAGGAACTAACTAACCAGGGCAGTGTGTGTGGTGTATATGTGTGCACATGTGTGTGTCTGTGTGTGTGTGTGTGTGTGTGTGTGTGTGTGTGTGTGTGTGTGTGTGTGTGTGTGTAAGGTCAAAGGTAAAAGGAATTTTCCTTCCTCGACTCCCAGTCCCTCCCTGCCAGCCCCTCTCCCACTCCATTCCTCCTCAGAAAGGGGCCAGCCTCAAAGGATTGAGTCCCTGTGGGTCCAGTTTTGCTGATTTTGTGGGTTTTCTCATGGTATCCTTGACCCCTACAATCCTTCCATACCCTCATGTGCAGGATTCCCCCAAGCTCCGCCTAAAGTTTGGCTGGGGGTCTCTCTGCATCTGTTTCCATCAGTTGCCGGAAGCCTCTCTGGTGACAATTGGGCCAGACACCAGTCTACGAGCACAGCAGAATATCACTAGGAACCATTTCCGTGACCTTTCCCCGTTTGTGTTTGATCCTGCTGTTCGGGCACAGGAGTTTGGCCTAGAACAGTGGCCTCGTAAAACCGAGAAACAAACACGTGAGTGCCTGTGGCAGAGGGACAGGAGCAAGCCTTCCCTCTAGATCTTTACAGCCCGCCACATGAGTGTTCTCCTCTGCCCAGTGTCGGCATCCGCCATTCACTCCGTTGGGCAATGGGAACATGCCAGAGCTCAGCGGAATGTTTTAAAAGAGAAAAAGAAGATTGGGGCTTCTGTGGCTTGGGTTAGACTTGAGCTTGCAAGCTCGCTACCACAGGATAGAGCCCGTGTCGCTGCCGTGCAGAATTCACTTTGCCATTGTTTGTTTTTCAAGACAGGGTTTCTCTGTGTAGTCCTGGCTGTCCTCGAACTCAGAGATCCGCCTGCCTCTGCCTTCAAGTGCTGCTTTCAAATTCTTTTTTTTTTTTTTTTTTTTCCGGAGCTGGGGACCAACAGGGCCTTGCACTTGCTAGGCAAGCGCTCTACCACTGAGCCAAATCCCCAACCCCTGCTTTCAAATTCTTAAAAGGCTTCCGCCAGCTCTTTCAGTCTGTCCCTCACCACGGCACAGGGCATGTCGTTCTAAGAGCTGCTTCACCAGCCTGGGACCAGGGGCAGAAAGTGGAGGCTGGGGTGGTTGGTGTAGAGCCAACCTGTCACCTGCTTATTTGAAAGCAAACTAACTCCTCAGGCTGCAGACAACTGAGCTTTGCTTGTTCCACTCTTAAGGAGAAGCTGACTCACAGGGCCTGTGACAGCAGACAAATGCAGTCAATGCTAGAGCTCTCGCATCTATGGAAAGCAAAAGCCTGGAGAGCCACATGAGCCCCTGGACTTCTCAACCCCCCTCCTCCCTGCTAAAGTGCCCATGAGCACAATTTTCTCTATATAAATGCTCCTAGAAATGTTGGGTGAATTCCATCGTCGGTGAGTCATCTAACTGTGAAGTTAATAACAGGGGGGAAAAATCGAAACTACAATTTTATTTTGAACCAACCACACTTTGGACGACAGCTGTGTCTAGAGCTTACCTGGTCTCTGATCTTGCGATCTACTTGGGAGAGAGGAAGATGGCTGAAAGAGACACCTGTGTCTCTCAATCTGTCAGACTATTTTAACGATGGACCCCCGAATAATTGGGAAATTTCCCCGGGAACCTCACTCTGGGAGAATGAGAGGGTACCAGCCAGTGAGGGAATGTGTCTCCCAGAAAGAGAATTCACACAGTTCTATAGGAGGAGACTGGAGCCCAACAAATGATGGGGCAGTGGTAGGCAGGACCACACTGTAACCAGCTGGCCCTCCATTTTAACTTTAATGTCACTAGCCACAGGTCCTTGGCCCAACAATGCTGCCAATTATGAGTTTCATAATATGCACTCGGACTTAAACCTAAGCAGGGAGTGTTTGGTTACCCCGTGGTGTTTACACCATTATTGCATAGTGGGCGGGTCTTGCCAGGCCAAGTCACTTGTACCTCAGAGTTTGCTGGTGAAATACCAATGATTAAAGCGAGGGTTTATTGTCTCTGCTCCAAGTGTGGCTACACTGAATTAATCTCCTTTCCCAGCTCTCCATTATTTTTTTTCTTTTTTTCGGAGCTGGGGACCGAACCCAGGGCCTTGCGCTTGTCCTGTTTTCCATTATTAAGTTGGCTCTTTTTATGGTCTTATTGAGGATGGGTGGCCTGACCCATCTTGGGGAGATATTGTGACAGGCTCCCCCCAAGTTAGATAACAGCTAACTTGGACCCTGACAGCTCCAAGGACCAAAAGAAAGCCAGCAGGAGCCACAGAAACCAGACACAAGAAAATGTTTCATGATTATAGACCCATGGACAGGGCTTGCCCTAAGATTTTCCTCTCTTCTAGTCAGAGCAGCGGAGTGGAGGCCACGCACGTCTAGTAAAGGTTTAAATGAGAAGATGCTAGTTTTATGAATGCTCTCTCATAGGAACTCACTCTGTGAGTCCAGTATTAATTCCTACCCATGGTAGAGCCCTGTGATCTAACTATTTTGAAGTAGGCCCCATCTCTTATAAATTCCACCACCCCAATTTTGACACCATGGGGTCCAAGTTTCTGATACACGAACTCAGGGAGAGGGGGTCACACTTATATTGTACCCAAACCACAGTGGCCAACATTCCAAATGGAGCACTCCCAGGGACCCCAGGGTCCTTTGTCCAGGAGAGTTCTGCCACATGTCTCCATGTGTCTCCATAAGTTGTTTTTTTTTTTTTTTAACTCCAAGAGAGGTGACCGTGTGCTTCAGAATTAGAGGCTTGTTTTGCTCCTGACCTCGTGGGATACTAAGACCCTGGGCTTAGGTGAATAAGAGACTAAAAGACTTTGTTAACAAGTCAAATGCCGGACTGAAGAGACAGCTCAGTGATTAAGAGCACTGACTGCTCTTCCAGAGGTCCTGAGTTCAATTCCCAGCAACCACACAGTGGCTCACAACCATCTGTAATGAGATCTGATGCCCTCTTCTGGTGCGTCTGAAGACAGTGACGGTGTACTGATATAGAATAAATAAATAAATCTTTAAAAAGAACCAAGTCAAATGTCCTTATGACCCAGAGTTATAGTCTCTGTTTGAGAGATCACAGTTCCCAACATGGAACTAAGAATACAAATACTCCATGCTAACTCTTGGGTTCCCATCTTGGGTTCAGTATTTCCTGAGACAGAATACAGTTTGAGGCACTCTCTGACAAGTACATCACTGGTACTCAACAGAACAGAGGGTAATCGCACATGCTTGGGTGTTCGGTGGCATGGATGGCAGTCTCGGGATGTCACATGTAGTATTTGTTTAAAAGCAAATCTCAGGGACATTAAGCCTTTCATGGAAGCGGTTTGCACATCTCCTAAGTGGGTTCACAAACGTGAGGCCCAGAGTTCAATCCCCAGAACCCACATGAGAAGTCAGGCATGGCAGCACATCTTTATACTCCTCTTGCTGGCGAGGTGGGAAGTAGGGACAGGAGGATCCCTTGAAGCTCAACAGCCAGCTAGCCTGACACCAGCTAGCCTGACACCAGCCTGATGAAGGCTCAACCCCACGAGAGATCCTGCCTGTTTTAGTTAAGGTTTCGTTGCTGTGCACAGACACCATGACCAAGCTCAACTCTTATAAAAGATAGCGTTGAATTGGGGCTGGCTTACAGTTTCTGAGATTCAGTCCATTGTCTTCATGGCAGTGTGCAGGCAGACGTGGTATTGGAGACAGAGCTGAGAGTTCTACATCTTGATCCAAGGGCAGCTGGAAGGAGAATCTCTTCCATACTCGGCAGAGCTTGAGCATAGGACCTCAAAGCCCACCCCCATAGTGATGTACTTAATCCAAGAGGGCCACACCCACTCCAACAAGGCCACACCCACTCCAACAAGGTCACAACTAATAGCACCTCTTCTCAGGGCCCAAGCATATTCAAATCACCATAATACCTCAAACAAAAAGTGGAACGCACCCAAAGGATGTCAGGTTGTTCTCTGACTTTCTTATGTGTTTGCACGTGCACACACACAAAGTGTGAGTGTGTGTGTGTGTGTGAGAGAGAGAGAGAGAGAGAGAGAGAGAGAGAGAGAGAGAGAGAGAAGAGAGAGAGAGATTCTAACAAGAAAGGGGAGGGGCGGGGGTGGGGGAGAGAGTCATCGCATACAGAGTCCAAATGAGAAAGAAGTAAAAGCTACTTTTGAGTGTCTAGACAAACCAGAACATTCTTGGAAGACTTTAAAATCTATTTCATCAGCTAGCATATCCACTCAGCTTGAACCTCCTCTACCTTCCCTTTCAACTCGAAACTTCTCAGATACTGAAATTCCCACTTTAAGCTTGAAGCAGCGTTCCTGTATAGGGGAGAGAAGCAGACATGGAAGGGTTTGGACATGCCCAGAAGGACCTGCCCCTCGCCCTTTCCAGTGGTGCCCTAGGGTCAGGGGGCGTGTCTTGGAGTCCTTAGAAACCATGGGTTTAATGTCTGTGATTCACCCTGTAAAGACCTAATTGCTAATCAGCTGAAAGAAAACATCGTGCTTAGAAAATAAAAAGCATGTCTGGGTTTAATGCATGGCACTGAGGAGTCTCCAGCAAGGGGGGTGGAGGGGGGAAGGCAAGTATTTGTCTGCCTCAATGTACGGCTGAAATGAGGCACAGAGAGCCATGTGACTTGGCAATAGCGTTAAGGAAGGGCACGAAAGGAAGAGAGGCAGGAGATACAGGGAAAGTCTCCTAACCAGACTTACAGAACACAGCTTTGGTTTAAAAAAAAAAAAATCCTGCTCTGCTGGTCAAGATGTGCAATGAAAACTGGCCTTTCTGTAACCCTCTTCCTTCAGCATGTCAAATCAGCCATGGGGCTTCCTAACAGCAAGCTACATGGATAGCCAGGGGTGGCTTGTTAGTTCTCCGACAGTCGTCTTCAATTACGTTCTACTGTCATGTTTCCTGTGCCCTGGCCCTGCAAAGCCTCTCGTCCACCAGTGGGAGACTCTGGGCTGCTTAATCCAATCGCTAGCAAAGAAGGGTTCTGAGGATGTCTTGGCCAGATAACAAGAACCCTCAGACTCAGGGGAGTCATTATCCCAGGCCCTATCCCTGGTCCCAGACAGGTGCACTGCGCAAAGGCCACGCAATGAAGAACCTTCATGGGGATTGTGTTGGAATGTAAGACCTCGAGAAGGGGGAGATTGGGAGCGTGAAGCTTTATTCCCACCAACAAGGGAGAAATGCAAACAGTATGACACTTAGGTGGTTAATGACTCTAATCAAGTAGGGCTGAGTGTGGTGAGGATGACATATTGTCAGCAAGGCACAGGGAAGGGAGGCTTCAAAGCGAGGCTCTGCCTCTTAACAAATCTCCTGGATATTCATGCTCCTCGAAGATATCCAGTGAATGGTGGGCCTGAGGCACACCGCTAGGAGACATTTAATTAGCGCTGTAGACTAATGGGCTTCTGCTCTGCAAAGCCAGCCCAAAGCAAGGGCCTTGGAGGAGACTTTACCCAGATTGAATTTCCCAGAAAGAGGGGAAGGACTCCAGGGTGGCATCTACCCCTGTGGATCTCTATCTGGAGGGGAAAGAAAATGCCTCCAGAGGGCTTTTCCAGTTACTAGTATCACCAAGTGCTGTGGCACCGATGGGGCAGAAAAATGTCCTCACTGCAGCCCCCAGTGTCCAACAGGGTCCTCCGAGGAGCTGCCAGTGCTCAGAAGTGAGGGAGAGGCTGGAGATACTTTCAACCAACCACAGGAAGAGGGTGAGAGAAGCAGATCACTGAGACCAAGAGGGGTGCAGTAGAGAAAGAAGGGGTCAAAGAAGCGAGAGAGGCCAAGAGGGGTGAAGAAAAAAGAAAGAGGCGAGATGAGACAAAACCGGAATGGAGTAAGAGAGAAATAGCCAACAAGTCAAGGAGTGCCTGGTGGACCTCGGAGAAGACAGCGAAGGTTACGGTTACCATGGCAACACCTTGCTTGCTGAAAGGCAAGAACAGAGGAAGTAGCCAATGTCCCTGGTGGCTACACCTGCTGCCGCACATCTACACGCTCACCTGGAGGACCGCGGAGTAAAATCCTGCAGTCGACTTTCCACTCCCGCACCCCGAGGTCAATGCCGGAACCCACCTTTGTGCATCTGTTGCCCAGACTGAAAATGTTACATGAGCCCTTCTCCCGTGTGCTCCAGAGACACAGGAGGTTTGGTGGCCATGGTCCTGGCCAGCCTCTAGTTCAAGGCCTTGCCCCGTCTCCTGGGCGGAAGAAAAGGGAAGCTGAACAAAGTCCACGTGTAGGCTAGTGAACCATGCGTCTGTTACAGCCACAAGCCTCCAGCTCTACACGCGCACGGACATGTTCTACCACCCAGTCGTCCGTGATTCGTCGAGTCTATTTTATGCTGCGTTTTACCTACTCCATATATTTATGCCTCTTTGTCTTCGGCGGGGATTGATTTCTCCGCAAAGAAGCCGACCTTCTTCTTAGTACAGTCTGTTGACTCATTTCTCAGAGCGCAAAAGCACTGCTGACACCCATGGGCTCAGCGACTGAAGAATCCGCCTCCAAACCCAGAGTTCTCCATGGTTTCCCCTGTGAGCAGCCTAGAGCAGAGCGATCTCACAGCCGAGCTTCCCGGGATCTCTCCCAATCTTTGTTATTGTTCAAGCGAACAAAAAAACAACTAATACATATGGATGGCCCACAATAAAATAGGCTTTATTCTACACATCTCATATGTATTAACTTAGTCAATTTCCCCAGAAACTAAGGCCAAGCAGCTGCTATAGGATCAAGTCCTAACCCTACCCTCGCTTGTCTAAATCTATGACCGACTCTCTGACTTGACGCCATCTGTGCAACCTGACAACTTTCAGGAACGAGCTGGGTGACGTTTAGAATATACGTCTTCTTATGCCTCAAAGCCCTAGAGAAAACAGCACATCTGTAGTTTCGTAATGACAGGGCAGGAATGAGTGCTTTCGATAGGGAGGAATGACCCCATTTAGCTCTACCATCTAACGTCCCACTAAAAGCCTTAGCCATTGCAATAAAGCAAGAAAAGCTTTTAAACATCAGGAGAATAAAATGAAACTATACTTCACAGACATGACACAGAAAACTCCGAGCGATATAACGGGCTTCTTACAACTAACATTATGAGCACATCAGGGTTTTAGGAGACATAAAAGCCAGGTTTCTACACACGAGCAATGAGCAGTTGAAGTTTAAAACATATTGATATTTATCTGACACTGGATGCATATAGAGCTAACCAAACCTGTAGCTCGCAGATGCAAAACAAAAAACAAAAAATAAAAACAAACAAACAACAAAAATAACCACAAAGTACTCAGAGGAAGCGTGAATGAATGGAGACAGGATTCGTAAATGAAAGACAAGATTCTCAAGATTTCCATTTTCTCTAAGTTAATGAATTCAATGGAATCCAACCCAAAATCTCATCAGGAATTCTCCTGTAGGTATGGCAAACTGGTCCTAAATTTGCGTGTGATGACTGAGGAAGTGGCACAGACATAATAATGTCATCAATACCTGGTTTCAAAAATATTAAAAACTCCAATGACAGAGAGGGAATTTGGAGAGACACACAAACTAACCAGAACAAAGAATCCAAAAACAGAGCTACACGAATATAGCCAATTGTATTTCACGAGAGCGTGCACGTGCATGCACACCCCCACACACACACACACAATCAGTCAATCAATCAGCCAATCAATAGTGAAAGAAGAGCTGGAGTACTTGGTGCTGGGAAAGCAAGAATCTACATGGAAAAGAAGTTGCACCCAACGCTATCAACTGAATTGGCTGGAGAGATGTCTTGGTGGAAAAGAGTGCACACTGCCCTCCTAGAGGACCAAGTTCAGTTCCCAGCACCCATGCCAAGCAGCTCACAACACCTGTAACTCTAGCTGCAAGGAACCTGATGCTCTCTTCTGGCCTGCAGCACGCTTGCACACATACATATACATACATACATACATACATACATACATACTCACACATACATACATACATACATACATACTCACACATATACACATCATTAAAAATAATGTAACTCTTTAACCAGAAAGATAGCTCAAGATGGAACACAAACTGTGTTGGCGTCTTTTCTGTTGCTGTGATAGAATTCCTCTCACAAAGGCAAACTAAGGGGAAAGACTTATTTCAGGTCACGGTTGCGAGGCAATCTACCAGGGTGGAGAAGGCAAGAAAGCACCAAGAACTTAAAGCACGTGGCCATGCTGGGTGCTCGGTCAGAGAACAGAGCAATGGATGCTTGCCTTCTGGTGCTCAGCTCACTCTTTCTAGGCAGATAGTCCAGGATCCCCTGCCTAGGGAATGGTGTCCACTGTGGGCGGTGTTCCCACCCCCTACAGACATGCCTGAAGGCCAACCTAGTCAATCCCTCGATGAAACTCTTCCCAGGTGATTGTGAAATAAACATCGACCATCGCATAGACCTAAATGTAGAATGCAAAACTTGTAGCAGAAAACATAGGAGAAAATCTTGGTGACCCTGAGTTAAACAAATAATTGTTAGATATGACTCCATATGGATATTTTGGGGAAATTGGTAAGTTGGACTTGATAGAATTAAGAGCTTCCCCCTGCTCCAAAGAATTGATCAGGGAATAAGAAGGTAACCTAGAAACTGGGATTAAAAGAAATGAAAGCCACAGGTCTGCCAAAGGGTTTATCCTCAATGCTGAAAAAGGTCTGGGGACTCTGCTATAGGCACACAAACATCTTTTGTTTGTTTTGGGGCAAAGGCTCTTGACACCAAAGATGTTATAAAGATGCAAAGGAGCACAGGAAGGAATTCAGAACAGCACAAAGGATCACACAAACTAAAGTCACAAGAGACCACGAGGAGAGCTGAAATGTAAAAAGCAAAAGTTTCCACTGCCAAGGGCCAGGCAGGACTCACAGCAAGGGGAAATCTGGTGGGACTGATGAACTAGAAAATCACTTAGAAGGACAGTTTGGAGGGATCCAGCAAAGGTTAACTCCACACACCACATAATTCCTCAACTCTGCTCCAAAAGAAGTGAAAGCTTGTTTACACACAAAGCCGTGTGCGAATATTTATAGCAACACCCCTCACAACCATCAAAAACTGGGGACCAAGGCAGATGTCTTCCAACTGCAGAATGGATAATAACATGTGGTATATCCACATAATGTGGAATATTACTGAGCCATAAAAAGGAGTGACTCTTACTACTTGTGACATCATGAAGTACTCTCAAATGCCCAGTGTCACGTGAACGAAGTCTGGCTGGAAAGACTGTGATTCCATATGGCATTCTGGGAGGAGCGGAACCCACAGAAGCAAGGGTAAAAGAAGTGACTGGAGTTGACTCCCTGTGTGGCCAAAGGTAAGTGGGGAGCTGCTGGGACTGTCTTCTATCCACTTCTGGAGCAGTAAGAAAATTCTGTGCATTTTCTATAACTCGGGGAACTGTGGGCAAGAAGAACAGAGCTGTTTATATATTTTAAAAATTAAAATAGGGGTTGGGGATTTAGCTCAGTGGTAGAGCGCTTGCCTAGCAAGCGCAAGGCCCTGGGTTCGGTCCCCAGCTCCGAAAAAAAGAACCAAAAAAAAAAAATTAAAATAAGTCTCAAAACAGTCATACTATGTATCCCTGGCTGGCCTTGAACTTGCTATGTAGACTAGGCTGACTTCAAACTCACAGAGACCTCCTGTCTCTGCCTCCTTGGAATTAAAGGTAAATATGTCCAGAGCTAGACTTAAAATACATTTTATGAATCTTATCTCCCAGACAACTGCACAGACTTAAAGTGGCCATAAAGCTTGGATTCTGACCATTTATAATCTTAAGGGGTTTTTGTTCTTTTTGTTTGTTGTTTGTTTGTTTTTATGACCAAGGTATACATCTGACCTTATCAGAGATGATCCAGACCATGGTGTATGGCTTCTGGCTAAAGCTAAGTGAATGAATACAGACACCTCAGTGAGGACGGGGCCCGAGTCCACACGGGGATGAATGGGATGGGGAAGCAGGAGATGGGAGGCGGCACTGGTGGAGGTGGAGTCTGACTATGTGCTGAGAGCTTCAAAATACTTTGGGGCACACGGGGGGGGGGTTGTCAGTGTAAACCAATGGTCCCATTTGTTTTTCAGGGAGATCTGAGTCTCCTTGAGGGCAGAGGTCCCATGTAAACGGCCTCAGCATCTTCCTCAGAGGAAAGAATGAACCCTCTCATTACTAAGGCTGACTGGACCAAACCTGACAGTGACACTAGGAGCCCAGCACATGAGCCTTGTCTCCCGGAGAGAACAGAGATTCCCAGGGCCACCTCAGTTCTAATGGAGCACCGTACACTCTCCTCCTCGTCCTCCACGACGCCTGCCTTCCCTCCTCACTTGGTTAGAGGTACCAGCAGTGCTGAGACTTGCTCCTGTTTCAGAATCATCGGGAAGTCTCTGAAGACACAGGTCCAAAGCGCTCCAGGCCTACCAAACCATAGTCCTTTGAAACAAATGACTTAGGTTTGGAAAGAAGGGGCTGCTTTCTCCTCTGATCCCAACAGAGGAGGCATTCACAGAAGCAGACAGAACACAGTGCTAGAGTGACCACCGACCGCGAAAGGGAGTAAGAAGGCCTGCACCACACATCTGCTCACACAGCCAGCTCCGTCAGGCACGCCACCGACCCCATTACCAATCCCCTCCCCTCAAGGCGGGGCTGTACCCACTCCACTGCAGATGACAGCCCTACCTCGAACCTCTCCTGACTTCAAAACCCAATCCTGTGCCTTCCTTCCCTCAGCCCTTCCATCTCCCAGGATCAGAAGAAGCTTCTGGTTTGTACCCAGGCAAGATAATAACAACGGAAGGAAGAAAAAGAATCTGAGTGAACACATAGGAAAAAAAAAGACATACCAATCCTACATGCTCAGAGAGGCAGGGGATGCAGCCCAGGGGTACAGCGCTGGTTTAACTGCATTAGGCCTTGAGCTGGACCACCCCTTCCCCAGCACTGAAGGAAAGAGAAAAAAAGTCCTAAACACTTGAACCAAAGTGCTACCCTGTATTTTATGAGTTTAAAAAGCTGCAAAGAAAAAAAAAAAAAAAACCAAGACAGAACAATACAGGAAACCACTGAGCTGGCTGTTTCTGGGAGCAGCCCCTCTAAATCTCCCAGTAATAACAGCCCGGCAGGAATATCCTGACCCGGCTGGTGGGACTCTGGCCCACATCTCAGTTGTTTCCCGAGCGCACATTAAAAAGACATTATCCTGTTTAATAGACTTATGGGCTGAAATGAATGTGTCAGGTTCTTATAAATATGAAGACGCCTGCTAGCCAAGCAAATGTTAAATTTTGCATAAGGAGGCAGTACCCTAACTCCTCTGTAGCGCTTCATGAATACCTCAAGCAGGGCGGCAGGCAGAGGCTCCAAAGCCCCGGCGAATTAAAAGGAATTTCATTCTATTACTGTTAGGATTAGACTCCCCAGGCTTCTCTCTCTCTCTCTCTCTCTCTCTCTCTCTCTCTCTCTCTCTCTCTCTCTCTCCCTCTCTCATTCTCTCCCTCTCTCATCCTCTCTCTCTCCCTCTCTTATTCTCTCTCTCTTTCTCTCTTTCTCTCTTTTTCTTCCTCCCTCTCTCTCTCATTCTCTCTCCCTCTCTCATCCTCTCTCTTTCCTCTTATTCTCTCTCTCTTTCTCTCTTTCTCATGCTCTCTCTCATCCTCCTCTCTGCCAAACCCTTGATAACAGCAGAACACTAGAATTCATCTAAATCAATGAACTCGATCTAATCTAAACTAAAATCGAACACTAGAATTCATCACGCAAGGTCAGTTAACAAGAATGTGTTGATCTAAGAGTGCCCACACAGTAACAAAATCTGACCAAGCTCAAAGTCACCAGATACAGAACGACGTCCCAGGGGTGACCGCAGCCTCAAAGGACACATGAGAACCAGAACCGGGCTTGTGTCCCTGGTAGGGGGATTAAACTACAAGAGATTTGGGTTGTAAGTAAAAAACACTCTTTCCTTTTAACCCTTGCCATGACACTTGGATTGGAAGAAAGAAAAATGGTGGGCGGGTAGGTAGATGGGCAGTTGGACGGTGGAAAGAATGAAAGAAACACTGGAGTGAGGGGTGGAGGGGTGAGGGAGGAAGGGGGGAGGGAGGGAGAGAGAGAGACAGAGAAACTGAATGATATGGTTGTAAAGGAAGTCTTGGCCTCACTATATCCCCGAAATATTCCCAGCTTTGAGAATAGCTGATGCTATAAGCGTTGGGCAGACAGCCATCGATGGCGAAGTGTCTAACAAATGCTTTCCCCAGCTTGGCTGTTGCTGCCACCAGGGCAGCTGAACTTCCCTCCCAAGGCATGGCTTCTCTGGCTTTTCCCCCTGCTGAACCAATTAAAGGGCATGATAGCAGTGCCATGATTATTTTTTTTAAGGCTGGTGTTTGTCACTAAATGCCCATTAAGCTGCCTCCTTGCTGCAGTTAGAGCAGGCAAGTGAAAGGACGAACTCAGATGGCACAAACAGTGTCCCCCCCCAGGCTTGGCCTGCAGGAGGCCGTCAGCAAATGAGCATTATCAGGTTTGAGAGTCCCCAGATGCCGGACACCCACAGGTGCACCCAGGTGAGAAGAGGTGCCAAGAGCAAACGATCTATCTTCAAGGGCCACATCCGAGTCTGGATCGGAACAGTTAGCAACAGCCACAGGGGTTGCTTGGCAACCTAGTAACAGGCTGTGCCTGGTGTTCAGCTGCAGGGGAGAGGATCGCAGCTCCCTCTACACAACCGCACCATTGAGCACTGGGTCGCCTGAGAAGAGTCAGAAATTTCCCAGAGCTCTCTGGGAAAGGCCCACTGAGCGGCTAGAGAGATGACCCAGCCTCTAAAGTGTTGGCCTGGCAACTGTGAGGTTATGAGTTCAAGCCCCAGGACCTACAGAAAAAAGCTGGACATAGTGGTATGTGCTTGCAATTCCAATTTGGGGAGATGGAGAGAGGCCAGATTCTAGGGTTCTCTGGCCAGCCTGCACAGTCAACTTGGCAAGTTTTAGATTAGTAAGAGGATCACCCTCTGGTCTCAAAACGAAAACAAATAAGTTTCCTGAGGAACGACGGCAAAGGTTGTCCTCTGGCTTCCACAACTCACACGTATAGCAGTAAATATTAAAAAATGGACACACCAACCCACGCTATTGCCAGCTCAGGCAGGCCACACGGCATCTGCGGGGTATTTTCATCTCAACCAGCAAAGCGTCTCAACCACTACGCTCCCAATCTCCATCCCACGCTGTTGCCCGTTACTCTCTGGCCCCAGCAGCAGCCGCCCTCTTGGGACTCTCTGCTGTGGACTCTGCTTGCATTCCCAGCATCCACCGGTGGTTATAGTCACAACTCCCAGTAACCTGCTAAAATCAAAACTCAATAAGCTTGTGATTTATCAATCAGATTTATATCAGTAAATTCTCACTCCACAAAACGTCCACACAATAAACTCAGAGCCAATTAATATTGATATAGACTGCCCACCTAGCTAAGACAAATTGCCCTGTAAAATTCCATCCCTTATGAAATATTCATAATTACCTGTGGCCATTTAAGGCCACACAGATCGGGGTCATCCTTCTCTGCCTCCATCTTGGTTCTTACCCCCCCTTTCTCCTCTCTCTCCCCTCTCCAAAACTCTGTGCCCACCTTATTTTTCACTGCCCAATCACAGGCCTTTTCTTATTTTGTGTCTGCCTTCACCTGCATACAGACAATAATCCACACATACATCTATATTCGGGGTGTGTGTGTGTGTGTGTGTGTGTGTGTGTGTGTGTGTCTTGTAAGCATGTGTGTGTGTGTGTGTGTGTGTGTGTGTGTGTGTTTGCCAGTTGTTACCTTGTTTGATTGACAGCACCACTACAAACCACCCCTAAACCCCAAACTCCTTTGGCTGAAAAGACAAGGAAGAAAGCCAGCCCAACTTTCCCACCCTGCGCCCACTCTGAGTTAGGGCTGCAACATCCTCACAAGGCCACACAGGAGTTGAGCAAAGAAAATTGCAACTGAGAATCCCCAGAGAGACCTGTGTACCTGTATTGTCGGGACTTGGCCTGAAAAAGTGACAAGTTTGATGGAAGATATAGCCCTTGACTACAATCCTGTGAGAGAATAGAAGCAAAGCTTCAGTCAGCGTAGGCTGAGTATGAATGAGATGTGTTAGAGGCGGCAGAGGGCAGCTGTGATGTCTGACCCTCTCTAGCTTGAGATCCTATTAGATGAATTTTATTTCCTGCTTATATTTCAGCTGGGAAGTTATGGAAGGCAGAGAGATCAACCCGAGAGGCAGCCAAGGTTTTTTCTTCTGGTTAATGTGTTCAGAAACGAATCTGAACAGAGACCACTGAGCTCAGGCTGCACAGGGCAGAATCCAAGCACAGACTGGACCCCTCTGAGATTTAAGAAGTGTGAGTTGATTCCTTTGGAGAGACGCTTCCCTCTAAGTCAGCAGGAAAGATGTCCCTGTTGTCTTTGAAGTTTTCCCGCTCCACACAGATGACACAAGAGACGGATGCACCCAGTACTTCCCCCAGATGAATCACAAGAAGGAAGAGGGCATTTGGGGCTCATCAGGGATGGGGAGATGGAGGGACCGAAGGTCATCCTTTCTAATCTAAACCAGCCCCATCCAATTCAGAGGGACCCCTGTCCATTCACCAGTTGGAAAGGCACAAAGCTGTTGGGACTGCTTGTGGATGGGCGCGAGTTCGCATGAACAAACAACGAGAGAAAAGAACGTGGGCAGATGTGGGGCGGCGGGCTGTGAAAGGTACCGATTCCTGATCAAGATACGTCGAATCCCAGCGGACTCTAAAGGACGGCAGGAGCATTCCCAGTCTCCCAAGAGATCTGGCCCCTCTCACATAGCTACAGCCCCCAACCCCCGACCCCCACAGCCTCCTCTAGAGAGGCTTGAGACAGATCAGTCACGTAGGGCAACACCCCAAGCCCCTCCTCCACAGGTGAGGACATGACCATAGGCTCAAGACACATCAGTCACGGAAAAGCGGACCACGCCCCCAAATATGTAGATGAGGTCTTCCCAAGCTGTCAGGTCAAATCAATAGGAGCAACGGAAGCAGCAGCAGCGGAAATGGAGGCGGAGCAGCACCAGCAGTGGCAAAAGCAGTCCCCAGTCCCTGTCAGGGTTCTCTCCCCTTTGCCCGAACCCGCGCATCTAGCTAGACCAGAGAGCTCCGTGGAAAGCCTCCGGCACGAAGGCCCACGAGCAGGATCCACCATGAGCAGTGGGGCGAGGAGCGGCCTAGAAGCACAGTGTGCCTGGCATCCCCTTCTCTCCTAAGACCGGCCCAGCTCAGCAGCAGCAGAAAGCTTGCCTGAAAGAAGCACAGTGCTACCTATCCGGATGGAAAGTTCCCTCTCCGGGAAGAGCAGCGAGGCGGGGTCCTTGGCATCAGACTTCTTCACCAATGCAGGGTCCAAGTTCAGCGCCAGGGCCGTCTGGGGGTCTTCTCCAGCACCCTGAAACAAGAAGTAGGAGTGTCATTACAGCCTTTCCATGTCCTTGGTACTCCTCGCCCTTGGGGCCCACAGATGTCTGGGCAAAGGACCCATGTCCTGCTAAGGGTACCAGAGCTGAGTGTCTGACATGACCCAGCTCTCTCAGGTTGGACTGTCAGGAAAATGACAAGCTTTGGGGACACATGGCTTCGCAGGTTGTCAGTGATCTCCCAACTGGCAACTCCTCCTCACGCGGTCCGTCGCTGCTGGATATCTGGAAGAGCTACCTCAGATTCTAACCTATGAAAGTATGCCTATGGGGCCACTCATCCATCCATCCATCCATCCCACATGTGGCTACCTTTGCTGGTCACTGTGACACAAGGCCCGACAGCCTGAGAGGGAGAAGGCTAATTTTGCTGACGACTTTAGATGATTCAGTCTGTGAGGGTGGAGAGGGCATGGCAGAGCTCTGCGGTTCGCCTCCCAGCAGCCAGGAAGCAAAGAAAGGAAACAAGGCCATGCGTATCCACCTTTCTTCTTCCTCTTCTTATTCCTGAATAAGCTGAGCTGAGAAGATGGTCCTGCCCACATACAGAACAGATCTTCCCACCACAGTTCATCTTCTCTCAAAAATGCCCTCAAGATGCCCCGCAGGTAGGCCTCACCGATGTACTAGGTTACTGTGAGTCCGGTCAACAGAGAAGGCCAACCACTTGTCAACACGACACTCAGGTACCTCACGTTAAGCCACAGTGCCTCACTCCTGGCATGCAAAAGGACTGTGTACACCCCACAAAACGAGACGTGTTTCGTCCTCTCAAAGTCCTTAAGGGCATGGTCTCACTATCACCCAAAGTCTGAGTATAAAGACTCTTCAGACACCTAAGGCTTCCCCACACCTCGTAGCTACAGAGTCTTAGGAAATCAAAATGTAAGGCACATGCTCCTGCTATACAAAAGCCCAAAGTAAGAATTTCAAATCCAAAATGGAGGAATGGGAGAACAGTTGGGGCAGACTGAACCCCAGCAGGAAAAACATTAGACCCTGCAACTCAACATCTCATCCAGGGCACACTGTCATGTGAGCTTCAGTAGGCCTGGGCTCCCCCTGGCCTCCATGGCCAAGCCATCTGCACACCTCCCCCACCATGCGGTCTTTCTCTTGGGCTAGTCCCACTCACTGCTTTGCCCTCTCTCCGCAGATGACACACAGCCCATGTTCCTGACATCCTACAGTCTTTGACTGCAGCTCGGGTTTCACTCTCACGGAATCACACACATCAGCTTCCTGGGAGATCCGCACAGGAAGTCCGTTATCTATGGGCTGGTCTTGCATTTTGTTTGCCCGCTCAACCAACGCTACATGGATAATTTCCAGGTCTGCTCCCATGTTAAATAACCAGACCAGCTTTGACCACAGCTAAATGTGGCCTGTGCCTGTTGTGCCTGGCTAAGCTATGGGTGCCTGGGTGGCAGAATCTGAGAAAACAATTCCCTAGACAGCCCTGTGCAAGCGGGAAACCCTGGTGCTCACATTTACGAGAAAACTCCTTCAGAGGGGGTTGCGGATTTATAGGTTGGAGTGGGTCTGGCCAAGATCCAGTTGTCTCACTGCATCTCTTTAACATAGCTAATCCCTTTGCAAACCATGCCCCTCTTGTCCACAACTCACTCCTGTCACACCTTTCCGCTCTTGATCCTCACTGTAAACCTGGCTAAAAGCAGCAAACAATAACTATTCACCCCCCAACACACACACACACACACACACACACACACTCTCACACACTCACACACACTCACACACTCACACACACACACACACACCAGAATGTTTCATTGTTGGAGAATATGTTTTGTCAAGTTACTCATTCTTTATTTTCTCCTTATTCATTCATTCTCTCTCTCTCTCTCTCTCTCTCTCTCTCTCTCTCTCTCTCTCTCTCTCTCTCTCTCACTCTCTCTGTATGTGTGTGCATGCATGCACGCATCCACAGAGGCCAGAAGCATCAGATGCCCAGGAAGCTGGAGATACAGGTATTTGTGAGGGGGTGCTGAGAATCAAACTCAGGTCCTCTTCAAGAGTAGTGTGCGCTCTTCGCCACTGAGCCATCTTTCCAGCCCCATCCATTAATTTGAATTTAGCCTCCTACTAAGTTTTCGGACATAGGCGAAATGTGGACAAATGTCTTTGCTGGGATATAATATGAAGGACCCAGCTCTCGGTAGAGCGCGTCTCCCCAGCAGGAACTCGATGAGCCCCTTCTTTACTGTCTGAGTTCCTTGCGGGATTCTGGTCTCCTGAGCTTCCAGGAGAATCACCCATTAAGCTCCACCTACAGCTTCTAGGCCACCCACATCCCACATCTCTAAATGCTTCCAAATTGTTCCCACATGCCAGTTCCGAAGGCTTGAGAGATGTATAATGAGGGTTAGTCACGCCAGTCTCCCAGTCCTGGTATCAGTTTTTTCTGCATTTGTAACTCCTGTGTCGCCATAACCAAGACACTTGGCAGGAGACCACAGGAGGAGGAAGAATTCATTTGTCTCCAGTTTCTGAGGCTTTCAGTTCACCACAGTGGGGAGGACATGGCAATGGACGGAAGTTCACAGGACGGCCGTCCCAGGGGCCGCAAAAGGCAAACAAACTAGGACATCTCTTGGGGAATTTTCCTTAATGAAAGAATTTCAGAAAAAAAGTGTGCCAGGCTGTACACACACACACACACACACACACACACACACACACACACACACACACACCTTTTTGTTTTCTTATGGCCGTGATCATCATGGACAAAAAAAAAAAAAGAAAACCTAAAGATTCAGGTATTTTATTTAATCATTTCTTCCCAGTTAAATATTAAGCATAAACACTTCCAGGTATCTCACATCTCATGTTTATTTGTTTGTTTGTTTGTCTTGTCATGCAGCTCTAGTGTCTTTATTCTTTGTTCATCAAACCTTCTATGGAGCACTGAGTACCAAGGCCACATCTATCTTGTTTGAAAAGTGGGGAAAGCCCCCATTCCTGCTTGGCCAGCCCCACACAAGTCCTCAGCGTCTAGGCTGAATCCTGGAATCCCCCTCTGTCACACTGAGTGGCATCTGGCTCTTGGCATCATGGTCAAGGCTGGCACCACAGATGGGCAGAATCCTGGGTGGAGGAGAGACGGAACGAGCCAGTCCACACTTCTGCAGAAGGCCCCACTCAGGCCCTCTCGGGTGACAGCTGGTGTCTGCGCCATGAGCCGTGGGCCACAGAGTCTCGGCTCTTTGTTTGTTTATATGCTTTAATTATTCCTAATTCTCCACCTCCCGCTGATATCTGACAGATCACTGCCGCAGTAAGAGACGGGTCTCGCCATGAAAGGGTGACGGCTGACTTCTTTGGAAGAACTGGGGGGATGATGGAGGTGGTGGGGGAAACGCCACTGCCTTCGTGTGCACCAAGCTGAGGATGCTCACCTAACTGAACCTCCTCGGCGAGGCACAACATGGAGGGTTGATTTAGGACAATGGAAATGAACAGGGTGATTTTAGTCTCCCGTCCCCAGGCCTCAGAACATGGAAAAATAAGCATCTTTGGCTGCTCCAGTGGGCGTGGGTGGTTCTTCTGGTGTTCCTCAATGCCCTGTCATGTACAGGACAGCCTCAGAGCAAATGTCAATAAATGACAGCATCCCTAATGCGGAGAAGCCTTGCTTTTGAAAGATTCGAGCTGCCTGGGACCTTACAGCTCTCCGTGTGATTACAAATTAATGCCAGGGAACTCTGAGCTCTTGTTACTACCAAGAAAAGAATTCTGTCACTTTCTCTAGGATGACTGCTGCCTGCCTGCCCTCACGACTCAATACGTTTTTAATTAAGCATCAGCTGTCTGCTAGCAATGCAGCTCCTTGAGATATAAAAGAGCCAATCCCCACACCCGCACGAACTGCCCCTTCTCCTTTGAGAGACCAATCAATGACCGATGGAACAACTGCAGACTCCAGTGGTGACGATGCTTGGAAGAAAGGGATTGGCAGGGTGGCTCAGTGGGTAAGGTGTTTACTGTGGAAGCTGAGTTTGGATCCCAGACATCCATGTAACAGCCAGGTTTGCTGGTGCCTGAGACCCAACTCTGGGAGGTTTGGGGGTCACAAAAGGATGCCTGGAGCCCATTGGTCAACCAGCTTAGAGAACTGGGGAGTCCCAGCTTCCATGGAGAGTCCCTGTTTGAGAAGATGAGGCAGAGAATGATGGAGACATCAGGCATCAGCCTCTGGTCTCCGCACACACGTGCACACATAGATACATATGTGTACTCCCTTGTATGCCAGCCTTGACCATGATGCCTAAAGCGAGTGAGTGCATCAACACATGGAGACCACCGCGTCACAGCCACACCTCCTCCTGGCTTTGTGCTGGGTCTGTTCAGTGATTTGCGGAAGCTTCTCCATGATCAAACAGGGAGGCTTGGGAGACTGGCCTCTGTGAAGATGGCATCAAGGAAAAGGAAAACAAATCATGGCAACCCCTTAACCCTCAGACCCCTCAACCACTCCATCACCCTAGATGCCGGTGGCTATATTGCTTCATGTCCACGTTTTAGGGGATAAGGGGAAGTGTACTACGAAGGTCCAACCCCAACTGCACTCACTCAGAAGCTGCCCTTTGCGGGCCAGAAAGATGGCTTAGAAGGTGCAAGCCCGGAGACCTGAGTGTGACCCCTAGACTCTACAGTAGAAGGAGAGAACAGACTCCTGAAAGTTCCTCTATGCATTTCCCTTTGCGTGTGCATCCCTGCGTTATCTATCCATCCATCCATCCATCATCTATCTATCTATCTATCTATCTATCTATCATCTATCAATCATCTATCCTTCCATCTATTATCTATCATCTATCTATCCATCATCTATCTATCTATTCATCATCTATCATCTATCTATCATCTATCCATCATCTATCTATTTATCTATGTATCATCTATCCATCCATCCATCTACCTATTATCTATCTATTATCTATCTCTGTGTGTCTATCTCTTTATACACACACACATACATATATATGTATATATATATAGTAAACTGAGCCCCACCCCAGACATTACTTATCTTATCTTACATGTGTGCCTGCATGCATCTATGTTTGTGTGCCACGTGAGTGCTAGCTCCCACAGGGATCAGAAGAGGGCATGCGCTCTCCTGGAACTGAAGTTATGGGTAAGTGTGAGCCACCGTGTGCTGCTGGGAGCTGAACAGATCCCAGGTCCTCTGCAAGAACAACAAGTGTCCTTAAGCAGAGAACCATCTCTCTAGCTCCAGGAGGAGAATGGAACAGGACCAGGATATCTCAGCTGTGTCCACGCCTACCTGCCCCCCACGGCCACATGCTTGGTCATACATTTACCCTTCAGAAGGCTGAGGCCTTACACGTACGGTAGCATTCTGACCATAGTTCAGATACGCCTGCCTGTCACTATAAGAACGGGGCAGAGGGGTCGGGTGTGATGTAGATACAACTTGGCCACATGAAGCATGAAATGCTGGCTTGGGTTAGGTGACAGCAGCCAGACACACAGAACGGTGAGTACCACAGGCTCTCTCTGGCTTAAGGTGGCTCCTGACATGGGATGACAGCACTGCTGCTCTGGGGAAGCCCTGTCTTGCTGCACATCTGGTGTCCACGTGAAATGGTGACAGAGTTCTGTACGCAGATGCCTTCTGTAGACACGGCCTCAACCTGTTTGCCTCTGGAGGACATCGGGAATGGAGGGCAAAGGCCTCCTTGTCTTTCTTGTGCTGTGGTAACTACCATGACGTGGTAGTCTTCTCTCCCAGGACTAACTAGCTCTAACCTCCAGTGACTTTCCACTCGAGCTCCCTCCTTGAAACCTGAGCCCCACAAGATGGGAAAAGGAGCACACGCCTCTGACTGAGGACACGTGTGTGACTGGTACCAGCTGTTCTGGACTCTCTGCCTCAGCCGTGCGTGTGCCTAGCTGAGTGAGTCACCACCCTCCCTGTCCCCGCCACAAGGGCTTTGGACAGCTCGGGTGTGCTATGTCACTTAACAGCTTCCAAATGGCAGAGTGAGAAATGCACAAGCTCCCTCCCAAACTGTGAGAAGAAATGTTCCACTTCCTTCTCACCCGCCTGCAACCTCTTGCCCTGCCCTTCCTCCTCCATTCTTACTCTGGACCCTGAAGCCAGCTCTACACTGAAAGCCAAGAGTGGGCTGCTGGGGGTGGAGACAACGCCCCTCTAAGGCTCTGGAATTGAGGCTCTCCATGGTTGTGCAGTGGAATTACAACAATTACTGTTGTTATTATTACTTTTGCCATGCTATGTTTGGGGCCAGTGTCTGGCCCACAATACACAAGACGGTTCCCACCCACTCCTGCAAAGAGACAGGAGCTAAGAAGAATAGCATTTTCCAGAAGGAATACAGAGGAAGTAGAATGAAGGGGGAGGAGAGATGAGATGAAAGGAAGGTGGGGTAGAGAGGCAGAAGGTGGGGGGATGGGGGGGAGGATTCTGCCTGTGCCTTGCCTGGACCCAAGAGGCCTCGGGATGCAGAGCGTACAAAGGCCGGTTCTCTGTTCTTTGTGGTTTGCTGTTCCCAGGTGAGGGAGAAACTGCCCAGAACCACCCACATACTCACACCCAAAATAAGTCAAGATGTCTGGAGAGCCGGCTCCATGGATAACGAGCTTGCTGTGTAAGCCTGACCTGGGTCTGGAGCTCAGCACCCATGTGAAAGTACAGGTGAGGCAGTGCGCTCATCTGAAATCCCCTGCACTCCTGCAGGGAGAGGGGAGGCAGAGGCCAAGACTTCCCTGCACTCCTAGTACAGTTAGCCAGCAGGCCCAGGCAGTGAATGAGATGGGTAATGGAGAGTCAGACTGCCTCGGACGGTGTGTGCACATATGAACACCCACACATATCAGAGAGCACACCAGAGAGCACTATGGGAGGGCCAGATCACCCTCAGGCAGTAGCATCCCAGAGCTCCTTTCTCACTTGCTGCTGGCATTCCCAGCATTCTTTGCTGCTGGTAGTCTCAGCATTCTTCACCTTCCACTCTCAGGAGTTGTTTCATCCACGGCTGAGGATAAAACAGCAAACTAAATGCAAAACACAGCTACATGAATGGCAGCAGGTGCAAGACCCCCAAGGCCCCACCATCCTCCAAACTCACAGTAGACCCGACATCAGGCACATCTGCCTCAGGTCCCACCGGTGACCTTTGCTCTGCTCCATGTCACCTGTATTCTTTCCTTCCCTGTTGGGGCATCTCAAAGCTACAACAACCGAATCTAGGGAGAAGCATGCTGGCCAGGCTCTGACGTTAGCTGTCCCTGAGATTTGCCCTTTTCAAGTCCACATACACCAGCCGTCATGTTCATGGGGTTCAGAGTGGGGACTCCCTAACTTTTCCTGGGTATTAGACTCTGTGAGCTTCCCAGACCCCTACAGCAAAGATTGTTTAGTGGGCGGTCTGTGAAAAGCTCAGAACTCTCTGAGAGGAATCAAGAGAAAGGTCAGAGAATTAACTGGTCCTCCTACCCCCACCCCACTCCATGACATTATGCCAGGGGAGATAGGAGCAGGGCCCTGAAGAGAAACTGTCCTCAAGGGCCCAGGCAAGGATGAAGAAGGGCCCACAGGGCCACCTGCCTGGAGCCCCGCCTGAGCTCAGCTTCCTCCATGCCCCGCCTCTGCCCCCCCTCCCCCCACCATCCCCACTTAACCCAGCCTCACAAGGTGACAGGGAATAATTCATGCTGTTTTTATGACTGAGAAATTGCCATAAAAATGACACTGATAACATAATCTTAAATTATTCCACATAATGGAAAAAAATTAAATGTCGCCTTTGATCACCAGCTAGAATATGAATGACGCTTACATAATAAATGACTTTCTCTCAAAAGGAGCCCAGCATGGCCTTCTGCCCAAGGCCAGATTGACTCAGAGAGAGGAACGGCCATCCTCAAAGCAAATGGGGACACGGAGTGGAGGTGGCTTGGGGTACGGTCCTACCTCAGGTCCTAAGATTGCTATCTCTAATACGTCCCTTACCTCAGTTCACCTGGACACTCAGGGACTGTGGGTCAGAGAAATGAACAAGGCAAGCCAGTGTCCCTAGTGACATGTAAGGTGCAACCCTTTCACCTTGGCCAAGGCACAAGGTAACACCTCTAACTCAGCCTTGGTCCCTCGTTCTTATGACTACAGGGATTACTGCATCCAATGAGCAGTGAGCAAGGAAGGCTTACAGCTCCGAGGTCTTCAGTTCTTCTGGGCAGCCTCCTGTGGATCCAGTGTGTTCCCTCTGTCCTCCCCTGACATCTACATGCTTCAACCATATGGTGACCAAAATGAAAACTTTCCCTGTTCTCTGGTCCTCTCAGAACAAGAGGCTCTTCAAACAGGCACAATGGACCCCAGAGTGCAGCTTTCAGGAGCCACACACAGTGTTCAACGGGGGAGTTAACTCCACAACGAAATCTCCAAACCAACAGAGAAGAAAGGTGTGGGTACGCGGGGAGGGCGTGGGATCAGTCGAACAGGCAAAAGGGAAGTATACAGCTGAAATGCACTTCCGGCTCTTTGGATGCTCACAGAGAGCAGGACTCCTCCTAATCCCCATCTCCACCCTGGGGAGTCGTGAGGAGTCATCGTATAAGGCCTGAGCCTCATGAGGATGTGCAGCCAGGAACTCCCTCCTCAAATGTCCCATGCCACTCCCCTTCCTGGCTGACAGACCCCTTATCTGTTCCCCGCTCAGGTGATCACTTCCCACCAGGAAACCTACGATCCCCAAGGCCATCTCTCCGTTTCTTCCCAGACCCGGGCTTCACGCTCCACATGGAAGCCATCCATTACTGACTTCTGGTTATACTTAAGTCGTGTAAATGTGCGCTTGCTATCTTTTGTGGGACAAAGCCTTCTCCTGGTGTCAGTCAACTACCATTCATAATCAAGCCTATTTAGCCGCATCAAACAGATTTCAAAACATGACACTGTTCCACAAAGGTACAGCTCTGAGGGGATCTGGAGCCAGTGCCAAGAGGCATTCTGGGTAGATGACTCTTTCCTTAGAGCTGGGTGTCCTGCTGGTGTGGGTGACAGAGAGGCAGTGTGGAAGCTTTCCAAATCAGTATGCTCTTTCTTTTAGTACAAAACGTGGCGTTCTTTAAGACAACAAAGGCGTAGAGGAATGCAAGGACCTATATACAGTAAAGTAATTTGCTTTTTCTTCTACCCTATGTCACAGATGACGTGATGGCTCCCATCCGCAATACCATTAATTGCACCTCTATAAGCCAGTCTCAGCCCTTAGGCAAGCTTTTCCTGGCCTATTTTATGTGCTTCAGGTACCTGTTGCTAAGGCAACAACCCCCACCCCCAAGTATTAGCTTTAAAGCACCGTAAATCACTGCTGCTCTGCAGTCTGTTGGGTTCTGATGCTGGTGTCCTGGGCCTCATCCATGTTTCTACCATCCGGTGGCTCACCCAGAGGTGGCACATAGGTCTGCAGGCTGATGCCCAGGACTGTCTAACTACCGTCTGTGGGACTGCTTATCCTCAGCGTAGGGAGGCTGAGTTAGCTTGTGGTGAACATGAAACCGGTCTCCAGTATCAAGTCGTTGCCAAGTGTCTGCTTGAATAAAATTTGCTATTGTCCCATGCACCAAACCAAGCCAGTAGCATCCTGACTATATGACTAGATCCGCAGTGCTCCTTATCGGGAGCACCCGCAGTGTGGTGGACTCAGAGGAGTTGTGCCATTGGGGAGAAGTCGTCTGTGGCACCTTCACCATCCATGACATATGCACAGGCATTGGAAATGTGCCGTGCACCCTGAGAACCTGGTCCCCAAGCCCCTGAAAGTTTCAGATTTTCTCTTTTACTTTATATTTCAATACAATGCTATTCTGAGAAATGCCACCCCACTGCTGGATTTGGGGGGCCTCGTTTACATGTGCACCTCTGGGTGAATGGGTCACAGTTCTGTGACTGTGGAGGGAAGACAGGGCCAGCACAAAGGTCATTTCCATAGACAGATGCTATCCGAGCGCAGAGTGAGTCATTTGCTCCACACAGCCCCAGAGAGAGGGCAGGAGTCTCCATCAGGTTCTAGAACTTCACTAGGTAAGCACCTTCATGGCACAGAGCTGTTGGGACCCCAGGGTGCCGATTGTGGAAGCCAGTGCCACTGACGCCTTGCCACCAGTGGTTGATATTAGTGGGGGTGGGGATGGGCGGGGGGGATGGACACAGAGTGTTTGATTTCATTTAATTGATTTGCACTGTCAGTTTTGCTTCATTTTATGACAGTTGAAGAGCCAAGACATGAGCCCAATTCATACTTAGAGCTTTATACTTGTGTATAGTTAAACACACACACACACACACACACACACACCCTGACCCATGGTTTGTATTAATTCTATTTGATGCACAGACATATTAGTCAAACAGGGAGGACACTGACCTACAGCTTAGAACAATGGGCCTCCCCTTTCCTTCTCCCCCCCTATGCTGCCACTCAAAATACAGGGTTCCCTACCCTTGACTAACATACAGAGGGTATGAACCCTGCCATGGTCCAGTCATGGGCTTACTAGGCTGTAGAATAACCTGTTTAAACTATCACTCTCTGGGCTTCTGAGACTATACCCACGCCTGTGTGTGTACACAAAAACTCCCGATGACACATTCTCTCCTTACACAAGAGTTCTCAGGGATCCATGTTTTATAGGCTGTTCCGAGAGAAGAGATTCCACAGATAAATACATGTAAGAACATCTATCCAAGAGCGGGCAATCACTCTGTGAAACCTCACAGCAAAGAACGCGGTTCTGCTCAATCATTTATCATTCAGTCATGTATAAACCTATCATTAGCCAGCACTTAAAGCCATAGGCAACAGTGTTCTGAGCAACCTCATTCCAGGCTTAGTGCTCACAGATACTCAGCAAAACCCCTCTCCCTGCACCAGACCTGTTCCTATTTCATTGAGAAGGGGGAAAGGTAGCTAGAACCCTCGGTCTCAAAGCATAGGTCTGTGTTTACCTTGTGTGAAGATAGGACCTGGTAGAACCTGTCAGACACCTTGTGTGTGTAACCCTTCTAGCTATACTATCTGGAGATGAGGAAAACCAAGAAGGTAATTACTCTTAAAAAAAAAAATCAGCCCCCAACTTAAAGTGATAAATATAGAAATAGATAAACTAGGCTTTCTATCACCAAGGTTGGAGAACAGCCGTTTGTCACAGCACTGCAGAGAAGGGTAAAGCCCAGCGTGCTGCCAATCGCTACAGGTCTGACATTCACGATGACATCCCTTGACACCAGAAACAGAGGGGAACTGTGCATACCAGCCTGAAAGCCAGCCCAGCTGGTCACAGGCCACGGCAGATGACTGCTCAGAAGACCAGAACCCTCTTCTCAACCGGGCGGCCATGCCCAGAGGTGCTAGGGCAGAGGAGAGGGATGTGGCTAGAAAGAAACAGGTTGGGCATGGCTCCACAGATAGACTTAGTGTGAGAAGGCTAGGCTGGCTCCATGACAGGCTTCAAGTTGGCAGTTCAGGAGGCTAGGCTTAAATCTCGGTTTCTGAAAACTGGGCAAGTCCAGGCCTCAGAAGTTGCCTGCCACCTGGCCTGAGGTAAGGACAATGGGTCAGCAGAAGTTTCCAGACTTCCCCAGCAACAGTAGCAACAGTTCACACACACACACACACACACACACACACACACACACACACACACAATCACACACCAGGCCCCAGCAGTGGTTCTGGAATGTCCCTAGAGATCTAAGATTAAGATAATGGTCACCTACCCCTCCCCGGAATTCCCCTAATAGGCTTTAAATCATGCCTATGAGCTCACTTCTGGGTCTCTCCATCTTCGTAGATGGTAGACCCCAGCATGCTGGGCCTCTGCAGAATAAAACACTCTTAACTATTTGAGTCTGGGGTGTCATTCTTCATCGAATCACGGACCCTCACAAGCAGGGATGATGGAGCTGGCTGTCCAAGTTCTACACTATAAATGCTTGCTTCCTCACACGCTTTCTCTTAATTTGTCTGAGTGATTTAACTGGACCAGTGGCATCAAGATCTGGAGTCATTTCCTTCCCTTGCTAGGGAGAAAGCTTACATATCAAACCCTAGTACTTCAGGAGCCGTATCTGGACATGGGGTATTTACAAAGGCACTTGCATTAAGGTTGAATTGGGGGTGGGAGAGATGGCCAAGCAGGTGAAGGCACTGGCCATCCCCCTGACGACCCACATGGCAGAAGGAGAGAACCATTTCTCATAAGCTGTACTGTAGTAGGCTCAGAGTGGACACACACACACACACATACGCACACACACACACTCAGAGAGAGCATAAATTATATAAAATAATAACAATTTAATTGAAGCTAGTAGAGGTCCAGAGACCTAAGAACACCTTCCTAAGAGAGAAAGCGATGCAGGAGGGCATCGTGAAGACATAGAAGACGCAGCTGTCCTTCAGCGCTGGAGAGGGGTGGGGACAGAGCCTTCCTCCAGGCCTCTGCAAACCCCGCCCTGCCAGCACCTTCCCTTCTCATGTCTGGCACCCAAAGCTTTGAGGGCGTAAATGTCTGGGTTTAAGTCATCTAGTCCGGGGACTTGGTCATGGCAGTGCTAATGGTCACTTTGTCATTTACTGTTCATTGACTTACTGAACGTCACACTGTTAATCAGAAGAACAGCAGGATTTTTTTAATTTTATATTATCATATATTAATGATACACCGTGCGTTTTGGTTTGACATTGCCATACACATTTATAATGTACTTTGATCATATTCACTCCATACTGTCCTTCCCCTCCCGCTGATCCCCTTTCCTTCAAGGGTTTGCTTTTGTTTGGGAATTTTGTCTTTCATTTAACATGAGGTCTAGAACTCACTATGAGGCCCAGGCTGGCCTGAAATTTACAGTCCTGCCTCAGTCCTTGCCTGTCTCAGGCAAGATTTGAATCCAAGTCTTCTGCTTCAAAAAATGTCATCATTCATCCAGTGCGGGCTGAGACACAGCTTGACAGAAGGAGCGATCCACCGGGGAAATCAGCTCAAACCAAGCCACCCGGGGAAGACGGACCACTCGGAGGGGAGGGAGGAAGGGACAGGCTGTAGGGGAGAGGGAAACCTTGGCAGTTTGGCACTATGGAAACTGAATGGCAGAGACTGCTTCAAAGAGAAGGCTGGGGCTTTGAAAACACATATCTGATTTCTTTTTAACGGGATAGGGCTTTATCCGTGGCATCTCTCTGCTTGGAGCGAAGTTAATTATTCAGCTTATCTGGGCTTGATGAGGACTTGGCAGCTGACAGGGCATTGAAGCAGCTTGCTTCTGAGGCACTGTTTCTCTGCTTCCCGCCGTGGGGATGTGGGGACTGCCATCTTCTCCCACTCCTTTCTTTTCTATGACTAAATTCCAAAGCGCGGCCTCCAATGGAGACAACTCGGGATTCTGACTGCCTAGCAGCAAGCTGCCAGAAACCCAGCACTTTGAAGAAGCCCCTTTCTCTTCTTCATGGCTGGGGAGTCCAGGCATGGGCTGGCTAGACCCCTGCTCACAGCCTCGTGAGCGGAAATCAAACCTGGGGTGGCGGCAGGAGAGCCCCTGTCTGAGATTCGAAGTCTTCAAGATACTGGCTGTTGGATGAATTCAGTTCCTTACAGAAGGAGGAGGGAAATCTCTGCCTCTTGCTGGCTACCAGGTGGCCACTGCTCTTACTAAGCCCCTAGTGACCACTCAGCTTCCGGCCACGTGGTTATTACCTTCATGGGCCAGTCACAGCTGCCTGCCTGCTTGTTCAGTGAGCAGAGACTTGTATGTCTCTCTTGCAATTCCTTAGCCCTCACAAAGGAACAGGTCTCTGGTCTAAGGGTTTGTCTGTGGGGTCACGTAAACTCAAGGGTGATGTGGACACACAGTCTGGTCATCTTGTGGGAGTAAATCATAAATAAATTGGCAACTCGGAGCCATGTGAGAACTTTACCCACGGTGACGCCTGTCACATCAAACACTTCCCTGAGGCCCTCTACCTCTGAGATTTCTGGGGTTGTGTGCTAGATTCAAAGCTATGTTTTAAGAAAGCACGGTACTCAAGAAGTCCCTGTGGTACACCCTTTCAGCCGGAACTGCAACCTCACAGACCAAGTAAGTCTCTTCACTCATCGGTAAATACTTGCAAGCCAGAATGCTCTAGAAACTTCGAAACAGAGGCTTATGCAGAGAGTAAAAGACTCCGAATCTCTCCACCCTAAGTGGAATGTCTCTATTACATCCGTCCCCGAAAGGATCAGGAACCTATGTAGAAGAGAGTACAGATAAGATTGCAAGAGCTAGAGGGGACAGATGACTCCGAGGACACGGCCGTGCCCACAAACATATGAACTCACAGAGACGGTGGCAGCACAGACCAACACAAGCTTAGACAAAAGCCCAGCACTGAGAAGGGGAATGGACAGAGTCCCGCCGTCACTGAGAAGCCATGTGCCGCTGCTGGGATAGAGAAAGTCAGTTTGCTTCACTGGAGCAAAAGTCACGCCAGAGCAGGCCTTGTGTTCAGGAGTAGCGGGCCAATAAAATTGAACATTAGGTGCGTGCGTGGTGCGTGCATGCGTGCGTGCGTGCGTGGGTGGGTGCGTGCGTGCGTATTGTTTGTTTGGGTTTGAGGGTTTTGTTGTCTGCTTTGGTTTACGAAGGGTGTTGGCTAGTTTGTTTGTTTGGAGACATGGTCTCACTATCTCGCTGCGTCTGGCCTGAAACTCACTCTGCAGACCTCACTGGCCTCAAACTAATAGAGATCCACCTGCCTCAGCCTTTCAAGTGCTGGGATAAAAGGTGTGCGCCACCACGCCTAGCAAAAGGTTTTGGATTTTTTTTTTTTTTTAAGAAAGAGAAAGAACAGGAAGTTGGATGGGAGTGTGCGAATCTGGGAGGAATGGGGCTGGGGGAGAAAAACCATGATTAAAACTCTTATGAAACTACCAAAAACTAAGAAAGGGAATGTTTCTAAAGGACAAAAGGCAACGATATGGAGAGCCTAAAAAATGAATAAATGAATAAAAACTAACAAATAAATATGTAATTCTAGGCCCATTCATATTCATCAATGCCGACACAGGTGCAATATATGATTTATACTCTTTTAGGAATAAGTAAGTCCAGGAAGGCAGGAGCTTCCAAGAACAGCACAGATCCAAAGGAGGTCAGGCTAGGGTGTGATACCCCTTCAGGGTGCACACACATTTTCTGTGTGTGACGCAAGGTCTATGGTGAGTCCAGAGACAATCCCCAGGCTGAACTTTTGGTGTCCCCGTAATGAGGGTGATGACGAATGACAAGGGGTAGTTCCTAAGCACAAACTTGGTGATTAGTTTGATGGAAACAAATTAGCCTCGAGTTATAAGCGTGGGGCTAATAGGGCTATTTGTGGTTCCTCAAAGAGCCATTTAGCAAAAGACGCACAGCTTCACTGGGCCTCCAGTCCCATTAGCCACCTCACAGCTGAGAACCGATGACCTCCGGGGGTAGAAGATTTAAATGAAGCAATAAAAATCTTCCTCAGATGCTTAAAAAAAAATAAAAAAGAACTATTGTTGACAATATCAATTAGATAATCATCCTGGTTTTTTTTAAAGTGGAAAAGAGATTGAAGTTTGGGACATTGGGATGACAGTGGGGTTAGCATAGCGTGCAACAGGAAGTTAACTATCAATAAGATTTGGGGGTGACATCCGGATGGGGTGATGCCAAGACGGGAGGAAGTTCGAGGAAGAAGAAAATGAAAAGGAGGAAGGGGAGGGGGAGGGCAGAGGAGGAGGAGCAGGAAGAGGAAGAAAAGGAAGAGGAGGAAGGGGAGGAAGGGGAGGAAGCAGAGGAGACAAGTAGGAAGGACCCTATGATGGAGGAGACCCAGATAGACAGGGGCCTCTGTCTAGACACCCGAACAGGGACCACTCTGAGCAGGGATTAAATTCTGCTGCTGCTGTCCCTGCCACGTCAACCTGTAGTCGGCAAACTGTGGGAATTGAATGGGGCACTCACCTGTACTATACGTATCTATCTACTTCCAAGTTTCTAGATGCAGGGATGGGAGAGAGCAACAAGAGACAGGATCCATTTCAGTGAGCCACTGAAGGGGGATCTGGGCCCATGTGAGCTAGGACCATCGAGAAGACAGGGAGGGCATAAGATACAGAAGAGCAAGATCCAGGGCTTGCCCGTGTAAGGAAGCTGGCCACTCGAGTAAAGTGTGCTAGGAAAATGTCTTCAGAAGATGAGGTTGATCCTGGGGAAACCACGAGGTGTCTCTTGGGGACCGTTTGGTTCTTTCTGCTACCCAGCAGTGGACACCAGGAAAGTGAGGAAGAACAATATGTCACCACATTCCTGATCCCTCCTCCTGTTTCCCCCAATCCTACCCTCTAGGTTTTCGATTCATCCAGCCATATATATACATTTTTAGGATGTGTGTCAATGCACAGAAAACAATCCAGGAGAAGGCACATTCATCTCCTTGGTTACTGGGAGATGGACTGAATGCTAAGAACAATTATGCATCAGAAAGAAAAGAATGCTGATTTTACCTTTTTTTTTATTCTATAGCACTGAGGGCCTGCGTTTCATGGACATGGCAGCAAAGGGTGCATCGCCGCTATAGCGGTCCCTGGTACTGGTCACAGATCCACCTGAAAGGACGCAGAGCTCACTTCCCCTGGGGGTGGGTACCCAGGGGGAAAGGCCAGCCCAGCCCCACACCCACTCCCCACCTGAACCGGGAACTGCCAACAAGGGTCAGACATGTTGGCTTATGCTCCAACGATTGCAAGGCCCCACATTTAGCCTTTAATCTTCTGGCAGTAAAAGGCCAGCATTCCCAGAATGCATGAGGACAAATAATAAGCAAGCCAGGCGTTAAGTGAGGGATATATAAGGTCACACCTGTCCCCAGATGGACTTGGGTTTTCACTCCACACCGAAGCCAGAGTAGGTAGATAGAAGGCTATCCTATAACCTTCTGCTTTTCTCATTGCCACCCCCTCCCCTTTGGGATTTGCCAAGCTGCCTTATTTGGACCTGGAAGCAGGCAGAGGAGGAACCCCACCCCCCAGGAGTCACAGCACTCAGAAGTCAGAGGAGGGCAAAGAGAGGGGCATCAAACTTCACATGTGCCTGGTCCCTTTTCCCGTTGTCATGACGAAATTACTTGGACCAAAGCAACCTAAGGGAGAAATGGTGTGCTCTGTCTCACAGCTAGAGGGGATGGACCGTGATGGTGGGAAAGTGCAGGGGCCTGGAGCATCTGGTCACGTAGCAGCCACCATCGGGACCATGAGCTCCAGCGAGCTAGTGCTCACCCACTTTCTTCACTATCGATGGTCCGGATCCTCTGCCCAGGAAGTGGCCCCACCCTTAATTAAGATGGGTCTTTCCACATCAATGAATGGAGTCAAGAGGATTCCCCCATTCCCCAGGTGATTCTAACGCTAACCATCACAACATAAAAGAAGTCTAGGTAGATAGACAAGAGTCCCTCCCCCACCAAGGCAGCCAGAGCATGTGCAGACAAGTGTACACTGCATAAGTGTGCATAAACGTTCCCATCTGCTCCCCCACATCTCTGTCTCCCTATGCCACCCTCGCCACACAGGCGCCACTGAACCTCTGATCTTTCTCCAGCCCTGGCCCTCTTACACCCTTCCCTCTTGATAATGTGTCTCTGTATCTCCCACTGTGGAAATATTCTGGGTCTAAATGCTCGCTCTGGGGCAGGAGACCCTGGGAATCCCAGCAAGTCGCCTCTGCTTATATCAGTATCTCATTGACCCTGCCTTCCCCATTCGGGTTATGAAGCAGGGAGGGACCTGAGCAGACCTTGGTTGAACCAGAGAGAGGCAGGGGTGAGGTGCTGTTGCCTCGAGGAGGAAGCATGTGACATCAGCCTCCGGTTCACATGAATCCAAACCCAGCAGCAGCTGAAGAGCTGACAGGGAGAAAGCAGCCACCGATATTTAGCCTGGAGATTCTCATCTAGTGACTACTGAAAAGGTGGCAGGGGATTAGCTAAGACAGCTGTCCAGAAGGGTCTGGAGGAGGGGACACTAGAGTCCCAGGCCACTTGAGGTGAGAGAGCTTCCTAGGGGAGTTCACCTCACTCAGGGGCTCTGAGTCAGCAGAGCGGTACACTGGGCTCTCCGCTGGCTGGATCCTTGCCCTGCACCTGCAGTAGGCATGGTGCTCAGAGGATCTCTGATGCTACTCCATCCCACGACACAGATGGCCTTCAATAGCGTCAGCCTTGTGCAACAACATGTCCTATACCAGAGGCCTGTATCCTGTCTGCAAATCCCCCAGACCTCCTTATCTCCTTTTGATCCTGGGCTCTTATTTCCCTGCTCTGTGCAGAGAATGATCCAGAAGAAAGTCAAGCACACGGTGTTGGGATGCAGACTGGGGACAAACAGCTGAGAGATATAATTGTAACATACCAAAGTGGACTTGGCCTCCAAGTTCTCCCAGCATCCCTCAGTCTCTACCTGGCATGCCTGGTCCTCTGCGCTGAACTTTCCAGCCCAAGGGTCGGGCTTCCCTTCCCCAAGAGGCTTTTCACTTTGTAACACAAGCATTTTGGTCTCCCTCCCCACCTCCCCTGCGTGCTTTCTCTCTTTCTCTTCCCCCTCTCTTCTATCTCCCTCCCCATGGTGACCTCCCTGGACTCTTTTCCTGAAACTGTGAACCCACCTAGAGAGTGTCCTCCCAGTAATCCTGCCTTTAAATACTTTAATCTGGCTCAAATTGGCTCATTTCGGCAGAGGAGAAATAACTTACCACAAGCTAAGCCATGTCTGATAATAAAAATGGCTGAGCTTAGACTGAGGCTAGGGTTGCAGGGCTGGGGGTGGGGGGTGTCTGAAGAGATGGCCCAGTGGTTACAACTGAGAGCTGGGGTTGTGGGGGTAAGGAGGTATCTGAAGAGATGGATCAATGGTTGAGACCACTGCAAGCTGGGGTTGCAAGTGAAGGTGAATAAAGAGATGGCTCAATGGTTAAGAGTATTTATTCTTGCAGAGAACCCGAGTTCCCAGTAAGGACATTGGCAGCTCACAAGTGCCTATGACACCAGTGCCTGGAGATACAGCACCCTCTGGTGGCCTTCCCAGGCGTACACATCAGCACATACCACACAGAGACACACACATAAATTAAACAGATCTTTTACATGAGACTTCCGGTAACGGCCTACATAAAGAATCTTCTTGCCAAAAAACATTCATCGTACTCACCATCCACCCCCCATCTTACACAAGCATGCACACGTGAGTGCACACATCTCCCCTTCTTTGAAAATCTGTTGGGTGTCCTGCTCCTCACCCCACAGGAAATGGCATGCTCCCTTGGTGGTGATAAAAGCCTTTATTTCCAACCTCTTCCAGTCAAGAACGTCTTTTCTCTCCTTCCCCATTCAGATGAAAAGCATACAGAGAAACCACACAAATCGAGATGCCATTGACCTTGGCGGTCCAACAGTGCTTCCAGAAAGTGCTGGAGTGCAGCAAACAGGAGCACGTCCTGGACAGGAGCGAGCTGGGAAGTGAAGAATCCTCAGAGCTTCTCTTCTCAAATCCATTTGGGTTGGGAAGTGGGAGGGGCTTTGGGGCGGCCACCCCCACCCCCTCAGAAAGGCACCCCAGCTCCAATCCTATGGCCCCCTCAATGCTGACCGCTCACCAAACTCTACCCACCTAACTGGGCACGTGGCACCCAAACTTGATTGTGGGCCCCAGTGTAGCCATGTGAATGGGGCAAGATTTTATCTATAAGGCCCCCGCATTCCTGCTCCAGGACAAGAGGATGCAGGGTGTGTGTCCAAACTCTACTTCCGACCTGCTGGGACATGAGCTCTTCTCCAGAATGAGAATACAGACAACACGTGTCAAGAGGTTAGCCGGATGCCTTCAAGGTAGCAGACTTTCCTTAATAGTAGCTGCGATCATCAACCACCACCACCACCAATGGCAAATGTCATTCCTCGGGCTCTCTTAGCATAGGAAGGCACAGGGAAGGGAAGGAAAATAGGTCCAGTGTGGCTATAACAAAGTCAAGGTTGCTTGAATCTGAGTGAGTATGCACAAGGCTGTTCCCCCAGTAGACCAGAAAGACTGCTTAGTAACCACCGCCATTGCTCTCTGACCCCCATGTTTGACACCACCATGGATGCTCGCTTCAGGAGAAGAGGGGGTGAAATCTGTGGGCATGGAAAGGGGTGTCCCCAATCCAGACCGGCTTAGGCATCACAGTCTAGATTGCTCTCCAACCCTTCTACTTGACAGACCTGTTTCCGAGGTCTCCCATCCAATTGCAAGCCTAATGTTTACCCAGCAGAAGCAGTATTTGTGTGCACTGCCATCTGAAATCCAATAAGTATGGAGACAGAGAAGAGCTGCCTGCTTATGAGGCATGAGGGCAAACATTGCCGGCGCTTGAAAGAGCCATTTGGCTAATCAATACCCTCTCCCACTTCCATTCAAGGGCCCTGAACCAACAGCAGAGACTTGATAATCATTTTCCACCGCTATAATCCACAGAGATGCTTTTTTAAAAAAGATGCAGTCTCTGACTTTACCAAGGTTTTTCTAAACCCAGATTATTTTACTGTGGTCCATGGGGTTCCCATCACAGACTACAGCAACAGAGATGGCCCCTGGGAGGCCCACCTGAGCTGGCCTTGGCAGTAGAAAATGCTTCTTCCCCTGGAAAGCACAATGGTCATTTCATGTCAGTCTGATCTAAACATCCCCCTCCAAAACACACACACACACACACACACACACACACACACACACACACACACAGATTCTTGGTTAAGATCAAGCTATGATCAGAGTGCCTGTTTCTGTCTGGCCTTTGACCAGAACTCAGAAACAATCGCCAGGCTCTGTGGTGGGTCTGGGTGGTAAAGGAAGGAACTGCAAGCCGGGCTGGCACTGTAAGCAACTTCTTCAACCCAAGTCCCCATATAGGGTCACAGCTGAGGACCCTGTGAGGGCCATCATAGAGACTGTGATGTCCACCACGGATAACCGACACCTTCCTTTCTCTTTATCCTTTACTCAAAGAACTCAAACAGTAGAGGAAACCTTCCTATGGGGTTTTGGGATTATAATTTCAACTCTCAGGCCAGATGAGGCAGGCAGAACTTCTAAAATGACACCCCAAATATATTCTGACTCCCCAGAATTGGGAATTGCAATAAGTTATCAACCTGTACCCAAAGTATACTCCCCAGCTCGGATGACTGGCCTATAAGTCACAAGACTGGACCTGAGATTCCTCTGTTTATGGTGAAATGAAATCAGAGACCCTAGGGAGGAGAAAGAACTTATTTCCTGGCTGGCTTTGAAGACAGAGCTGTGTGAGGAGAGATATGGACGGCTTAAGAGGGCAACAGAAGCCCTAGGTAGCAAACAGCTAAGAAACAGGCCCCATGACCACAGCTATGCTGAACTCGGCTCATGGCGATGAGGTTAGCAGAGAATTCAGGATCCATACACTATGTCTGCCAGCAGCCACCCTGAGTCCAGCGCTCATGGAGACCCTAACAGACCCTCCTCCCTGACTTCTAACCCAATCTTTGGGCTGACAGATGGGCGGAACCTAGAGCTGCTGAATAGGCAGTCGTTGATAAACTGCCAATTAGTGAGAACCAGCTAATATATCCGCGAAGGTGTGACTTCTTGGCCAAGTGTGGAGACAGAAGCCTTGAGCCGCTGAGGCAGTCGGAGCACAGCCCCTTACACTGGGTACATGAGTCAGGAACAAGATACAGATGATCCATCTGCAAAAGCCCCCAGGAACAGGGAATAAGTCAAGAGTATCTAGAGGGACTCTGGGAGACAAGCAGGAAAGAACCGCAAGGTTCTAGCACCTTCTATGAGCCCTGTAAAAGAAGCCACCAGCATAGAAACAAGCCTCGTACCCCACCTCCACACACCTCACAGTGATGAATCTGGGGAAGAGGGAATCACATTAGGGGAAGCAGTCACAGGGAAATAGCTCCCGGGGTGGATGAAAGTCCACTCAATAAAACAATAAAGAGACCTCCCAGACGACACCATCGGCTGCCAGCTGCCTGGGGGAGCTGCGCTGCCCGGAAACGGCTGACCACACGGGACTCTGTTCCCAGGTGCTTCTCTCTCCCATGAAGCCGCAGGAACTGAAGGAGTGCTGAGTCACAGGGTCACCAAGGGAATGATAACAAATGTCAGCTTCTGGCCAACCATCCGTCCAGTCTGGGAGACTACTGGGCCACCATCTGCCCTTCAGCTGAGGAGAGACTCACGGGTCAGAGTCTAGGCTACCCTTGACCTCCTGGAGGGCGATCCCATCTGAAAACCTGATGACTGCAGGCATCATCTTTCCAGCCCTTAAGAACTCTTTCCCCCTCCTTCTTCCTTCCCTTCCTTCCTTGCCCAAATATTTCCTGGGCAAGAATTCACACAGGTCCCTACCTGTATTGGTGCTGGCAAACAGGCCTAACAAGTCCCTGCCCTCAAGGAACACTGATGTCAAAGCAGTGTGACCTCCACAAACATGCCCTGGCAGATGTGTAGCCCCACAATTCCCCCACACACACACCACATACACCACACACAAACACGCACCTGCAAAATGAAAATGGGATTTTCTAAAGGAATCTAATAATAGACAACAACACAAATGTATAATGAAAGACGGTGACAAGCTCTAGGAGAGGAATGGAGAGGGAGGAGGCGGGGGGCCGGAGGGAGGGCTCGGGAGGCACGTGCAATGTGTACTGTGACGCTGCTCAGAGTGAAGGCATGGTGTGTGGAAGGAACCGGAGAGGTGGTGGAATCGCCGTGGAGACACGACTCTGTGTATGTCTGTAAGGGAGTTCTCACCGAGGTTTGCCTGAGGAAGACACCTGTAAAACAAACGGTCTACTTCTAATCTGCTGCGGGGACAGGAGACTGCCAAGGAACCAAAGGCCCTTCCATGCCCAGGTGCTCCCCAGCTCGGCTCCTCCCTTCTCATTCACTCACGGCCACATTAGCCAGAAGTCTAGGCTAGAGGAACCACCAGTCAGGGGACCTAGAGGTAGATGCTGAGTCCTTGAGCAGGCAGGTGGCACAAGCCACAAAGGAGACCTGGTGAGACTTGGGGGGGGGCAGGAGGACGGCATAGAAACATGGAAGCCAGACCAAGTGTTCCTTGGAGTGGGTCAGGAAGATGCAGGAGGATCTCGATGGGGACCAGGCCCCATCATGCAACGACGCCAAGATCCTCCTGGGGACACTTTGTGGGTAGAGAAAGCATGCTGAGAACTCCCTAGCCTTTGAAGTTCTTTGCCCCCATTTGACCATGGAGAAAAGCTGAGAGTGGCAAAGAAGACAAAAGGAACAGAAGCCAAGCCCGGGTGGCCGCGACCGCTGGTCTAGGTGAGCTGAGCCAATCGTGCTTGTTGTGGGGACATGGGTAGGGTCTCCCATGACCATGGGCTATGCAAGCCTGGTGTTCTTAGTCTCTTGTTTACTTTCTGGAACTAAATCAAGACCCTAAAACTGTCGGTTTGCCTCAGCCACAAAAAAAAAAAAAAAAAAAAAAAAAAACAACAAAAAACAGGTATTGGGCTTCCAGTTTAGGAAGATTGGCCGATAGTCAAAAGTGAAAATCAAAAACAAAGAGTTGGACTCCACTGGACACCGGCCAGCGAGGCTTCCTCCAACCCAAGGCCTCGGGCCCTAAGACCTGTTTAAATAAGCCAGACTCTACTTTACCAATGGAGTCTCTCTTAAGACAACTGTGATGGTCGGTCTTGATTGCCAACTTGATGGGATTTACAGTCGCTATGGAAACAGCCCCCTGGGCATGTTTAAGGAAGCTTCTACACTGAGTTAATGGAGCTTGCACTATCCACTCTAAATGTGGGGGACCCCATTCCACGGATGGGGGCCATAGGCTGCATACCAAGGATGAAGGGCGCTGTGCTCCAGCGTTCATTGCTCTCTGCCTCCTGACTGTGGACACACCTGGACCAGCTACCTCACGCCTGCTGCCTCTCCCACCGCGATGGGCCTACCTTCTATTGTGAGCTGTAACGACCCCTTCCCTTTGTTAGTAGTTATATCGCAGCAACTAAGAAAATAATCCATGACCTTCCTAAGACATTTACACTTAACCTCCCTCTTTGCTCTTCCAACTCCCCTCCTCCCACCACCTCTCAGCTCTTCCAAGACACTCTTTAGAGAGGGAAGCCAGCCCTCCAGCCCTCAGAAAGCCTCTTCGCATTCTGAAATCTCATGTTCTGGTTCAGTCCTGTGGCTTAACACTCCGGTTTTCACTTCTCTGTTTTCTGACTGGGTATCCATATGTGGAGGTACATATGGGTGCTTAAGCACATGCATGTGTAATGCATGTGTATACCAGAAGTCAATGTCAGGTATTTCCTTCAATCGCTTTCCATCTTGTCTTTTAAGACAGGTTCTCTCACCAAACCCAACATTTACCAATTTGCTGGGCCAGCTGGCAGGGCAACTCTAGGGATCTGGCTGTCTCCACCCCCAACCTATGTTATAGGCACAGGCAACTACCTTGGCTTTTCCTTTAAGGTGCTGATGCTCCAGAATCAGGTCCCTGTGCTAGCACAAAAGGCATTTTACCAACTGAGCCATGCCCCAGCTCACAGCTCTCTCTTGAAGGTATGTATGGTGATGTCCCTGACTCGGGCTTCTGCAGTGCCACCTCAGTGAAGCTTGTGACCAGTCCTCTCCAGAGCTCAGCATCTCCAAAGATCGTTTCTATTTCTGCCTAGACAGGACATCCAACAACTCCTTGGGGATTTGCTTTTCCAGGCTGGTTTACAGTCTGTTGAGTGTTTGTCAAACATAGCACAATTAAATGGCAGCAAAGACAGCAGGAGCTATGCCATGGTCCCTTTTCATACTCTAGCCCAGAAGCCAAGAAAAGCCATGTCAAATGGCCTTGATTTATCTGCACCAAACATGTTCACAACAGGGCTCATAGGTAGGGCAGTCATGAGCATGTGCAGAACCCTGGGTTCACCAGTATCACACAAACGGTCAAGCCGGGCGTCCACAAACATCCGCTACAGCTCAAATGCACTTCCTGTGGCTGGCCACTGGAACACTTTGGCCACCTCAGCTTTGTCTCTGCATACGCTCTGCTGAGCTGACCAAACGCTACTGAAGTCCCTCGTGGGAGCATCTTAAACTCTATTTCCCAGCTGGTAAAAATGCCTCCTGTCCCTCACGGGACTCAGGAAAAACAATTATGTGGCAATGAGAAGTGGCTGCTGAAGCCAGGAAACCGCTCCACGAAAACGGATCCAAAGAGGCGACTTCCGGGCCAAGCTCTCTCTCCCAAAAGGCATGTGGATTCGCACCATCAGCCACAGACCTCAGCCCACAACAAGGGCCGAGACGGGACATGGGAGAGATTCTCCAGGGAGTCTCCTGCATTCGTATTTCTTTTAAGTACGATCCCACGTGAACTGAAGGAGACAGACTCCCCGTTCTCCGAACCCATCAGCTTTCCTGACCCCCAGAGCAGTCACCCACAGGAACTGCTTCCCTCCATGAAGGTGGGGCTGCTCAGCGAAGCACAGCCACGGCATCTCCCCTGACTGGGAGCATGGGACGCTGTTTGCTCCTCAGAGCTGCCTGACTGCAAGCATGAGGCACGGGAAAGGAGTAGGGTTTTCTCGTAGCTTGCCTTGGGGAGAGAAGGAATCAGCCCATGACAGCCACAGAGAATCCCAGATGTTTGCATTCGGCCTCCACTTCCTTGGGAGAGACAGAATCTGCCCATCACAGCCACAGAGAATCCCAGATGTTCACAACTCAGCCTTCTCTTTGTCTCACTCCTCGGTCTCCTTCTCTTCTCCTTTTAGAGATGGGGTTTTATGTAGTCCAGGCTAGCCCAGAATTCCTTATGTACGTTATGTAGCCAAGGTTCTACCTCTTGAGGGCAGGGATTATATGCAGGCACTAACACCTTTCGTGTAGAGCTAGGGCATGGGCTAGGCAAACACTGCCTACTGAGCTATCATCTCAGACCTCTCTGGGTCTTGTTTTTAATAGAGAAATCACAGTGCCTTTTTCTCTAAGGTGTTCAAAAACAAAACACGCTACCTTATGGAGCCCTGAATGTCCAGTACAGAGAACCCGCTCCCATCGACGGTTGTAGATCACAAAGCCGAGGTGTTAGGGTGCCGGGGTTAGGGTTGGGGATCACCAGATCTCCATCTTTGGGGTTTCTCCCTTGACTTTATGGCATTGTTTGTAGCGCCTCTCTCCCACCTCTTAGCAGATGCTTCTGTGTTCTTGCCTCTGTTACACTGAGCCCATACTCAACCCATCTTTATAAAGCTCTCCTGACGGAGGCGAATACCAAATTGTTCCCACTTTCCTTGGGGTGGGGGTGGGGGGAGCACGGGGCTTATAGAATTAATAAGTACTGGATTCAAGTCATCATCAGCACATTTTAGCCTTTCAACACGGAGTCAGATGCTATCTGTAAGTTTGGGTACATTCAGAAATAATGGCAAAGCGTCTGTTTCCTGAAATCGGGAATTCCCATTCCAGACGCTAATCAGTTACATATATGAAATAGAATCCCCAAAATTCAAAGGCAAGGGCCAAGGGCTTGGCAGGCCCTTGGCAGATGAGAAAGTCGTGTGGGTAGAGGTGAATTCATACTCCACAGGCTAAAGAAGAACTCAAGATCACCTACAAGGGGCAGCAGCCACCATGACCAAGCAGACAGTGGCCCAGCTGGGATGCCAGCCTCCAATTGCCAAAAAGAAGGATCAAAAGAAAAAAAAATCAGGATTCTTGGAGCTGGAGAGATGGTCACTTGGGGGAAAAAATGCTTGATGTACAAGTATTGGGACCAGAACTGGGATTCTCCACGACTCACTTAAAAAGTCAGGTTGGGCCATGTATGTGGGGACTGGGGGTGTCAGACAGCAAAGACAGGTTGATCCTTGGGCCTGCTGTCCCACCAGTCTAGCCAATCCAGTGAGCTCAGGGCTCAGTGAGGCTGCCTCAGAACTTAAGATGGGAGAGACGGTGACATCCAGAGCCAACCTCTGGCCTCCAGTAGCGCACACATGCACACACACACGCACACGAACATGTGTACATGCACAACACACAAAGAGAAAGGAGCCAGGACTCTTATTTGACATTATCTGATCTTTAAAATGACATCGTTCAAAAGAAGTTCAGTTCAGCCCTCAGAAAATAATGGTATGTACTCAGTGATAAGTGGATATTAGCCCGAAAGCTCGGAATACCCAGGATACAATCCACAGACCACATGAAGCCCATGAAGAAGGAAGACCAAAGTGTGGGTGCTTCAGTCCTTCTTAGAAGGGGGAACAAAATACTCACAGGAGGAAATATGGAGACAAAATATGGAGCAGAAACTGAAGGAAAGGCCATCCAGAGACTGCCACACCCGGGGATCCAGCCCATATACAGTCACCAAAACCCAGTCACTATTGGGGATGCCAAGAAGTGCTTGCTGACAGGAGCCTGATATAGCTGTCTCCTGAGAGGCTCTGCCAGAGCATGACAAATACAGAGGCGGATGCTTACAGCCAACCATTGAAGTGAGAACGGGGTTCCCAATGGAGAAGTTAGAGAAAGGACTGAAGGAGCTGAAGGGGTTTGCAACCCCATAGGAAGAACAACAATATCAACCAACCAGACCCCCACAGAGCTCCCAGAGACTAAACCACCAACCAAAGAGTACACATGTAGTGACCCATGGCTCCGGATGCATATGTAGCAGAGGATGGTCTTGTCAGGCAACAATAGGAGGAGAGGCCCTTGGTCCTGTGAAGGTTCGACACCCCAGTGTAGGGGAGTGCCAGGGTGGAGAGGCAGAAGTAGGTGGGTGGGTGGGTGGGTGAGTGAGCACCCTCATAGAAACAGGGGGAGGGGAAATGGGATAGGGGGTTTCAGGGATAGGAGCTAACATTTGAAATGTAAATAAAGAAAATATTCAATAAAAAAGAAAGAAAATTATTTTCTCACAGATGTTGCTAGAGGAAATGAGCCAGGGCCACCTGCCACCTGCTGAGCAGAGAGCTCTCCACCACTGCTCAGTCAGAGTTACACAGCCCTTCTCCAGGGGAGCCAATGAGAAGACTCTATGTGGGCTGGGATGGGGAGGAGAAGACTCTAGGAGTCTCTGCTAGCTCAAAGTTCATGTTCACACCGCTTCTCCATGCTACTTAACAACTGACTTCAGCCAGGGTGACAGCCAGAGACCTGAGTCTTGTTCTGTGCCATCTGTCATTGTCACAAACCCTTTACACCTGACACCACTGCCCTTGCTGGCCAGAGGTCCACACAGAGATCTAGACAACGCTCTCTGTCTCCTCCTTCTCACCTCCAAGCACTCCTACTGAGAGATACGTACTCTCAGGTGTAGCATGTACAGTCTGTGCCCTTCGGGTCATGGGGTGCTCTGTGCCCAGTGGGATGCCTGGGTTTGCCTCCTTAGAGTCTGCATGCTTCGGGAGGGCATGGCTGTCCTCTACACTGTGCCCCGCCACAATGCTTAGAAGGCACTGGGCTCATAGGTAGTACACAGCAATCAGGGGTTTCCAACTGGGGCCCATAGTCTACTTGCACCCCAGGAGAGTGATGAATACAGTTCAAAACAAAACCCGACATTTAATTAAGACATTAAGAGGCTTCTCTTTTCAATGTTTTTGGTGACTTGGTTGCAAGGTTCCCAGGCATGAACTTTGTGGATGGTACTGTTTGTTGCAATGTCGATAGACTGGAGATGTCAGAAGGTCCTGAGGAGATCAACAGACAGTGACAAGGGAGATGGCCTGTGCCAAATCACACCTGGGCACGAGAGCAAAACAGCTATTAAAGCCGTAGATGACGCATGCTTAAATGACATAACGACACAAGAGTGAGCATCCTCACAAGAGCCGTGCAGACAGCGCCAAGCTTGTTCTTCAGAGGAGAGAAGAGAAATGAAAAGGAAGTGTCTTGTGCTGACGAGCTTTGCCACGTCTACCCTAATTTCTGTGTCAAGTATGGCAGGAGAATATTTTTAATTATTGGTTGTAAAAAGGGCTCTGTTCCGTAATTCCATTGTACCCAGAGGCTCTCCCAGCCAGGCAGCCCCATCACTCAAATGAGCACCTCAGGGGAAGAAAGGAACAGCCCAACACAGAAAGTAAAACGTGAACTTCATCGGTGGGGAGGGGATGTGGAGAAGACAGAAATGAGCCTGGGGACCAGCAATGTGTCTGACAAGTAAGAGCCAAGTCACAGATACAAGGCCAGAGGCAAGGCAGGAGAAATGAGACATGAACGATATTAAGGGGTTGGGGATTTAGCTCAGTGGTAGAGCACTTGCCTAGCAAGCGCAAGGCCCTGGGTTCGGTCCCCAGCTCCGAAAAAAAAAAAAAAATGAACGATATTAAAAAAAAAAAAAAATGGTAGGGGAGAGGGGCAAGCAACCAGCCTTCCTTGTAAAAATACTGTTGTATACATACGAATCTCAAAGAAGCAGCAAGAATAATTGCTTACATGGAATATATTCGATTTGTGGCTGTAGAGATGGCTCAGTTGGTAAGGCGCACGCTGTGTGAGCACGAGATCCGTGTCCGGTCCCTGAGAACCCGTGCCTGCTATCCCGGCGCTGGGGAGGCTGAGACACTGGGGCTCACTGGCGAGCCGGTCTAGCCTAATCTGTAAGCTTCAGGTTGAATGAGAGACTCTGCCTCAACAAATTAAATTGGAGGGCAAGAAAGACGCTCGTGTGGACCTCAGGCCTCCCGTGTACAAACAGGCATATACACACATACATGAACATGTTCACATGTAAGCAAAGAACAAAAAAAAAATTTAAAATACTCAGATTGGCGACTCAGAACAAAACTAGTATAGAAAAAGAAGACCCAAAGCAATAGCTTCTCTTTAGGCACAATGTTTTGAACAGAAAGATCCCATTCGTGGTCGTTACCAAGGGAAGCGGAAGACCCCAGAGTTTGCTCAGCCAGAAATGTGGCAAGCATGTGGGGAAGACTGTGCGGGATGACGTGATTGAGGACACGGGGATGGGGTGACATGCTCCCCACACATCACGGGCGCCCTATCAGAGCTGCCTAAACGCATCTGTACTTCGGAAACAACGCTAGCAAAAGCAGACGAATAGATAAATACATAAATCGATACCTAGAGGCCACCTGGGGAAGGAGAGCAAAGCTTCCCAAGTGTGGAAAGGGACGTCGTCAGAAACACGGACACAACAGAGCGTTCCGTCAGTGAAGTAGTATTACGTATGACGGCTGGGAAGACAATGCAGAAGGGATTAGCGCCTCGTGGAGCAATAGAAACTATAATGTGAGCCACAAATAGAATTTTAAATTTTCTAGAACCAGCTAGAAACAAAGAAAAGAGGAACGGGTAAAATTAATTTTAATGATATATTTTATTTTACCCAATATAGCCAAGATATTACCGTTCTAGTAGGCAAGCAATGCAAAAATGCTAATGAGTCATTTTATATGAATTTTTTAAGTACGTCTCCAAAATGCAGAATGTGGATTTTCATTTGAACCAAACCAAGGTTAAGTACCCGGCAGACACACGGGGTTAATGGCTAGTACGCTATTTATCTTAGTATTTTAAGAGATTTGAAAAAAGCACCCAAATAGATCCTTTAACTTAGCAAATTATACCATTGGCATTTCATATCCATGAAGAAAAGCTGGGGTATCCAGCAGTGGTTTGGGGACTTCTGGGTTCTAGAGGAATTATATGCATCTGAATCCCCACCCCTTCTTTAAGCGGGAGCTTGGGATGGTTGAAGTCTAAATGGCCGGGGAGTTGGCTCAGTCAGTAAAGCGCTTGCAGCATGGACATTTGAATCTGAGTTTGATTCCCAGAGCCCAAGTTAAAACCAGGTGTGGTAGCTCATACGTGTAATCCAGGTGCCAGGTTGATGAACGTGTTTATTCCTGAGGCTCTCCAGAAGGTTCCAGGCCAAGGAGGAAAGCTATCTCAAAAGAGAGGAGGTGGAGTGGCCCCTGAGGAACAATATTCCAGGTTGACCTCGGGTCTCCAAATACCTGCTTTCACATTCATATACACTCACACAGATTGGCACGCACGCATGCACGTGCACACGCGCGCACACACACACACACACACACACACACACACACACACACACACAGTATTTGAATGCAAAAACAAGAATAAAATCATAGAAAAATAGATAATGCCTCAACCATGTTGGAATGATGAAGACTCACCATGTGTCTTTCTAGAAACAGTAATAAAGTACAAATTAAATAAAAACTTTCATGGTCAGAATCCCCATAGACGGAGTCGTAAGTGACAGACAGGGAATAAAGCAGGAGAGGTTATTTCCTCTGTGCATAAGGGACTCTGAAGTGACCTGGGGCAAGGGCAAGAGTGTACCTGAGAAACAGGAGGAAGACAGAGATGGCCAGAGTGACGTGCATAGGAAGCTGTGTGGGTCCGTCAGACCCACTATGAAATGCGATGTATCTTTCTTTATTTTGCTAAAAGCCTGGTGTGAGGAGTCGGGATAAAAACGTTCTCTGTGTATGTTATTGTGAGATTATAAATGGATACAAGCTCTGCCCAGGCCAACTGGAAATTTTCAATAACACAGAAGTCATAAAGCACGATATAATCTCACTTTTACAAACATGTCCCAGGGCTGGAGAGATGGCTCTAAGGCTAAGAGAGCTTGCTGCTTGTGCAGAGTACCTGGGTTCAGTTCCCAGCAACCACATCAGGCAGCTCACAGTCACCGGTAACACCTGCTCAAAGGACGGATTCAATGTCCTCTTCTGGCCCCTCTAGGCGCCAGCATACATGCACACACAGATAGACAGACACAAACACAGACACAGACACAGACACACATACATACACACACACACAGAAGGAGAATGAGACTGACAGACAGACACAGAGACAGAGACAGACACACACACAGAGAACCTCTTGTTCAATATATAGATACGGGTTGGGGATTTAGCTCAGTGGTAAAGCGCTTGCCTAGCAAGTGCAAGGCCCTGGGTTCAGTCCCCAGCTCCGGGGGGAAAAAAAAAGCAAACAATATATAGATGCTTTACCTGTCAATGAAAGAGTTGATTGGCCAATGAGCTGAGGCAGGATTAGAAGGCGGGACATCCAGCAGAGAGAAAGAGAGAGTAATTTTAGGAGAAAGACAAGCAAGGGAAAGGAGATTCACCCCAGACACAAAGGAAGGTCATCGCATGAAACTAAGGAAAAGGTAACCAACCGTGTGGCATTCACAGAATAGAATATATGTGATATTAAGTTCTGAGCTAGTCGGGGAACAGGCCCAAGCTATTGGCCTAGGCCTTTATTCATATATAATTCACTCTCAGAATCATTTCTGGGAACAAAGTGACTGGGTTGAAAACACAAGGTTACACAGGACACCAACACACACACACACACACACACACACACACACACACTACTCACACACACATGCACTATACAATCATATACACTACACACATACACACATATATAATACACATACAGATACATATACTACACACATGCACACACTACACACACATAAACTACTCACACATACACTACACACATATACACTACACATGTGCACACATTACACACACACACACACACACACACACACATGCAAATGAAAATAAACCTTTAAATAAAACCATACCCTAATAATATGTCCATATGTGCCCAGACGCAGTATATATCTTTTTCTCTGGCGTGGCTCAAACTAGTGGTTATTAGATTAATTCTAAAAGCAATCAGAGCAGAGGCAGGAGGCGTAGGGGAGTAGTAGACTACTTGTTTAGCGTGTAGAGTTTCCAAGTGCCAATTCTGGGGCACACCCCCCAAAGGAACAAAAATAATTTAAGGGAAAACTTTAGTCCTTCAAATAGTTTAATCTCAGGTGCATCAATGTGCATTATATTGTCCATTTTACACTGCACGTGGAGACTTGTGGAGTTACCGTGGCCTCCTTACCTCACCAAATCTATAAAATTCACATCCGCCTTTCACCTGCCGTCTTTGGACCTGGCTTCTTTAAAATGGTGAGGACGTCAGGAGGCCCAAAAAGAAACCTGACAACAATCGCTCTCAACTTCGCTGGCCCATGGCTGAGCCCTGTTTTACAGCTGTCCCTCCTGTTTCTTACTTGGTAAAAGTTAGTGATTTGGTATTAGCAAATCATTCAAAGCCACTGACTGAATCTGCATAGAAATACTTGGAACTGTGATGCTCAATGCCTTGCTCCCCCTGGCTTGCTGAGCCTGCTTTCTTATAGAACACAGGACCACCAGCCCAGGGATGGCTCCGCCCACGATGGGCAGGGCCATCAATCACTAAGAAAATTCTCTACAGGCTTGCCTTTCTATTATTTATTATTATTATTATTATTATTATTATTATTATTATTATTATTATTTTCAAGACAGGGTTTTTCTGTGTAGCCCTGGCTGTCTTGGAACACGCTCTGTAAACCAGGCTGGTTTCAAACTCACAGAAGTCCACTTGCCTCTGCCTCCCTAGTACTATGCTGGAATTAAAGGTGTGCACCACCACACCAAGCTCTGGAGCCAGATCTCCTGGAGGTCAGGTCAGCTCTAGCATAGCAATACCCCACTCCTGGTACCAATTTATCTAAGAAATGGTACATATGCTTCACTATAAAATGATTTAATAAGAGGTGGTGAATTGCTTGATCCACATAAAGTACTTGTCTTAGAAGCATTCAGACCCAAAATCAATCCCCAAGATTCATATAAAAAGTTGTGTGGGGGGATTATAGCAGATTGTTCAACAGTTAAGAGAACTTGTTGCTCTTGTGGAGAAACCAAGTTGGATTCTTGGCACCTGTATGATGGTAATAACTATAACCCCAGTTCCAAGGGATCTGATGCTCTCTTTTGGCCTACCCAGGCATCAGATACACACGTGGTACACATACATACACAGAGACAAAACACTCAGATACATAAAAAATAAATAAAATATTAAAGACAAAAATTTTTAGAGTTGGTCATGGTAGCTTGGGTTTTTAATCCCAGTTAGCACTGCCGAAGCAGAAGCAGAAGGATCCCTGGGGCTCACTGGCCAGCCAACCTTACCTAATCAGGAAGCCCTAGGTCCCAGTGAGAGATCTCACCTTGTAAACAAGGCTGTCCTGAGGAACATTTGAAGTTGACCTCTGCTTCCATATGCATTTGTACACACACACACACACACACACACACACACACACACACACTCACATACACACACATTCACATACACACACACTCACATACACTCACATACACACACTCACACTGACACACACACTCTCACACACACTCACATACACACACTCACACTGACACACACTCACATACACACACTCACACTGACACACTCTCACACACTCACACACACATACACACACACTCACACTCACACATACACACACACACACACACACACATACACACACACAAGCTTTAGTGTTCTCTGAAAAATGACGTTTTAATAATGGAATCAGCAGGACCAGCACTTCTTGCCAACTCAATAAACTAGATTCCTTTTCCCTGAGCATTATGGGACACCAGAAATCTGCGGACATGCAGAATCTAAATTCAGAAAGATAGCAGTTCTCAAAATAGGGTCCTGGGGGTGCAACATCAGCAACACCCAGGAACTAGCTGGAAATGCAAACTCTGGAACCCCGGTCAGACATCCTGAACCCGTGCACAGGGTAGCAGGCCCAGCATTCACTTGAGGAAGGGCTTCCAGTTATGCCCTGTGCCATTCACAGACACCAAGAAAGGTCAAGTCACACAGTCCCAACCCTTCCACTCCTCCCCCCTGGGATCAGAATGCTAAATGAATACAGCCATGTGTTTATCTGCAACACAGCAACATCCCCAGTCGCCATTCTTTCTTTCCAAGGCTAATAATTCTGCTAACCAATATGGGCCCTAACTGACCCCGCCACCGAGAATCCTAACAGAACTGATTTTTCTTCTGTTAGAAACAGAGACATCTTCCCTTGACGAACTCCACTGGCTTCGATTTGGTCAGAGAACTGCGGGAGGCCCGGGCTAGAGGCAGGTGAAAGCGAGGTATCTAGGGTTGTCCTCCTAGTACCCAGCATGGCGTACAGCCCTCTGCCACACGCCAGGCACAGGACAGTGATGCTGAAGTGCTTGGGAGAGAGACCCACCAGGGGCCATGTGGAGAGAGCCACTGCGTAAGGGCGTAAGGCACAGCACCTACCCAGGGAGGATCGAGTGGTACCTATGGGAGAGCTTGCTGCTGTCCCACACGGCCAGTGCCATCTTCATTTCCTCTTAGTGTTCACAAGGGACCCCAGTTTCCCTCTCTAAATACCAGTGTCTGGCCTTTTCGAATTGCTTTTAAGTTATTAATTCTCTATGTATCTACCCCCTAGGTCACAGGGATAGGGACCACTGGGTGGACTAGAGCCTTCCAAATGGTGTCATGGCCCCCAGCACTGTTCTCAGAAGCATGGACCCCACTCCATGGACCTACAGGGTCCGTATTAAAAAGTGGGATTTGTATATATGGAGAGGTATAAAGGTGACCTGGAAAGGCTGGAGTTGTGTGTGCAGAGTCCAAATGAACTGCCAGGATGTGGGTGAGGCCTGGGGAAGATCCTTTCCCAGTATCATGCGTCTAGAACCTTCTGGAAAGTTTTAGCCCCCAGAGTAGATGTCTATAGTTGAAGCCACTCAAGCTGTGGCCCATTATCAGAGCCACCATTGCAAAGCAAGGCACTCTACAGTGAGATTCCTGCTCCCCTAAAGGCAGATGGCCCCTGTAGCAAGCTGCTCCCCAAACCAGGTCAACCCAGTCACCACATGGCCACTAGGGGGCGACGATGAGAGCGTTAGGGGACTCTGACAAAGGGTGAGTTCCAAACCTGGGGATCCATCTGAAGCCACTGTGAAGCTTTTCAGAATGCAGGGCTCTGAACTGCACCCCAAACCTCTTACCTCAGAATATCAGAGGGTCTAGTGTCGTGTGCTCCTGCAGGTACAGAACACAGACCTTCCCAGGGTCTCTCAGCTGGCCACTGTGAGCCGGCTCAAGGTAAAACCCAAGCCCTTTCCAGCCCTGCTCCATTAGGACGTGCAGTTTTTTGTCTGTTTGTTTTGCTCTTTGTTCTTATTTATTTTTAATGTGTATGCACATGCTCACGTGTGCTGAGATGTATGGGTGTAGATACTTAAGTCGGGACAACCTCTGGCAATCTCCTTCCTTTAAGAGAAGGTCTCCAACAGGCCTGGAGCTCACTAACTAGGCTGGAAAGACTGGACAGCAAGCCCCAGAGGCTTCTGTCTTTACCTCCCAGTGCTGGGATTTCTGGCACCACCACACCACGCCATGCCTTTCCCCCTGGCTCCTGGGGGCTGAACTCAGGGTCTCATGCTTGCAAAGCAAAGCACTCGACTGTCACCAGCCCTGATTTCTGTTTCTTTGAATCAGAATTTCACACTGTAGCCCAGGCTAACCCTAAACTCACTGTGTAGCCCAGGCTAGGCGCACAGCAGTCCTCCTGCCTCAACCTCCCAAGTGTTGGGATTACAGAAATGAGCCACGAGCATGTGTTTTATAGGATTCCCAGGGTGAATCGAGGACATATTCCAGGATAAAAAGTACTTCCAGGAACGTAAGGAAAATGATTAAGTGAAAAGAATAAATCTAAATGGTTTTTTTTGAGAGGCCGCCCTGAGGTCACGTGATACAGGCCACGAAGAAGCCCAGGAAAAAGAAAAGGAGGCGCTGCTCACTGTCTTCAGCAGCGCTTCCAAGCTGTCTCACCGGAAAGAGAGACGCCATGATACTGGAGTCTCACACACCCACTCTCCCACAGACCTAAGAGGCTCCACACAAGACCTAAGCGTGTCTCCTCGAGTGACCACCAAACATGCATGCAAAAAGCCCATAAGTACAGGTGTTCCCGGTGGCTGAAGGTCACTCAACACAGGCTCTGTTTCCTCACGGTTGGGGCAGCGTTCGAACAAGGGGGAGTACCCGTTTAATGGGTGCTGTGTTCTGGACCTGCAAAATGATAATGTTCTGGGATGAACCATACACTGAAGCTGGGAAAGCAAGAGGGGCAAGGCTGTGGTGTTTTTTCACAACCAAGAGAAACAAACCCAAGATATCGTCAAGGAAAACAGCCAGCAGCCTCGCCAACACCCGCATGCTCCGATATAAAATGATCTTGGCTGCATTTCCCAGCATTTTCTAGACTCTGGAATCTCCCTTCCTCTAACTTTTAAGATTTTTACTTGCAATGAATTGAGTGCCTCCTAAGAGTGGCCCAAGTTTCACTTACACCGCTGGGAGCAATCACCATTCCTTCTAACATGACGGCAACAGGAGAACACACTCTGTTCTTGTCAGTTTCTCTTATTCAGACCATCTCAAGATATGTCTTCAGGACATAGATTACCTTTAAACAATCTAGTCTGGTGTTCGGGGGGTTTTTTCCCCTTCTAACAGAATACTTGTAAGGGCATCCACTGTTCTAAGAAATTATCATCAGACTTACAGTGTCTGCTAACAATTTGTCAGGCATCCTCACCCCCAGGGTTTATCAAGCTGGGTTTTGAGTGGAGACAGTTTCTCTGGTGCCATTATTTCAAGAGGTGGAGCGTAGAATGTGGCAGTCACCAGGGAAAGGTGCTAAGCTGCCACCTTGAACAGTAAGCCAGCTGTCGCTTGTGGTAAGCACCAGCGTTTAAGTCCAGGGGTAGTGTCCCCTCCACGACAGGCTTCGTGCATGTATATGACAAAAGCTAATTATTGAAGCTGAATTATTTAGGGTCCCAACTGTCATGCAGGATGAAATAAATGCACATGTGAGAGGCTCTCTGGCAACTCCCTTTGTCTTCTTCAGTCAAGTAATTCCCTCTTTCAGTGAGAAGTCACCGTAAATTACAGTGGATGGAGATCCAAGCATGTGCTTGTCAGGGGCTGAGACAACTCATTATAGAAAAGGCACAGCGTCGCACACTCCCACCTCGGGAGCAGGCGAGCTTAATTAGGTGTGATGAGGAGAGGTGACCTGCTCCTGCTTAGATCTGCAGTAAGAATGCCGGGACCATGGGCAGTGTGGTGCCCTCGGAGTCACTAGGAATCACTTTTCCTGTGTGTTACAAACCCGGAGGTTGGCAAATCTAGACCACTTTTCTCGGTAGTTACTATAGCCTAGTGTTATAATAGTCAGCAGGAAAACAACCAGGAAGGAGAGAGACCCTGGTGGGGAGGGGGACTCAAGTACAGGAGTATAAATAGAATCAGAGTCCTGATCCTAGCAGGACTCATTTATTATTTATTTCGTGTGAGTGAGTGTGTGTGTGTGTGTGTGTGTGTGTGTGTGTGTGTGTGCATGTGTGCACACATGCATGTGTGTGTGTGTGGCGTGGGGGTCAGGTCAGAGCATAACTTACAGGAGTCAGTTCTCTCCTTTCACCCTGTGGGTCCCTAGAGAACTAACTCGGCCTTGTCAGGTTAGTCAGCAAGCGCCCTTTACCCACAGCCCTCATAACCCAGCCCTCATATCAAGATTTCTTGGTAATATCCAAAAGCAATAGAAGCATCATTCTCCTCCACCCCCCGCCCCTGCTGCTGCTGCCCCCTCTCTCACGCACACACCAAAGCCTTATAGATTTCTAGACATGAAATCTACAGATGAACTATACGAGACATGAAAAGGGTAGGGTACATATGTTCCAGAACCACCAAAGGCCAGGGGCTGTTACTACCGAATTGGAAGGGAGATTTGAGGCACCCACTAAATCTACAACTCCACCTCAAGCATCTCGCCTTTGGAGCCATTTTATCTCTCCTCCTTAAACCACTCGAAACCACTCAGACTCTCTCAGTGAGGTATAAATGGATTGAACTAATGAGAAGACCTGACACCTAGTAATAAGTAAGCCATTCCAGAAAGAACTGAAGCTCTCTCCTTTTGATGCCCGCCTATGAGATGGGAAGCAGGTGGGAAAGACCCTGGGTGGCCTTCATAGCCATGTCCTACTATGGACAATGTCCAGCTAATGCAGCTTGTCACTATAGACGTACACACTATTCCTCCATGTCTTCCAGAGGTAACTGACAGTTAACAGTGCCGACAGTGGCACTCGGCAGCTCTCACACATGGCTGTCAGCGTGCTACCTTATGGAGTGACCACAACTTAATTATCCTTTTCTCAGGTTACTGATATTTTATCTGAATATAGTTTATCACCATTACCAACAAAAATACAGTAACGAGCTTGCAGGGTCTCTTCACATGTGTTTGTAGAACTGTTTAGATATTACTCGGCTAAAATTGGAATGGCCTGGCCACTGGATCCGAACATCTTTGATTTCACTAGACGTAACGGATACCAGATGTACCAGATGGCCGGACCAGCTTGCGCTCCCACCAGCGCCCACCATGCGCATGCTCATTTGCCCAAATTCTGTTGTGTCATTTGGGGGCAAGTATAATAGGTTGCAACCATAAAGACTAAAGGCTTGGGATCTTTTCATGGATTTATTGGTCTTGGGCAATTTTTCCATTTTAAACTCCTAATCCAGGAGTTTACTCATTTTTGTTGTTGTTGTTGCTGTTGTTGTTGTTGTGCATGCCTTGCCCTTTTCTCACGTATTTATGGGAAGCGATTATTTACTCTAGACACTGGTGTTTTATCAGCTACACAGACTGCAAAGGTCCTCTCACAAGCCCTGCACGGGATCTGACTACTCGGTGACACAGGGCAGAAAGGCCAAGCTGTCCCTCGTCATGCCATGAGAACAACACACCCAGATGTAAGGGGGCGACAGGCACTTGGAGGCACTCCACCAATCTGCAAACTTAGAGCTTAATATTGGGAAGCTCGATGAACCCCCAGATACAAGTAGAAAGCCAGCCAGACGATACCAGGGAAGTCAACTGAGCCAACACCAGACACCTAGAAAGTAAACCTCTAAACTAACAAGGCTACAATGTTAGAGGACCACCAACACCACACAGTATTTGTTACACAGTAGCACTTGCTAACTCTCGCCTACACTTTGCACCACACCCAAGATAAACTGGTAGGACGACTGAGCATAACTTTAGATATTTCTGTCCCCTTCCTCTGAAATGCACACCGCCTTTCTCCATTTCCACCAAGGCCATCCACTTTGGCAAACTATGATTTAATCTCTAAAGTGTAAACTCAAGTGCCAATCCAGGAAGCCGCCATTGACGACTCACCGGCAGACAGACTGGGAGCTCCTACCATATGTCAGCCATGGTGTTTCCTTGTGTTTGCATAAGAATGATGTCTGGCTCCCAGGACTGGCACTAAATGAACTGTAGAAGACAGAGGCCCTGTAGAAACATGGCAGCTGTTGGTGATGGAGAAAAGAAAGCACTCAGGGCCTAAAAGGGCAAAATATGGCGGTGTGGGAACGTCTTGGAGTCTAGCCTCATGTCTCAATGTGGTTTGACAATCAATGCCCTGGGATCGTCTTGGGATATTAAAAACCCACCCAGTTACCAAGCCTACGACCAAAGTCTGCTGAGACACGAGCTGAGAAAGTCATGTGCATTTCCCTGATCCTGGGAGGTGGAACGTTTGACAGCCAGTGGCTTTCCCTGAGGCCAGAGAGGAGTCCCTGGAGAAAGCAGCAGTCTTAAGGTGACAACAACAAAGACCTTCCTAACCCCCCTCTCCATAGAGTGTTCCCACACATCAAATTCACTGAGGACAGACAGGGGCTTGGCTCTAAAAAATGACAGGTATAGGTCTCATAGACTCTCTCTTCTAAAGTTCCAGAAACATTGTAGTTGACAGGGTGGACAGAATGTGAGAGCTGGAACACAGCAGGAAGGACTGAGAAAAGTTACCTTCAGGGAAACCAGCCATTGTAATCATGATTCACAGCAGCACTGACACCTGCACTAGGATGCTCCTGCTAAGGATAGAGAATTCTTCTTCCCTTGGGATAAGCCCCTAATTGATTATCCAACAGCAAGTGGCCAGCCCTAAAAGCATACATACATATATATACATCATATATACATATATACATATGTACATATACACATATATACATATATATGCAACACTAAATGGGATCAGGGGGTTGTACTTATATACTTACTGATATATGGGTGTATTTTATATTCCTGTGTGTGTGTGTGTGTGTGTGTGTGTGTGTGTGTGTGTGTGTGTAAAGAGTTCAAGCACTTCATAGTCAATGGGGATGGGAGGGACATAAAAGGAGTTGGAACGAGGGCAGGATGGGAAAAATAAGAAAAGATTGTCCACATATACAAAATATACTGAATAAATAAAAGGATTTTTATCAAGAAAAACTGTTAAGGCACCGAATAGTTCACTTTTAAAAGGGGGACCTAGAGGATAGATAGGATCAAATACATTGTGTATGGAGGAGGGGATCAGGGACCCTGACCTTCACTACTGATACCTTCTACTGATAGGCCAGGGAGAAGGGGAGCTATCATTGTCTGCCAGTTGTCCCCCCACTGATGACTCCACCAGCCTCCATGGACGGTTCCTATCCAATGGTCACACACGTGGCCATGGTTGAACTAAACGAAACACAAAACCAAACCCAAAATCACTAGCAGGGACAGGTGGGAAGAGTAGAGTTGACAGAAATGGGAGGAAGGTAAGAGAGTAGTCAGAATTGTCAGATAATAAAAGTTAACTTAAAAAAAAAAAACAAGTTGGGGATTTAGCTCAGTGGTAGAGCACTTGCCTAGCAAGCCAAGGTTTGGTCCCCAGCTCGAAAAAAAAAAAAAAAAAAAAAAAAAAAAAAAAGGAAAAAAAAAAAAAAAAAAAAAAAAAAAAAAAAAAAAACAGCCGGGCAGGGATGGTGCACCCCTTTGATCTCAGCACTTGGGAGGCAGAAGCAGGCCGATTCTCTAGTTCTTCCCCCAGCTGGACCTTCCCATAATGCAACAATATTTGGTCTTCCCATCCTGAGAAGCTGCTGGAAAATTATTTTAAAAACTAGATTAGGCCCCCAAAGGTGGCTTGGCCCCGGAATCCCGTGATGAGGTTCCCCTTGGTGCTGCTCCTCAGGAGAGCTGATGAACGCTCGAAGCTGTAATTACCAAGGGGTTCTCCCCACCTATCGCTCACTGAGCCCAAGACGAGGTTGTTCTAGACGCGGGTTTAGCTGCTCTCTGCGTGGGTGTGCCTGGGGCTGCAGACTTAGCTGAGAAGATTCCAGAGGGGAGGGTTCCCACTTCCTGCTAGAGAACGCTGTGCCCCATTATTCCATGCGGCAGCCTTTCTTTCCAGTACTCTGGTGCTCATGCCCCTTCTCATCAGCGGAGCTCAAACGGCTAGAAAATTTCCTGGGCAACGAGGCAGCCCGTGTCACGTGATCAGGCTGACACCGAAGAAATCGAGTCAGCCATTTCTCTTCCAGTCAGTCACTCTTTCTGGTGTTGGCTAACACAACCGTGGCAGCGGCTGCATCCCACGTATCTGTGTAACAAAATGCGCCGCAGGGTGGCCCACAAGCAGTTGGCTCTCTGACCCACACTGACCTGCTCAACCGAGCCGTCCGGGGACTTCACTCGAGGTATCGCATTGGGCACTTTTCTCGTGGCTGTGGCCAGATAATTTACAAAAAGCACTTGAAGGGAGGAAGGGCTTTCCTCGGCTAAGTTTGAAGGTACAGCCCATTCTGGCATGGAAGGGGTGGCACTCGGAACGTAAGCTGGTGGCCACATCGCGTTCACAGGCAGGAGAGAGAGAGAGAGAGAGAGAGAGACAGAGAGACAGAGAGACAGAGAGACAGAGAGACAGAGACAGACAGAGAGACAGAGACAGAGACAGACAGAGAGACAGAGACAGAGACAGAGAGAGAGAGAGAGAGAGAGAGAGAGAGAGAGAGAGAGAGATTGTGTCTGTGCTCAAGATTCTTCTATATTAATCCTAGACAATAAGTCCATAGCTGAATTCCTGTTCACCTGACTCGTCTATGGCCTTGGGGATCTACTTTAGAGCAACGTAATGATGATGCCTTGGAACACAGAGGTAGGTTCCCGTCTTCCAAATAAACACCTCGGGGTGGTGTTTGGTACCTGCCTATCTTGACCGTTATAATTGTTTCTCAGGATCAACCTTGAGATGGAGCCTTTCACAGGATCGGCCATTCTGTGTCTCCCTCCTCCTCAGTCACCTTGGCCAGCTTATCAAAAAGGCCACAGAAAACAAAAGCTGTGCGGACTCAGACCGACCCATGGTACGCTAGCTCTCTGTGCCAGTGACCACCTCCATCCACAGACTTCTTCAGTGACACAAAGGAGGAGAGTCCTCGGCAGGACATTATGGTAAGAATGTAGCGTACATTCTAAGGGCCTGGGACTTGCGGTAGACTTCACAGCCAGAGTTAATAACCAACTTGGGGTCACTCAGGACTTGACTGCTGTTCCACTGTGTGCTCCACTCAGCCTGTTTACCCTGTCTTTAAGAGAACAAGGTAACAACCAACCTTATTTGTCTTGGATTTCCCACAGAATCAACTTTTACAACCTGAGCTAATGCATGGCTGTAATCTGGAATTATGTACTCCTCAAGATCCTTGATCCAAATAGTGTGAATGTGTTTGTATTCTGTGCTGTGACAGTCATTTGCTGGAAACAGAAAATACAGGTTTAAAGGAACCTTATAAAAAGAATATCCACCATAAATATTGAACAAAACATTTGGATAGGGCTTGATAAACAATGGTATTTGAGGTACTCTTTGTCATCTGGATAAGTTGAAGCCAACGGCTTAATCCCCTGTGAAACTCGGGTAAAGATTTCTGTACAGTACCACATTCCTTCCCCATGTGAGGCTTCCTATGATGCTCAATAAAGACAGAGCAAAGCCCTTTGTTAAGGACAGACACAGTTACACAACAGACAGACACACGCACACTGACAGACACACGTGCTGTCAGACATATACAAACACACAGAGAGACATAATCACAGACATACATACAGACATACACAGAGACTCAATCACATACAGACAGACACACAAACACACACTGACAGACACATGTGCTGACAGACATATACAATCACACACAAACACAATCACAGACATACAAACAGACACACAGACAGACATACCCATAGTCAACAGACACACAGACACACACACACACACACACACACACACAGACTGGCACACTGACAGACATATACATGGTCAGACACACAGATGAATAAAGACACAGGGACAGATTCACAAGATGGCCTTCAGACAGCCACAAATTCAACTCCTGCAACAGACAGGACAGAAGACACAGGGAAATATGTAGCTGAGAATTCACACCTGGACTCACTCTTCGGTTAAATGACTGAGGAGAAATGCTTTATTGATTTCTTCCCTTAATGTAACACGGATGTATGGTTAGTGACTGAATGTATTATTAATGCCTTCAAACTGACCACAAGCTCACCCTCAAGTTTCTGTCAGGGAGTTAGTGCAACTGGTCCTCCTACCCCAATTGACCTAATGTGAATAATCCCTTACGGGCATTCCCAGAGGCTGACCTAATCTAGACCGTCCTTCAGAAGTACGCCCAGAGATTTGTCTCCTCGGTGATTCTAGCTCCTCTTGAATTGATGATATTAGCCATTATTCTCAGAAGCCGAGTCTTTAGCCTGGTTCTCTGTCTCCCTCCTTCCTTCAGAAGTGCAGTAACTGTTCACTGGCCATTCATGGATTCCAACCCTGTTGAACCGATTAGAGTCAGTGTCTGCAACCCGAAGCCTCCTACTGTAGGTATGCCGCTCCTCAAGGAGCCACCGGGAATGAAGAGCGGGCAGCCAGTTAAACAATGACCGCCATGTTCGCTATTTTTCTCATTGATATGACAAAATACCTGTTACACACCTACGGGGAGAGGGGTTTGATCCAACTGTGTTAATAGCTTCTCTTGCTGTGATGAAACACCATGACCAAAGCAACTTATTGAAGAGTTCATTTTGGCTTATGGTTCCAGAGGGGCAGGAAGCCATCATGGTGGAGGGACATGATAGCAGGAAGGCATGGGCCACAGCAGAGGGCTGAGAGCTCCCGTCCAAGAATGAGTAGACAGCGAACCGGAACTAAGGTGAAGTTGTGAACTCTCAAAGCCCGCCTCCAGCAATGTACTTCCTCCAGCCAGACTGCACTAACTAACCCTCTGCCAGAGACTGTCCTAAGCTGGGACCTAAGTGTTCAGATATGTGCGACTGTGGGGTACACTTCTCATTCGAACCCCCACAGGACACTCCCCCACACCATTTCAGAGGGCTCCATCAATCATGGCATCTGGTCCACCCTCCATGAATCCCACCCACCATGGCCGCCTCCCTCCATGGTCCCCTCTCATGCCCCCTCCCCGTCTATGGTTCCCACCCTCCATAGCCCCAACGCCACAACACAGCTCCCGCTCTACCAGGACTGGTGGTGCACTCATGGGCTGGAGACAGGAGGGTCAGGAGGTCAAGGTCAGATCGAGCCACAGCCTGTGTCAGAACAGCAAGGTCTGAAATGCACATAGCCAGGCCCTTTCCTTCTTCCTCCTGATAATGTCCCCAAACATCTGAAGGGAAATTCTTTCTCTTGCTAAAGAATCCTTTGTAATAAGTAAGATGATTCTGGCCTCAAAGGGGAAGGGGAATGTACTGAATTTCAATGAATGGTGTCCAAAATCCAGGACCTGGACAGAAGCAGGGGTGTGACAGCCCTTGGTGGCAGCCCAGTGTCAGAGGAAGGATATGCATACACGAATGCATACATACATATGTACACAGACACACAGAGACACACATGCACATGCACATGCGTGTGCCTTGGATATAGGGAATGTGAATTTCCAGTGGGAAGATCCCACCGTCAGTGTGGTCTCATTGCTGAGTGAGACAGGCAGCTTCCCTGCTCCCCAGCCTTCCCTTCCAGCTCAAAAGCACTGATTATAAATGGCAGAGGTCTTTTAGCTTCTTAGGCAAACATAATTATGAAAGTAAATAAAGCATGAACCACCACAGAACACATTCAATGTGCACATTAAAATTTACATTTTTCTTCTCCTGCATGTTTAATTATCTGAGCCTCGTGTTTAGAGAGCTAAGAAAGTGGTCAATTGCAAAGGGCGCAGACCTGTTTCCTCGTGTTATTCAGCGTGCAAACTGAAAGGAGGGGTTTTTATAAAGATCTCAGGATCCCTGTTCACTCATTCATCCAGCGAATGCTTCCTGAAGATCCGTTATGTAAAGGGCTCTTGGTAGCCAGGACCCAGCAGAGACCAAGGCAGGCCTGTATCTTAGTTAAGACCTCTATCACAGTGTCTCTTGCCAACCTGACATAAACTAAAGTCACCTAGGAAGCAGGAACGTCCTCTGAAGAATCACCTCCATCACACTGGCCTGGAGCCATGTCTGAGAGGCATGTTTTTTACATTGGGGAGCCCAGACCACTGAGGGAGGTGCCATCCCTAGGTATATGGCTCTAAACTATGCAAGGAAGGTAGCTCAACCAGACAGTAAGCCGTGTTCGTCTTCACTTCAAGTTCCTGCCTCAGCTGCCCTCAATGACGGCCTATAATCTGTAAACTGAAACACGCCCTTTCCTGCCCACGTTGCTTTTGGTCTCTGTTTTAGATGGCAGCAGAGAAGAACACAGGATGGTGTGTCTCCACCTTGCACAGGACACAGGTATCCAGGTCATCGCAGGAAGACAAGGGCCAAGAGTAGACCCATGTCACAGGCAAAGCTCGGAGCCTTCTGAGGAAGGAGCATAGAGGCCACAAGCCGGAGGAGAACTGGAGAGAGTGTAATGGCTCCGAAAGGGGCAGTGCTCTAGCCCAGTGCTCCTCAACCTTCCTGATGCTGCGACCCTTTAATACAGTTCCTCATGCTGGGGTGGCCCCCAACCGTAACATTATTTTCACTGCTACTTCCTTAACTATAATTCTGCTACTGTTGTGAATTATAATGTGAGTACCAGATAATGCAGGATATCGGATATGTGAACCCTGTGGGGGTTGAGACCTCCAGGTTGAAAATGGTTGCTCTGGGCAGAGGAGCTAGCTGGTGCAAGGCTGCCGGACAGGAAGGACGTCTATAGTGTGCTACAGAGGATGGAGAGGCTGTGGAGGGAAGCAAGGGCCAGAGCAGCGAGCGCTGACAAAGCCTGTGACCGAGGGTGCCAGGAGCCCTTGGAGGGCTTTAAGGCAGACTCATGACTCCCAAGCTGTGAGTGCTGCTACAGATTATAACCTGAAGCAGCAGGGGACAGATCCCTGGATAGTGGAGATGAAGTACAGAGAGAAAGGATTAAGTGAGGTGTGCTCACATCAGGGGTCAGCAGCTGCTTCTGCAAAGGGCCAGATAGTTGAATGGCTCCCCTCCGCCCCAACCACTGGCCATCTGTATCTGATGGTTCTGCGTCTGCAGAGTCAATCAACCACAGGTCAGTGATGGCTCCAAGACCTCAGAGCGGTTACTGCAGAGCGGGTAGGGAAGAGTGTCTCCATTCCTGATACCCACGCCAGGCAACTCTCTACTTCCTGCCACTCCAGCTCTGGGGAGCCTGATACTTTTTTCTGGCCCCTCTGGGTCCCTACACACACACTTAGTCACATAATTAAAAAAAAAATAAATGTTCTGAAAATATATTCACAGGAAAGGAGAGAAGAATCTGCATGACTGTAATTCTAGCACACCTGAGGCTGAGGCAGGAGGATGAGTTTGCATTCAACCTGGACTGGCAAAACCACAACCATGGAAAGAAGAAAGAGGGAAGAGGTGAGGAGGAAGGGTAAGGAAGAGGGGATGGGGAAGGCAGGTGCAGGGGTGAGAGGAGAAAAGTAGATGGTCCTCAACCTGTGGGTCTCGACCCCCACCGGGGTTGCATATCAGGTATCCTGCTAATCTGATATTTACCTCGCGATTCATAACAGCAGTCATAAAGTGGAAACGAAAATAATTTTATGGTTGGAGACCTCCATCACAGGCGAAGCTCTATTAAAGGGCCGCAGTGTGAGGAAGGTTGAGGACTCCTGTGGTAGAGGGAGGGGAGGGGGGAGAGAAAGGGAGGGGGCAGGGAGTTCAGAGGAGAAGGGGAGAGGAAAATGGGATGGAAGAGAGGGAGAGAAGGGGAAAAGGAAGGAAGGAAATAAGGAAGGAGAGAGAAAGGGGAAGACGGGGAGGGGAGAGGAGAGACATTTGGAAGGGAAAGTTCCGGTTCAGACCAAAGCTTGAACGTGAGCACTGTATCAGCCGTCACCAATGAGGGGGTGTGGGATGCTCGCAGCCCCTGCCAACCTACAGGCGCCTCCCTGCTCTGCACTCTTGCCTCTTACCCTGTTCCCTTGTGTGGCTTGGCCCATAGCAAGCATCTGAACTGGGCACAGAGAGGCTCATCCTGCAGCCCCTAGGCAGCACAGCCCAGTAACTGACACACGCACTGCTTCATTCATCGGAGACGCGAAGTCTGATCGCAGCCTTAAAGTGAACCCCTCCAGCACTGCCCTCCTCCCCACACAGCCCATGTGCACACCACACAGCTGGGTGCCCTAATGCCTAATGCTCGCATGAGCTCACTTCACCCACGCCAGCCTGTGGCTCACCCCTCGCCTCAGGCTCGGCAGAGCCTGTGTCTCCCACACACAAACACGGAACCCTCTCAGGGCACCGTGCCTCATCCTCCCGCAGTCTCCGCCCCTGAGGAGACAGCGTCAGCCTGGCCTCTCAGATGCCCCTTCTTTCAGGAGGAACTGGCCAATTAGCCTTGACCTGGCCTGGCAGGAGAAGCGAGGCCTCCAGTGCTGTGGAACGTTAGCCTTCTCTCCTGCAGAGCTGGTCTTTCACAGTCAGCTACTGTGTGCCTAACACTAGACATGAGCAGCCAAGCCGCCTTGGGGCCTACGTTGCCTCACTGAGTCCCAAAGGAGCTGGCCAGCTTTTGAGGCCCTGGTTCTACCCACCTTTAGCCTTATATGGCTCCCTTCCTGGTGCATTCTTTTGACTCTGGACGGGATATAAGCTCTGAATCAAACTGGGCTAATCTACTCGTATGTCAAATCTCCCCATGCCACGGACCACGCTGTGGACGGCCCTTACCGTCTCCCCAGCCGCCATGCTGTCCAGACAACACGAATCCCATTCCCCATCTCCTACCATACCCACTGGCATCAGTCCAGACACCACACACACACACACACACACACACACACCCCTAGTCTACTGTCCAATGCCACCATCCAAGCTTCCAGTTGGTCCCTAGGAATCTTGTCTCAAGTATCCGAGTATGCACTGTCAGGTGAAGAGACAACAATAGCACTCGCAAAGTCGCGACTTTTCCTCAGACCCACGCCCAGGAAGTAGTGCCTTGCGGGGACGTGAGTACTCTGTAGCTTGGAGCGTTTTAATGGGCACCGAGTTCATGCTAAGGCTGTATCACTCAAGACTCACCCTAAACAAAATGCCCCAGGAACTAGTATTTCTACATCAGGGAGACAGATGGAGAGAGGAAAATGCAAAAAATGGGTGCCTTCCCATCTCAGACCATGTGTGTCCTTCACTCTTCTTGTTGCTGTGGAAACAGCTGACAAAAACAATCTAAGGAAGGGAAAGTTCATTCTGGCCTGTGCTGTGACAGCACAGTCTGTCATGGCAGGCAAGGCATGGCGGGAGCACAAGGTGGCTGGTCTCATGGCATCCACATTCAGGAAGCAGAGAGGGATGAGTGGTGGTGCTCTGCCTTTGACTCTGTCTGGCCCCTCCCCAGTAGAATGAGGCCCTGCACAGATAAAGTGGGACTTCCCGCCTCAGCCAACCCAATCTAGAACGCTTCCTCGTAAAAGATGCACAGGTATTTGTCCCCTAGGTGATTCTAGACTCTGTCAAGTTGGCAATCCAAAGGAACCATTATGCCTTGGCATCACCAGCTGATGTCCATGGGCCCAAGAGCCTGTGGGTAGCCTGGGCTCCATCCTTGCCCACTGTCAAGATGCCCATGCCCTCAAGGTCATCAAGGCGGGAGTCAATGATCAGGCTGCCTCTATGCTTGCTGTCTTGAAGGTAAATAAAATATTAAAAGAGACAGACCATCCAGCTGCTGAAATCGTCATAAAGTTTATCAGACACAGCAAGTCTGGATTTTCTACGTCAGAATCTTCCGGGACACTTGGTAAAGATGCAGAGCCCTGGTTCCACCCCAGCCCCCCGGAGAGATACTTTCAGGGAGGGAGAGCTTCAGGAAGTTGCTGTTATGGAAAGTGTGTTCTGTCTAATGCACACACAAGCTCCAACATACAGAATCCCTCAAAGAGCCCTTAATGCCGTTGTTGCCCAGAGGTGATTTTCTCGGTGTCTCCTTGAAACTGAGAGGCATCCAGCAGCTGAGACAACGCTTCAGAACCCGTGAGCCGGAGCTAAACCCTGTCCCTTCTCGGGAGTGACACCTTTGGGTGATTTTGTGAATCAGCCAGCGTCCCAGCTACGATCCAATTACTCTGATTCCTGCCATCCGAGGCAACACTCCATTAAACATCAGGATGGAGACTCAAGGTCCCCACTTGAGTGCCAGCTAATTAAAGTCTTTAAAAGTGTGCACTAGAACGCAGCCAATATTCCAGAAACAGACGCCGAACTGGGGATTTGAAAAAGAGAGAGAGAGGAGATGAAGAAAGAAATGAAAAATAGAAACTTTGGTTCAGAAATGGATGTGGCTTTTTCTTCAAAACGACCTTAGGGCTGGAAGATGGGTCAGTGGATAAGTGCCTGCTGCACAAACATGGCCTGAGTTGGATCCTGGCAACAACACGTAAAAGCCAGGCTCAGCAACTCCGAGTTTTAAGACCAGCACTGGGGAGGTGGGGGCAGGAAAATCCTAGGGACCTGCTAGTGTGGCTGAATTGGTTCTGTGAGAGAAGCCTGCCTAAAAGACAAGGTGAGCAGTGAATATGGAAGACCTTCAAAGTCCTCATCAGCCTTCACACACAGGCACATACTGCCCCCCAACACACACCGCACACACGCGCACACACTCGCGCACACACACACACACACACACACAGGCACACACACACACACACACACACACACACAGGCACACACACAGAGTGACTGTACAATTAAACCATCTCCATCTGAGAGGCAAAGGGGCATCAGAGGGTGGAGAGAAAAGTAAAACACAGAGAGGACAAGATATCTGGCAGTGACTCTGACGCAGTGGTCCTATTTAGGTTCACCATGACTTTCTGCTGCGGGCTCTACGAACAGGTGAAAGCACACGCCAAGTGTTTCCAGGAACTGGTGAACGGACTGCACCGGGCTGTGAACCTCGCAGAAGGCGAGATGCACAATTGCACATTTCCCTTTAAAGGTGATGGACTGTTGGAAGCCGAAACACTGGCGGTGTGCTGACTATTTTAGGAAACTTCTGAGACAAAAAATGTGTGACAAAACAATTTGATGGGCCCAGGAGGGGAAAGGGGACGCCTGCCAGTGGGTAGCTGTGATGCCACATAGGAAACAGCCCAGTGGTAACCCTGATTCAGGATGCAGTAACCATTATGGCAACATGCAAACAGAGGGGTAGATGTGTGTGTGTGTGTGTGTGTGTGTGTGTGTGTGTATCTGTGGTGTGTGCATTATGTTTGTGTATGTCTGTACAGTATATGTGTGTGATATGTGTGTCTGTATGTAGTATGTCTATATGTGTATTGTGTGTGTCTGTGTATGGTACATATGTGTGGTATGTGTGTGTGTGTGTGTGTGTATCTGTGGTGTGTGCATTATGTTTGTGTATGTCTGTACAGTATATGTGTGTGATATGTGTGTCTGTATGTAGTATGTCTATATGTGTATTGTGTGTGTCTGTGTATGGTACATATGTGTGGTGTGTGTGTGTGTGTATCTGTGGTGTGTGCATTATGTTTGTGTATGTCTGTACAGTATATGTGTGTGATATGTGTGTCTGTATGTAGTATGTCTATATGTGTATTGTGTGTGTCTATGTATGGTATATATGTATAGTGTGTGTGTGTGTGTGTGTGTGTGTATGGTATGTCTCTGTGTCTGTGATGTGTGTGCTATGTTTGTGTGTGTAGTATATCTGAATATGTGTGGTATGTGTGGTATATCTGTGTGTATGTGTGTGGTGTGTATGGTGTTTATATGGAGTGTGTATGCATCTGTGTGTGTGTGTGTGTGTGTGTGTGGTATGTCTCTGTGTATTTATTGTGTCTCTGTGTGGTATTTGTATATGTGTGTGTATGTTTGTGTGTGGTGGTGTGTGTGTGTGTGTGTGTGTGTGTGTGTGTGGTGTGTGGTGTGTGTGAGGGGTGTATGTGTGTTATCTGTGTGTTTGTTATATCTCTGTGTGTGTTGTATTTATGTCTTTGTGTGTGTGTGATGAATATTCACAGGCAGGTCATCCACCCATGCATGGGCACAGAGGCTAGAGGACAACAGCACACGTGGTGCACTGTCACTCGCAGGACAGGGTTTCTCACTGTACTGGAGCCAGGCTGATAGGCAGCAAGACCCAGGCATCCTCCTGTCTGCATCCCCCATCCACAGCATGAAGCTTAGATCTGCGTGCCAACCACATCTGTATTTTACACAGGTGCCAGGGATTCAAACTCAGATCCCCGCGCTTGTGTGATGAGAGCCTCCTCAAGCCATCCCCACAGCCCCTGGGGATGCTCTTAAACCCAGTAAGGAAAATAGAATTGGATGCTGCTTAGGTAACCCAGAAGATGGCGGGGCAGGGGCTCTGGAAGAGCAATAGCAACAGCGAAAACCCGAAGGAGGTGCATAGGAGATAACAGTGGGACGCGAGACACGGACCTGAGTGGTTCAGTCACCACAGGAAGTGTAAGTTAACTAAAGGTCCCCGTGCAAAGGTGAGCCCAGGGCTGGGGAGAAGGCTCAGTAAAGTGCATGACAAGAGCTTCATGGCCAGCAACCACACTAAGGAACCAGGTGCGGGGTGAACAGCAGTAGTCACAGCTCTGGGGAGCCAGGGGCAGGAGGATCTCTGGGGTGCACTGGCCAACAGGCCTAGCCAAGGGTTAGCTTTGGGCTCGGTGAAAGGTGTCTCCAAAAAAAAAAAAAAAGGAGAAAATTATTATGGAAGATACCCAAGAGGTCGACTTCTGGCCTCTACACAGCCATGCACACACATATGCACACATGCAAACATGTATGCACACACACCAATATAAAAGACCTAGTTCTGTTGGTTATTAAAGGTAAAAGCACATCTGGCCACGCTACCAGAGGGCCGCTGGGCCGGCTGTTACTATAGAGGGTAACACAGAGTATCATCAACTTTATTCCTATGAGAGGCTACCATTCTCTCTTCCCCTTGGCCAGAGAGAGCGCTGCCCAGTGCCAGAGAGCTGTCTATTCGGAGTTCTGCTTGGGAAACGTCACAGTGGAAATATGGAAGAAGGGGACTCTTTACAGCAGCTTTTAACAAACACAAGTCCTGTGTCCTGTCCATCCACCAAAAAGACTTGCTGTGTTGAAGCAGTACCCAATGTCACTGAGGCCCCTGGGGGACGATAAGGTTAGATGAAGCCATACGGGTGGGGTTCTCGTGATTGAGCTAGTGAATTAATGAGAAAAGACCCACAGGAGGCCCGCCATCTCTCTGTCTCGACTCGTGTACAGACACAATGGGAAGGCAGCCATCTGCAAACCGGGAAGACGTGGCCTTCACCTGTAACCAAGTCAGCCAGAACCTTGACACGGTGTGTTGTTTAAGCATCCCTGACTGGTGTTTCGTTACAGCGGTGCGACCCACAGGACAGCTGGGACACTCTTAGGTGGCATCTGCCGTGCTGTTCCTCGGGATAGCGTGGTGAAAGGCTGAGTAATCTCGAAGAACCTGGCATGGCACTGTGCTGCTCCAGATGGCAGTGAAACCCCAGTGTCCCCAGGAGCTGGCACAGCACACTTGCTCAAGTCTGCCTCGGTCCCTGCAGCCACAGCCACTGCTGCAGAAATCATGCCTGGAGCTGACACTGCCCACATTCAGGCTTCTCCTTGGGACGTCCAGATCTCGGGGCTGAACACCAGCTTCTGCCGGAGGCTGCTTCTGGCAGCCTGTCCCTAGCCACTCTTCTGCACTGTGTAGCCACTGCCATCCTGTTCAACACTAGGGTCTTAGTTCATAAGGCTGACAGGACGGGAGCCACCCAGAAGACACGGGTTCATGAGTGTGTGTGTGTGTGTGTGTGTGTGTGTGTGTGTGTGTGTGTGTGTGTGTGTGTATGCCGTCTGAACTGCACATATGCAAGTGTGAATGTGTGTGGAAATGCACCCACATGCACCGCTGTCTACATATAACCACTTACGGTAACATGTGCCTGATCTCGACTTTGCTGGTGATCAGCAGAGAGCAGGCCGCTGAGTAGTCAAGCGACCCAGAGTGCACGACCACCATGCGACCACCTATAAAGGATGCTCATCTTAGCCACCGGATGCTGGGCTGGCCCGCTCGCAGCTTCTCCACTGACATTCTATCTGCTCCTCCTTCTCGTAGGTTTACACTCAGAATCAACTAGAATCATCTCTGGCACGTCATTCCTGGTGTTGGCACCGGGCTGGGTATGCACGAGGGCCCTTCCCAGCTTTCAGAGCGAGCAGCAAGCCCAACTTTGCGGCTAAAGCTGGGCTGGTCCAAGGGATACAGGGAGCACTGTCCAACCATAGAGAGAGAGCGCGTGAGGATGGGGATGGCTCCTAGCTAAAGAACCTGCTGCAGAGATGGGGGCAGGGAGGCTGCCGGAGGGTGAGCAGCCAGGGGACAGCCAGCTCAACTCCAGCCCAGGTCCTTCTCTCATGACACAAAGGGTCATGTGCATAGCAAGACTCACACGCTCAGCCCCGAGCTGTTCAACAGGGAGAAACAAGAACCCACTGGCCCAGATGGCTGTTGCCAACCACTGACATTATGTTTAATGATTTTATGATTTGTGTGATAAAAGTTCATAACACCCCACCCCCACACACATCACGGGAGAGTGGCAGCTCTCCCTCTCGTCACCTGTGTGTTGAGAAAAGGGGATTTCCTGAGGACACTGGGACACTGGCTGTGGTCAGAGGCAAGCTGTGTCTGAGACAAGGGGTTAAAAAAGAAACAAATCCCACCTCTTCCATCGTACCTCAGGCATCCCCAAGACTGCATGTGAGAGAGAATGACTTATCCCCACTGGCTTTAACTGGACCCTCTCCTTCAGTACAAACTGGCCAAAACTCATCTCTGTTCCAAAACCGCACTATCTGGTTTTGTTTTTGTTTTTGTTTTCCTGACACCGCTTTTTCCCTCCAACTCCCTGGGACTCTGACTCCTTAGCCCAACCAATCCGAGTTCTGGTGAGCAGTGAGATACAGCGAGGGGGTGTCCTATGAAGGAAGCAACAGCCACCTGACTCAAGAGAGAGAGAGCTGCAGACTATGGCCAAGCCAGCCCTGTCCCAGCCCCCGTGTGCCACTAGCTTGAGTGCACGCCCGGTGTCTTTACCACCCCAGCTGCCCATGACTTCTACATATGTGGATCCTGAAATGTTTCCTGACTCAAGCTATGGCACGAGAGGACAGTCACAACTTTATGGCCTGACATCAAAAGGATGGGGGAGCAAGCTCAGGTTTTAGAAGGTTCCAAGCACACATGTCCACATTCGAGCCTCCCTACCGAGACGAAGACGGTCTATGATGACGAGAACCACTGGAGGCTTAAGGAGTTTCCCTCAGAAAATGCTCTCTCTCTCTCTCTCTCTCTCTCTCTCTCTCTCTCTCTCTCTCTCTGTGTGTGTGTGTGTGTGTGTGTGTGTGTGTGTGTGTGTGAGTGTTTCTCATACAGTTCCACTCTGAGTCCTTCGGGAACAACAGCACTGTCCGATGTAATTTATAGCCCTGGTTGAAAACTGACGAGCAGGCAGCAAGCTCCTGGCCCTCTGCCATCTCAGTGAGCCAGGACAGCTAAAGCACAAGCATACACAGAGCCATCTACATGCCTGCCCCAAAAGACATAGCATGTCGACGGGGAAAGACAGTTCACAGCATGTACTCCCACCACCCACATGGGTCCTCACGCATGTCCACAGAACGGTTAAATTGCTTGGCCGTTGCTGTTTTGTGGTACTGAGGAGGGAACCCAGAACCACAAGCCTTCTGGACAAAGGCTCAGACAGTGCGGGACCCCTCCAGTCCAAGGCACTGTTTTCTCTAAGTCAGTGACAGTACTGTATTAGAGAGTTGCCTCAAGCCAATGGGGTCCCCAAGCTGTATGTGACTACATTTCTAGGAGCCACAGGAGGCTGTGGGTGTCCCCAACAGCTGGAGAGTCTGCCTCTATCACAGCTGTGCCATTTGTACCTGAGAAAAGATGCTAGGCATGCAGCTTCCTAAAGCCCTATCTAGGGCAAAGCCTGGGGTTTCAGGACACCAGGGGTCCCTTAGTCAGTGATGCTCTGTAAACACGAAGTCTTTCCTAATATCCCCTAGCCAGGACCTCCACGGTCACACGCATGCTGGTTCTCCACTCAGAAGTGGAGTGTTAATCAGCGTCTCAGATTCCTGAGCACGGCGTGCCCCTCAGGGAATCCCCTCACAGCTAGCAGGGGCGCTTAGGGAAAAGATGTCCAGTGTGGGCTCTGCTTAAGAACACGCTGTGCCCGCCCAGTGGCTATGGCAGCATCCACAGCCATCTCTCTAGCTCAACCCTACAAGAAACTGCACAGGCCCTGGGGAGGTGGATCCACCAGTAAAGTGTTTGCTGTGTTCAGACGCCTAGAGTGCGCTGGCTGGCCAGCCTGGCTGAATTAGTGAGCCTCAGGACCCAGTTAAAGAGCCTGTCTCAAAGACCAATGTCAACACCTAAAGTTGACCTCTGGTATCTACACACTCATGACATGTGTGTACAGACACAGACACACATTCATACTCTGTGTGTGTGTGTGTGTGTGTGTGTGTGTGTGTGTGTGTGTGTGTGTGTGTGTAAGACGCTCCAGCCTGAAGTGCAGCTCACAGAGAGAGGCAGGACTACATATAAAGGCTTAGAGCGATGGGAAAGTCTGATGGAGAGGACCAAGTCTCCCTTCTGCTGTAGCTGCAGTCGGGCTTCCCCACTGTACCAGCTTTATCCCACCAACTTGTGAGTAGAACTGCACAGGGCTCGCTCTTCTCTCTCGGTCTTCGTAAATGCACATGAAGAATGTTAGCGGTGGAGAACATCCACAAAGGACAGAGATACGTGCAAGCACCCCTCTGGTGGTCAAAGTTTGCCTCACGCAACATGTCACTTCAGACATCAATCACAGGAAGTTCCTCGAAGCAGCTCCTGCCCTCCAAAAACTGTCCCCAGCATGAGCGTGCTCTGCGTGACTGTCCCACATAGTGGCGTTTTTATAAAGCCGTCGTCCTGGCCGACACAAGGAAACCTGATAGACACTGGAGACATAACAGAACCAGGGAGGAAGCTGGTGTCCTCTACTCCCACTCAGAGCGTGCTCAGGCGGGGACATACAGTTTCACACGCAGGAGAGAGCCACAGAGAGCCGCAAGCACCGCTGCTTCCTCTTCCCACTCCAGCCTCTCCTGCAGTCTCTTTAAGATGTCAGAGGCCCAAAGGGAGATGGGAGGAGGGGGAGAACACACTGTGGGTGATGGAAAACAAGATTCCATTACCAGGCACGCACAGGCATACATGGAAAGGCCAGCCAGCCAATACCAAGGGCTTTCTGGCCTCCTGCCTTCCCCTGCTCCTCCAGGACCACTGACTGCCCGCTCTGACTCTGCAGTAAGGTTCAATGGATTAAAAACTGAAGAGGACTCAAGTTAAATGCACCTGCACCCCCCCCCAATCTCCCCACGGCCTCGAAAGCCATTGGCTCCCAAGTTCCGGGAGCAGTAGGCTTCCAGGGAATCAAGTCTCGCTGCCCCAGAAGGTCCATACCCTGCCCGTGCTCAGTCGATATGGGATAACCACAGGGATTCCGTCATCAAAAACCATTAATTGGCACTCCACGTGGCACCTGTGGAAGGGCCAAGTTGCAGCCCTTTTCAGGTCTGGGAAGCAAATTAACAGAGACACGGGAGGGAAACCTTTAGCCAGCCTCCAAGTGCAGGGCAGCAGGCTACTTCTGCCCACGACTCTGCGGACATTTGCATTCAGAAGCTGGAGTGATCATAAACAAAGCCTGCCTATTTGTCAGACATTCTGAGACGCGTTCCCCTTCTCCCATTAAGAGTAGCAATTAATTTCTGCTCTAGTGTTCCAGGTCAGATGTTTACTGAATCTTCTGCCAACGAGTGAGGTCTGGGCACCGAAGGTTAGGGCACCTCTTTCTCAGCCCTTCTGCAACCCCACCCCACAGCCTTTAGCATCCACTCCGCAATCATTTCTGACTTTCTGTATTATCTACCCAGAGCTTGCCCCGAAGCATCTCTGTATCTAAAGCACAGATTAATTAAAACAAACACGAGCCAAAGATTAACAATAACAACAAAGAAAGCACGCAGCACGCAGCACGGTACAAAGTAGCCAATGAGTATTTACACTGCCCAGAGAAATCCCCTCTGCTCAGGCAGCTGGTCAAATACACCTGCCGCCAAGTCTGGTCCCCTCACCGTTCCCCCCCTCTCCCAGGTCCCAGTAAGGCTGGCCAATCACGACTGGAGGGCCCTGAATGAGAGACTGGCTTAGGAGCCCAGGTGGCCCTAGTAAGCAAGCAGAACGGGAGGCGAGCAAGGGCAGTGCAGAGCCACTGAGCCACTTCAAACCACTGCTCAGCCGTGTGGGCCCCTCTGGTCATGACTTTCCTTCCCGTATGAGTGGGAAATCTCCCAAAGAGAAGTTGACACACAGCTAGACAGTTCTAAGAATCCTCAGCTCCCCGTGATGGTTTCTAAAAGCCACCAGCACATACAGTTAGATCTGACAGCAAAAAAAAAAAAAAACGTCCAGGGGGCAGAAACAGACTGTGCCATTCAAGCTTCCAGAGGAAAGACAGCAGCTGACAGATGGTGGTTCCTTAGGAAACTATCGCCAGCCGGCCGTGCGGCCGTCGCATCCGACTAGGTCCAGGGGATGTGTTCGAGTACGTGTGCCCTGCAAGTGATAAGTCTTGTGGCAGCCCCAGGCCCAGCGATCTAGATCAACCTTTCCTCTCTCGAGCTGGTCATTTAAGGTGAGACAGGAGGAAAGGCTCAGACATGGATGCACTGGCCTGAAATCCCAGCGTTTGGGAGTTGAAGCAGGAAGACTGAGTTCAGGGCTAGCCCGGGTTACATAGAAAGGAAGGAAGGAGGCAAAGGGAAATAGGGAAGGAGGGAGGGAAGAAGACAGACAGGGAGAGAGGGAGGGAGGGCGAGAGAATATATAAGGGAGGGGGATACAGGAGAAGCAGAGGGAGAGAATACACACACAAGAGCGGTTCCGCTGTGTCCTGGAGCACATCCCCGACTCCATCTAACAGAAAAACAATCTCACTTTTCTCACATGCCCCTCCCCTTTCTGGGTGAGCAGTGAACCAGGCACCAACCTGGAGGTACCTCCATCCAAGACCTACTGAGCAGGTATGTGGTACGGGGACCTGACACACATCCCACCCTGTGAGTGACATCAACCCTTATCTGCTCTGCCAATAGCATGCGCTGTGGTAACAAGAGTTTAGCTAAAGGCTTCTCCTGGCTGCCGACACACAGTCTGGCCGTGGCTCTCTGCTTGGCCAAGCAGTTCAAGCCAGAAAGGGATGCTCAAACCAAGCCCAAACCACCTGTCTGGTTCCCACCCGGAAGCTCGATAGCTCTGGTTCTCCCCAACACTGATGTTTTCGTTACTGTTCACATCTTACAGTCTCCGGATGGTAGGGAGGGGAAACCTGGAGCTCAGAGAACACGTGGCCATAAATGTCAGAGGTGAACTCCAACCTCTCAGACTCCCCCTCCACCTGCCACTTCCTGTAAACCTGGGTGTATGTGAGGAACTTGTAAAGGTCTTTCTATCTTTGGCTGTGTTGTTATTTCCCTGATGACTCCGTCAGCTCTCAAGCTCTCCTAGAACCACGATCCTAAGCCCGTCCCCCTCCCCCCAGTTCCGGTTGATCACGTAAATGTACGTGAGCGCTCCACAACGGCTACCATTTACACATCTGACATTCAAAATCTGAACTCAGCAAGGAGTGAACAGCGAGGAATTAGTCATGCTAACAGGCGGGTGGGTGCTTTCTTGATGGAAGGAATCACCACTCACTCCTTCTGACGACCTGTCTGTTTAGACTCCACCAACCATCTGAGGTAGGAATGGATCCAGCAAGGCAAGCAGAGAGAAATCTGCTTCCCAGAGCGGGACAACGATACTCACCAGGTGGGGCATCAGGAGGTCAGCCAGGTAGACAAAAGCAGCTCCCAGGGTGAAGCCAACGGCCACTGGGAAGAAGGCGAAGGCACCAAAGCCCCCTGAGGAGGTGGCCATCTCAACCGCTGGTGCGAGCAGTGACCAATAGGAAGCCGCTAACATGACCTGGAGAAACCACAGGGAGAAGCGAGTCATTAACCAACCATAAGGCTTTGGGGGGGTAGGGGAATAACCCATACCACTCCCACCCCCCGAGGAGAAAGACCAGCCCATAAGGCTTTCTGAGGAGGGAGTCCTCCACCTTCCAAGAGGTGGAAAAACCAACCCATAAGGCTTTGAGGATGGCGAGAGTCAACCAAGGCCTTCCAAGGAGGAGCCTCGTTGTTCTCTTCATCCTAAAATAAGCCACGAGAGTTCACACTTGTTAGGCCTTTAACCCAGGTGGCAGGTACTGTCTCAACCAGGAGACTAGCAAAAGTTCCCCCCGAATTCTTGTTTATGAACCTAACTTGACAAAGGAAAGGCCACTGGCAAGTAGCCTGAGCTTTTGTAAACAACCCTTCACTCACACTCCCGTAAGCGTGAAACACACTGGGTCACCAAACGGCAAAGGCATGAAACTTACAGAGGGGCTAGATGAGGAGAGGAAAGGCGTCAGCAGGAAAGGGAGGGGCAACGAGAGGGTAAGGGGAGTCGATATGATCAAAAATACATAACATATATGTATGAGGATGTCATGAGATCCACTACTGTGTATAATGTAGTTAATACGCGCTAATAAAACCACGTAAGATAAAGAAACCCAGTTTGAGGCAGGGTTTCTGATCTGAAAGGATGGGGTCCAGTTTGCTCCTGTGAAGGCTCAGACACTGGAGTTCTTATCCAAGCGTGATTTTTGCACTCTAGGGACAGGTGACATGGGAGTCGCTTTGTCACACTGGGAGTGGGGGAGGAGGCTACGTCTGGTGATAAACACCCTCCCACGCACATCACAGCCCCTGACAGCCAAGAGACATGTGGCCCCAGATGTGAGTCCTAAGGCTGTTGAGAGATGCTGTTCCAATTTCAAGCTCCCTAGACAAATTGTTCATAATTCCACGGGCTCCACTGCATTAGAGCACAGCTGATTATTACAGAGATCCTCCTTGTGTTGGATGACAGGTGTCTCCTTCCATGTTTCCCTCCTTGCTCTTTTCCCGCTCTCTGGCACGTCAACAGCGGTGGGTCTTCCCCCTTGTGTCATGTGACGGCGTGTGAAACGTCTGAAGACGTCAGTCCATCAATGTCAGATTAGTTCCTGCAGTGTCCTCCTCTCTAAAACTGAAGAGTGGAGCTAATAACTATTGATCAACAGCCATTTCTAGGCACCAAGGTTTGTATTTGATATCTTGTCTTGTCATCTGCACCCCAGGAGACAGGTGTTCTCTGTTATTTGTGGAAAAAGAAATTGAATCGCAGGCTGGGGATATGGGTTCCGGGAGTGAAACATTCCCTATACAAGCAGGAGGGCCTAAGTCAAATCCTCCTGAATCCGTATTTAAAGCGGAGTGTAGCAGCCCATGCTTGAAATCCGAGCTCTGGGGAGGTAGAGACAGGCAGATCCCCTGGGAATGCTGGCCACCCAGCCTAGACAAATTGACAGCTCCCGGTTCCAGGAGAGACCCTGTCTCAATAAACAAACTGTCTAACAACACCAGAGTTGATCTGTGACCTCCATAAGAGTGTACGTGCATGTGGATGCATACCCACTGTGCTGGCTAATCTTGGTTGTCAACTTGCCCCCACCCCCAAGAGGGGACCGGAACTGAGGAATCAGCTCCACCAGAATGGCCTGTAGGCATCTCTCTGTGTGGCATTTTCTTGACAGATGTGAAAGGGCCCAGGCCACTGTGGGCAGTGACACACCCCTGGGCAGGTAGTGCTGGGTTACATAAAAGCAGTAGTTGAATGCGAGGCTTGGAATGAGCAGTGTTCCTTGTTTCTGTATGATTTCCTACCCAGGGTCCTGCCTTGACTTCTGCCATGGTCTCCCTCTGTGATGGGCTATGACCTAGGACTTAGTTTTAAGGTGAAGTAAACCCTTTTTCCCCGAGTTTCTTTTGGTCAGCATTGTATCACACCGACAGAAAAATAAACGAAGACACTCCCACATGCAAACGTGCACACACACACATGCACACACACACACACACACACACACACACACACACACACACACTAGAAATGGGGAGAGGAATTGAATCTTAAATACGGGCAGTAAGCGGCAGATGCGGGCCAACCGGCACCGCAGTCAACCCAGTGACCGGAAGAGAGACGTGCAGCTGCTCTCACAGGTCAACAAGCTCAATTTGACAAAGTGTTCTCCGGGGCTGACCGAATTAATCATTCGCCTGTGGCTTTTTAATCTTACGCATGCTGTGACATCGTCGTGGCTAGAGTCCACCCACCACCTGTCGTAACAGTCACAGACGACATAGACAATGTTGAATGGGTTTCTAAATTTTACTTAATTATGCCACATCACCAGTCTCCGAAATAACACGCGGAGTGACAACCAGGCGTTAGGACGGCAAGACGGAGAACAATCCACGCAGGAAGCCGTGGATTGCCTTCTGCTAGCCATGGCTCACACAGAGCCGCATGCTCGGGGAACTGGTTGTCCCAGCAAAGGTCTTCATGTCACCCATGGAACTCTGCCTGTGCCTTTGACGCTCCAGAAAGGAAGAAATTATGTCGTCTCAACTAGACCGGTGCAGAGATTGACCAGTTCATACCATGAGCCTGCACTGTCATGAGAGACCACAGAAGGATCCGGAGACTCCCCGTCCAGAATTCTACTCGTCAGCTTTAGGCTTCCACAGCCCTTGTAAGTTCACCATCTGCACAGGGATGGGACACAGACTCACTCCTCATTCTCCTCTGTGAACCTGACCCGACCAGGAATCCATGCCCCACTCGGCTCCCACTTCAACAGTTTCAAAACCATTTAAGACCCAGGGAAAGCCAACTTGTCAGACCATCCGAACTCTCTACACACTGCGAGGCAACGAAGCCACTCTGCCCAGCGTCACCTCAGCTGGGCACCTCAGTCTGGCCCGTTCCTATTTCAAAAACCTACTCCAACATTCTCCTCAGCATCTCAGGAACCAAGGCTGTTTTCTGCCTGTGATGGCTAAACTTGGTTGTCAACTTGCTTGGGTCTGGAATCAATTAAAAGACAAGCCCCTTGGCACTGTCTGCCGTCAGAGGTTTCCTTGATCACACTCTCAGAAGAAAAGACCTCCCCTAAATGTGAGTGGCACCTCCCAAGGGCAACCCAGATAAAAAGAAATGGAAAAACAAACAAACAAAACAAAACATCAGTTTTTTGCCTGCTTGCCTTCACCATGCTGGCAACTTCGTCTGCTCCGTTCCTGAAGCATTTCTTCACCAATAACAGAGCCAGCATCCCCAGGCTTCCAATGCAGACGGAAGCCATTACTGGGCAGCCAGACTATATCATGTAAGGTAACCTAATAAAATTCATTTTCATAGGGTTTATTCTACCAGGCCTGTCCCCTAGATCCTCAAGAAGACTGCCACAGCTAACTCATGTCCCTGGGCATGAGAAACACGCCAAGTTCTCACAGATACATTATTTATGATGGAGCAGATAGCCAACCTCTTCAGAGGCCATGCTGGACTCTGGGATGCTTGGAGAGGATCCAGACAACACGGGTGGACCGCTCCATGGTAACCACTGTTCTTCACCCTTCTGGTCAAATCTAGAGCCCCACTGGACTACCTTCATTTTTAATTTCCTTGCCAGCTTCCTGATTTACACATAAATTGAGGCGTGCCAACAGAACAATGTGTACACGGTAATGGGTTGACATCTAAAGCGGGCAGGGCCTATTACGAGGACACATGTGGTCAGACCTGTGACTCTCTCCTTTCCTGTGGCAGAAGGAACTCTGTGGGTGTGACCACACTAACCACAGAGATGGAAGAGATAGCCGTGGTCGTCAAGGTGGGGCCAACATTGTGCCAAGGACCCTAGCTGTGGAAAGTCAGGACCCTAATCAACTGTAAGGACCTGACCTTGAATGGCTGCCCTCAGAGGTGTGCCGAGCTCTCCAGGCCCGGCGGACACCTCTGTGTCTCCAACTGTGGCAATGCCAAGACTATCACTCCTGGCCTTTCTCCCGGCGTCTCTGACCCTTGGCTGCCAGTTCATGTCCGTGACAACAAAATGCAGACGAATCTGGACTCAGAAGCTTGGCTCTGGCACCTACCAGTGAGGTGGCCCCAGCAAACAAAAGGAGGCCTCTGTTGCTCAGTTTGGCCAACTGACAGGAATGCCACCAACCAGGGCTACTGGAAGAATGGAGCAATGGGGCCGGCATGCCAACCCACGAGCTGGCGGGAGGCAGGTGTTATGTTAGACAACCCCACTTCCCCAAGCTCTGCTCGCTGGCTCTGCTCCTCCTCCCCCGATCTCGCACAGCTCCCCTCTGCCCGGGGCCCTTCTCCATCTCACTGGATTTGCTCTCGGCATCCAAACTCCCGGGGCCGTGTAGACAACGGGACCTGGCTCGTGCTTGGAGAATCTCTGTGTGCTGCTCCCATGCAGCAGAGCAGTCTTGGAGAGAGACTTGTTTAATATCTGTTGCCTAGAGGAATTCTGTCATCTCTGCTGATGAAGGGGAGCAGTGGGGGCGAGGAGACCAGAACGGATGACAGGAAGTGGTGCCACGCTCATTTCTGAGTCTGTTGCCTTGTATTTTGAAAGTGACTTTTTTTTTTTAACCTTTCAAATTAAGTAGAGCTCAGGCTCACGCTCAGATGCCTTCAACTCTGACAAGTGCTGGCTGGGTAGTTGTTTAAAATCGGGGAGTGTTCCAGGGGTGGGAAACCAGCATAGGCTTTGCAAGGCTCTGTGGATAACATACTGAACAATCTATCTGAAAGAATCCCAGATTCCCTTGCTGCTGAGAGCAACTGTAACCCATTACTTAGTCCCGGCATTTGCTTAGCAAGACTCAGCTACATACAGTAGCTTTCCCAAAGGCCCCGGAGCTAAATGATGCCACATAGGACTGACTGCCCCAACCCCCAACGAGTTAGCACCATCCTCTGACCGTGCCAAGATGCAATCGTTTGTGAAATTGTGGAAACTTCTGAGTAGAGAACAGGTGTAAGCTACCACCTGCCTTCATCGGGCAAAGGCTCCTGGGATAATGGGGGCGGAGGCATGAAATCAGCATCAGCAAAATGGAAGATATCAGACGTTGGCAGGGACGCAGCAAAAACGTGCACACTGTCGGGGGGAGGGGGGCATGTGCACCAACACAGCTGTTGTGGAAAACGTGGAGGTTCCTTGAAAAGTTAAAAATAGAACCGTCGGGGTTGGGGATTTAGCTCAGAGGTAGAGCGCTTGCCTAGGAAGGGCAAGGCCAGGGGTACGATCCCCAGCTCCAAAAAAAAAAGAACCAAAAAAAAAAAAAAAAAAAATAAAAATAGAAATCACGTGGTACAGCGATGCGCTGGGGAGATACCTGAAGGAAATAAAGAGCGGTGTCGATGAGCAGGGCGCACTCCTGCTTATGCCAGAGTGGCAGGCAACTAGTAAACAACTGAATGAGGCCACTGAGAACCTGCATCTGGAAGAGGAACGGGGGCCTCTTTCTCTCTCTAACGGCCTCCGAGTGCCGGAGAAGCAGAGAGGCAAAGAGGCAGTTGAGGATCACATTGTGATCGCCATCCGAAGCACAATTAGAGCTGAGAATGGCAAAACCAAGCACGCACAGACCGGACTCGACACCTTCCTCCCAGGTGACCTGTACCCCAGGAGGCTCCACGTGACGTCTACTCTGGACCCGATCCTACAGCACAAGGACACGAATGAGGGGATGGGGGATACGCTGCAGCCTGAGTTTTGGTTACTATTGCGTTTCCGTGTGTCTCGGTTTTAGTGAGAAATGGTCCCCTGGGACACTTGGCCCACAGTTGGTGGTGCGGTGTGGAAAGGGTGTGGAACCTTTAAAGCATGGAGGCTTGGAGCTGGGTAGCTCTAGCCCTAAGACATGTGGCTGTTCTTCCAAAGGACCTGGGTTCAAGTCCTAGCCCCAACACGACGACTCACACAGTTTGAGGATATCCGACACTGTCCTCCAGCCCCCTCAGACACCACTTATTCATGGGGCATATATACACAAACAGCAAAGCATCCAAACAGATAAAGTAAAAAGTAAAGGGGAAAAATCTAGGGATGGAGCGCTGCTGGAGGAAGTACATTACAGAGTGGGTAGCTTTGGGGTTTTAGACTTCCTGTTTTCATATTTGGCTGTTCTCTCTCTCTCTCCCTCCCTTCGTCCCTCCTTCCCTCCCTCCCTCCCTCCCTCCTCCCCTGCTTCCTGTGTGCAGATGAACTGTGATCACCGTGTCCTCACTGGCCTGCTTTCCCCCACCAGGATGAACTACAGACCAAAATGTCTTCTCTGTAAGTCTCACTTCGTCCCAGGAGTCTGTCACAGGGAAACAAAGTAACCAGAGCACAGTGTTGATGTCTCAAGGCTTCCAGACTTGACTCATGGGAGAGTGGGAGACGATCACGTTAGGAGAAACTCGACTGGAGACCCATAGACTCTGCACCATTTTAGAAACCTCCCTGGAAACCTAAAACACTTCCACAGTGATCAGTTTAGCAGAAACTGATAGGGAGCTTCAAGCAGAGTTGGGGTACTGGGGGAGGCCATGCCAGCAAGGGTCAGAAACCAAGCAAACACTTGAAGACAAGAACACCCAGGGTTTATTCTGTGAGCACGGGTGTGGGGCTTCCGTGTAGGGGAGCCAGAGAGACATCAGACTCCACCTCCTTGGATCCATGGCCTCTTGTCTGAAGCTCTGGGTAATTCCGTTACTCACTCAAGGATACTCTGCTGAAAATGACCACACCAGGATTTGAAACCGGGCCTGACCCCAAACCCCTAATCCCCACGCAGAAGACACACATGTCACCTCTTGCCCGTTTGATAGTCCCCTACTTTTGTTATTGCCTCTGCCTGCTTCAGCAGGGTTTTATTAATAGCAACTGTGACATTTCGTCATGAGAATTTTGGTTTCTTAAAAACGAAACACAGAATAAGAATATGTTCTTGTTTTAATCGCAGGTGAGGGATATGAGGCTGCTCCAGGCTGTCCGCAGCAGCTGACTAGGATTTGCCTCATGCTCTAGCCTGGGTGTGATTTTTGTCAGTGGCAGATAGCTTCCTTGATTGTGTGACATTTGGGATTCTGGGGTATTTATGTATCCTTCAGTGGATATATAAATGCCAGGGCCCTGAGAGGTTGGCTGTAGGATGTAGGTTATTGGTTGGTTGCTGTTGGTCGTGGTTTGTTAGGTAGTCATGTGCAAAGAAGAAACAAGAAATTAGATATTAGATATCCTGATGACAAAGATCAAATTGCCCCGAGGAATTCAGCACCCCCTAACCAGTAGGACGTAGTCTAATAGCAACTTTGCCCCCTTTCCCTCTATCCTTTCTCTCTCCTATCTAGGGGGTTGAAAGGGTGGAGAAGGATGGAAGAAAAAAAGAATGCACAAAGTAGCCAAAGTCCAGCCACAACATTTCAAAACAGTTAAAGGGGGAGATTATTCATTAATTCATTAACGCCCAGTCAACTGGCTGGGCATTGGAGTAGACATCAAAACTGAACTGTCATTCACTTTACTCAAGCAATTTTGGGGACTAGAGAGATGGCTCATGGGTAAGGTTGCTTGCTAGGCAAGCATGAGAACCTAACTTCAGACTCCAGCACCTACATAAAAAACCAGGCGTGGTCACACATGTGTGGTGTCTATGTGTGTATGTGTGTATGTATGTATGTGTATGTGTGTGTATATGTGTCTGTGTGTATATGTGTATGTGTGTGCATTGTGTATATGCATGTGTATGTGTATGTATGTGTATGTGTGTGTATATGTGTGTCTGTGTGTATATGTGTATGTGTGTGCATTGTGTATATGTATATGTGTGTATGTGTATGTGTGTGTATGTGTGTGTATGTGTCTATGTATATATGTGTGTGTGTATGTGTGTGTATGTGTGTGTATGTGTCTATGTATATATGTGTGTGTGTATGTGTGTATGTGTGTGACTACAGTCTATGGAGCAGAGACTTAAGGATCACTGGCCCCAGCCTAGCTCTAGCTTTATTGAAAGATCCAATCTCAAGGTAATGAGGTAGAAAGTCATATGTCAATATGTCAGCATCTACCTCAGGCCTCAGCACACATACACATGCATGCAACACACACAAACACACGCACACAGACGGACACACACGCACACACATATGCATGCACGCACATTAAAAGGAAGCTCAGGAAACAGAATACCCAGATTCTTTCTTACATTCCCCTAGAGTAAATTCATTTCCCTGTGATCATTCTTGCAATCTAGCGGAGTTCATGATGTGATCCATGCCCTGAAAATATCCTGTCTCAAGGTCCCACACTTCCTATGGCCAGTGACTCTCCTCTGGTGTCCCAGGTGCCAGCACAGAATAATCACCAACAGTCAGCCAGCATACGAAGTGAGCCTCCTCATCTCTGTGTGGTGCTCCACCTGGACCAGTTTCCCCTCTGGAAATAGAAGCGGGTTTATGAAGAGCTCTCTAAGGGACATGGCCAACGCTCTGGCATGATGGGTGCCATCAGGCCTGCCTTTGCTCAAAGCAATGGCAGTGTAGTCACACAAAGAAACTCGGAACAGCAGAAGTGGCTGCACCTACTTCCACTGGGCCATGCTGCTCTCCACAGGATCCATTCTCTGTCTACAGAAGATGGAAAGAAACAGTTCAAAGTACCATCCCTGGGCTCTGTACCTGCTGCAGAACAGGTCCTCTGTAAACGGGTGACACGGGAAATGAACGTGGACTCTAAACTTGCAGCAGTTCTCAACCTGTGGGGTGTGACCCTTTGGGGGTCTCCATGGCCCTTTCACAGGGGCTGCATATCAGATATTCTGCAGGTTGTACGAACTGATTGATAAAAGTAACAAAATAACAGCTACAAATTAGAAACAAATTTTATGGTTGGGGGAAGGGTCACCACAACATGAGGAACCATATTAAAGGGTCACAGCAGCATTAGGAGGGTTGAGAACCATTGTCTTAGAGGGTCTGGGAAAAGGACTCTATCAGTAAAATACCCTGTAAGGAAGCATAAGCACCTGAGTTTGATCCCCAAAACCCACATCAATGATCAGGCATGAAGGCGTGTGCTTCTAATCCCAGCTTTGGGTAAGGAAGGAAAGGCTGACCCTGAGGCTCACTGCTTAGCCGAATGGGTGAGTTCTAGGCCTCACTGGGAGACTCTCAAAAGAACCAGAGAGGATGGGTCCTGAAAACAGCCCCCAAGGCGAATCAGTGGCCTCCACACACGCACACACAAGGGCACACAAAAGTGCTCCCAAGCGCACACCACACACACGCGCGCACACACACACGCACACACACATGCACACACACACACAACACAGGCACACACACATACACACACAGGCACACAGGCACACACATACACACACACACACACACACACACACACACACACACCTACAGTATAATAGGCACAAACTCACGAGCCATGAAAATCAAGGCAATAATTACTCCCGAGGTACAGAGCCAAGTAATATCTAAGTTCTGTCTCCACATCAGATATAAACATTTTTCCTTTCAACCAACCAAAACTTAGGAAGTGATTATGCAACTTGCATTATCCTGGAGGATAATGAAAGGAAGGAAGAGAAGACCCAGAGAAGATCCTTGCCCTGCCTTTACCGGGAGCTGACGATGCTCTCCCATAAGACAGATTGCAGAAGAGCTGAGACATATGCCCAGAGGCATCTAGACTGATACACGGACAAGTTCACAGCCATCCATGAAAGACTGTGACGCAGAGCCTCAAAGACCGCACGGCGTGCCCCTTGGAGGCTGGACACAGTTTGGTCAGGAAGCCAAGGATGGGTGCTTTCCAGCTGCTCAGCAGATCAAGTGCTGGACAGAGTCTGGCAAGCAGCATCGGGGCTTCTGTAGTGGGACTTCAAGGCGACCCGACCACCTCGATAGAGGAAGAAAGTGTGCCGGAGCATGAAGACATAGCTGGGTGTGGTGAAGAGGCTGCACAGGGTCGGCATGCCTGTGAGCCCAGCATTCTACAGCAGAGGCAGGGGGATAAGAAGTCCAAGGTCATCTTCCAGTTCTTTGAAGGTTGGAGGCCAGAGCAGACTACATAAGACCTTTTCCCAAAACAAAAAATGGAGAAAGGTGTGCTGGCTAATTTTATGTCAACTCGACACAGGCTAGAGCCATCTGAGGAGGGGACCACAACTGTGCAAACGCCTCCATAAGACTGGGTTGTAAGCAAGCCCGGAGAGCATTTTCTTAGTTGGTGCTTGGTGCAGGGGAGGCCATCCCTGAGCTGCTCGGTTTGAGTCTGTGGCTGCAGAGGAAGGAAAAGGCTGGCAGCAGGAAAACTCCAGTTTAGAACGATGACCTCGGTGAGGCACAAAGAATGATGCTGTGTGTGTGTGTGTGTGTGTGTGTGTGTGTGTGTGTGTGTGTGTGTGTGTGTGTTACTGTGTCAAGTTTTATGTGTTTCTGGGGATGTGGACTGGTCTTTATGGTTGTATGGCAAAGGCCTTACACACGGAGCCATCACCCCGGCCCAGTTGTCAATGCCGCCAGCCTTCGCTGCCCTTGCCAAAGGCTGGGGCAGACTGGGCTTCATCTGATATGTGTTTTGCTAAATACAGTTTCTCAAGGGAAATTGATGATCCAGGAGTTTCTTGTTTGCTTTTGATCTTGGTGGAATCACTCTTCAAATGAGTTGCTGAGGTAGAATTGATATAAACCGTACGTGTTTGAAGAATAAAATGTGACTTTTTACAACGGTCCTCGATTTTTCTGGTGCTGCGACACAGCTCCTCCTGTTGCGGCCATCCTCAGCCACAAAATTATTTTCGTGGCTACTTTCTAACTGCAATTTTGCCACTGTTAAAAATTGTGACGTAAACATCTGATACGCAAGATATGTGATATATGACTCCTGTGAAAGGACCATTCAACCCCCAAAGGAACGGTTGAGACCCATGGGTTCAGAACTGCTATTTCTGAATAGGTTTAAACTCAAGGCCTTGTGATCGCAGTAGCGCGTATGCTGGCCACCACCAGAGTCACGGGGACGCCTGACTGTCAAGCCCTGTCTTCTCGTGCCGCAGCCAGTGACTAATTATTCTCTGTCAATTTGCTTGCTCTTTGTAGTATTTTAGTGAATGAATCATGTTTGGCTTCTTTTTTGTGTTTATGTTTTTCTTTTATGTGTATATGTGTGTTCCTGCACACATTTATGTGCACCACACCGGTATAGATGGCTGCTAAGGCCAGAAAGAACAGCAGATCCCCTGGAACTAGTTGCCTATGGTTGTAAGCTGCCATGCGGGTGCTGGGAACTGAATCCGGGTCCACTGCACGATCAGCTGCTGCTTGTAACCGCTGACCCTTCTTTCCAGCTCAGACCCATTTACGTTTTTCTCCATCCATCATTGCCGAGAGATCCAATCATGCTGCATCCAAGTACCGTATTGTTTTTATTTATGCATGGTTTTATACGGCTAGGCCGTGATTTGTGATTCTACTCAGCTGCGACCAGACCTTTAGACTGATTCCAGTAGAGGGCAATACAAACAAAGTCACAGTTAATATTCCTATTCAATTTCTTAAAAGAAATAGCTGTATTGGACTTGGAAATGCTAGAAGTTATAACCATTTGTAAGTCTTTGGAAGGGAGTGCGTACCCACTCCAGGTTCTCGTGAGCCAGCTCTGCTCATGGTGGACACTGATGCTTGTCATGTGGGTTCTGGAGTCCACCCTGAAACAATCCCTGTGCTTGAGTCGGCACTGTAATCCCCAAGTGTCTGGCAAGATCCAGGCCCAGAGCTGAGAGGCAAGCTCTCGTGAAATATACCAGCAAGACTAGACCCAAAGGGGCCTCCCAGCACGGCCATGGTTAACTGCCATGAAACATCACTGGTAAAAATCCCAGGAGATAAGTTTCTTAAAGTACACACCAAGGGGTTGGGATTTAGCTCAGTGGTAGAGCGCTTGCCTAGCAAGTGCAAGGCCCTGGGTTCGGTCCCCAGCTCCAAAAAAAAAAAGCAAACGCCATCACCCGGGACATGTCTGGGCTTTGAAGGTCCAGTCCGATGTAATACTGACTCCCACTGTGCTGTGGAATCAGAGCTGAAAAGCAGTGCCTAAGCCTGTTCTTGTTCTAAATCTAAGCTCAATCCAACTGTTCATAAGCCGTTGCCAAGTGCGGTGCCCACCTACCAGGCGCTCCCATGAGCTCTGGCCTTAGCGACTCCCTGAAGGAGATCGCACATCTCCAACATTGAACCATACTTAGTGGTGTGTGTGTGTACACAGGTGTGCACACACGTGTGTTCGTGTGTGTGAGTGTGTGGAGGCCAGAGGTCAACATGGGATGACTTCATCTGTTCTCCACGTCATTTGCCTGAGACAAAGTCTCTCACTAAGCATCACTTCCACCAGTTTGGCTGGTCAGTGCGCCTCAGAGACCCTTCTGTCTCTGCTCCCCTGCCCTGAGATTACAGGTACACGCTTCCCTGCCTGCTTTTACATGGGTCCCGGGAATCCAAACCGAGTCCACATGCTTGCATGGCAAACACCTGACCGGCGATGTCAAACAACCCTGAGACCCAGGACTTACTTTCTTTGTTTGATTTCAACGCTCCTTCCCCACAGATCTATTGCTGGGATTGACAGACGGACAAGCACACATTATTACTTCGGCTCTTTCAGCGCAGACTGGCTGATCAAAAAACGACTCCCAGAAGTCTCGCTTAGATCGCCAAAATTATTAAATCCACGAAGACAAGAGAAAAAAATCGAGGGTGATGGCGGAGGGGAGAGCATGCCCACCAAACCTTTTCGCCAGCTGCCCACCAAAATGGTGTGAACACATTGCCCTCAGCAGCCTCCCATGGCAGCCAGCCACCAATCCATCAGCACCTCTCGTGTTGACGGACAATTGCACCAGCTGGCCGGGCTTCCCCGCCCCAACACCACCACTCACTCACGCTGAGCCAATCTGCCCGATCTGGTGGCTAGAAAGCAGACCTGCCCACACTGGAAGGAGGGGAGCGGGGTGAGCTGCCTGGCTCCATTGAGAGAAAACTCAGAGATCTAGGAACGAGCTTCTCCCAGTGTTGCTCCCTCGGGAGAGGTTGTGTGCCTCTCTTAGCCATCACTGGCAATAAGACTCGGGGGCAGGCCCTTGAAGGCCAAGAAAAGATGACTCCTCCCGTTACAAACAGACTCCTCCCCTTCCAGACTCTTCCCCTTCCAGACTCCTCCCCTTCCAAACAGACTCCTCCCCTTCCAAACAGACTCCTCCCCTCCAAACAGACTCACAGATCACCCCACCACTTGGAAGAACACAATACTCTCGTTGGAATATGAAATACTCAAGTGTTTTAAACACTGGACCTGGACCTGGTAGTGCTATTTTGGAAGGTTCTAGAAACTTGAGAGATACAACCCAAATAGAAGTAGTTCACTGGAGGGTGGGTTCTTGGGGATATGTTAACCCAGCCTGCTTCCTGTGTTGCTCTCTATCTTCTGGTCCACCATGATGTGAACATCCTCTTGTCATATGCTACAATGGCCACGAATTGAGCTGCTTCCTTGTGAAGTTTTTCTCCTACAGTGCACTGACACTGGTAGGGGACAGGAGGAATTACGGTATGGGACAGGATGGGAACACTTTCACATTCTATACTATAAAGACACTCTTGAACCCCACACTCTGAAAAAGAATCTACACGTGCATGTGAGTAGGAGGTCAGCCTATAAGCACTGCTCACGGCTTGTTTGTTCTGAGTTATGCCCAACCCAACCCAGCCAGTCTGAAATGGAATGTTGATAGCAGAAGATGTTAATTAGAATCCCCCTGTCTCAAGCAGCACCTGAGTTCTGACTTGCAGAACGAGTGAAGAATATGAGGGGGTCATAAGTATTCTAAAACCATGCTGAGCATCTAACCAGAGGGGCGAGACAGATCTCCAGGACACGACTGCCCCATTCCCTGTCTTTCTCCTAAATAATATTCCAGATGAATACGAGGTGGAAGCCAGGTTTTCTAAGATGTTAGTCCATTGTCTTCTCAGATTTCGGGCTCTCCGAATGAAGCACGGTTTTACGATTCAGTTCCTGCCTCTGCTCATTGGCATCTGCCAGTGACAGGCAGTCATGTGATCTGGTGTTCCGGTTAAAAAACTAAGAGCTGGGACCAGAGAGATGGCTCATGGTTTAAGGGCACCAAATGCTCTTCCAAACGACCCGGGTTCAATTCCTGTCACTTACACGGCAGCTCACAACTGTCTGTAACGCCAAGATCTGACACTCTCACGCAGACATACACGCAAGCAAAACACCAATGCACGTGAAAAAAAGTAAACTTACAACAAAGTCAAAATATGTCTTTCGTTCCTTTAAGTCGTGCCTGTCTGTCAGGTATTACAGACCGGGTTATGCAAAAGTGACTAATTCACGTGCTTTGCTGTGGTGACTTCAGTGAGAATGGCCTCTTTAGGCTCCTATGTTTGAATACTTGGACCTCGGTTGGTTGAACTGTTTGGGAAGGATTAGAAAGTGTGGCCTTGCTGGAGAAGCTGTGTCACTGGGGCTGGACTTTGAGATTTCCGAAGACTCCTGTCATCCTCAGTGCCACTGCTTCTCTGGCTCCTACTAGCAGATCAAGATATGAGCTGTCACCTGCCACCCGGCCTTTGCTCTATTGTCATTGGATCGAACCCTCTGAAACCATAAGTCCAATTGGATGTTTTTATTTTATAAGGTGCCTTGGTCACGGTGTCTTATCACAGCAATAGAAGAGTAACAAGGACAGGCATGAAAGTGTTTCCTGCACTAGACTCCCCAGAGAAAAGTGAAGGATCCCACCTGTATAATGGCCGTGGTCCCTAGGAGAGGAAGAGAAGGGGGCACAGAGAGAGCGCCAGGGCAGGATCTCAAGAGAGAATTGACATAGTGGAGGAAAACCCCTACTAGGAGTGTCTGGTTTAGCAAACAAAACTACTGGAAACCAGTTGATGCAACAGGGAAGGATTAGGAGGTGTGGGCTTGTTGGGGAAGCTGTGTCACTTGGGGCAGGCTTTGAGGTTTCAAAAGAGCCACGCCATTCCCCCAGGCACTCAGCCTTCTTCCCAGAAGGTGATCTCTCCAAGGGTTGCTACACGAAGGATGACATGAGTTTGTCCGTGTAAAATGCTCAACAACAGAGCGGGCCCGGGCATGTCAGGCACTACATGTTGCTATGTCTCTATTCCTACTGTTACGGCAGCCAGTGACCTGAGACAAGAAGAGGTTGAACCAAAGCCTTCCAATCTACACTTGTGTGTAGAGTTGTCGGAGGAACAGCGGGACTCATTGACAAGCGGGGTATGCATCCGTATGTACATCAGGGGCTGCGCAGCCGCAGAGGCAACTTCCGCATGAGGACCTAATTGAAGACTGTCTGAGAAACTAAAGATTGGTGACGCAGACAATGCCAGCCAACCAGGAACTGCCACTTAGAAGACAAGCTTGCTTGGGACCAACAAGATGTGATGTGGGCGGAGAGTATAAAGGGCGCTCCCCGAGGATTAATAAATGAGCTTGCAGCAGCGGACAGCATTCCCGAGAGCTTGCGGTAGTTTTCTCACCGGCGTTCTCACCTGCTCCCAGAGTCCAAGCCATTGATTCAGCACCACCTCATCCCCAACCCCCAAGGGCAAGTATGGTCGGGTAGCGAGTGGTCCAAGGCATAGAGCAGCATAGAGTAATGGGATTTTAGGCCGTATGTATCCATCCTGAAAACTGTGGTACCCTTAACTGAGAAAAGAAGCCTCAGGGCAGAGCCAGCAGTCACTGTGTGTTGAAGCTGCTGGACCAGGCTGTCCACCAGCCAGCTAGCCTGAAGTCTAGAACGAGGATCACGAGGAGTGGATGACCCTGCAATCAGAGAGGCTGGCTAGTCGAGCACAGCAGTGACTGATGGCCTGAGCTAAGAAGGGGAGAGGGGCGGAGGGGCTGAAGGACTAGTAGGGAAGGTGGCAAGCTGGTGGAAGGTTCCAAGATGGACGGAAATAGAAGAGAGGAGACAGCTCTAATTGGTTGATTTCAAATTCCTCTGATAAAAGTGATGGCTGAGTGGGTTAAGATGTCTACAGCCAAGCTTGACCATGAGAGTCTGTGCCGAGGTGAGAACTGACTCCTTCAGATTGTCTTCTGACCTGTACATGCATGCCATGCACATTCATGCATATGCAAACATACATATACACACATGCACAATACACATATACACGCACACATGCATACTTGCACACACACACATGCTCACATACACATATACATACCCATGTACACATATACACATGTATAAATACACATATACACTCACACATGCATACATGTGCACATACACATACACACACATGCTCACATACACATGCACACATACACATATACACATGTACATATATACACACATGCATACATATACATGCACACATGGCACACACCCATACATGCACACATACACATGCCCATGCACACACACACAAAAATATAAATTCAAAAGTGGAGCTGGAGAGACAGGTTAGTTGGTAATGTACCTGACACATGAGCATGATACCTGACTTTAATACCAAAAACCCAAGTTTAAAGACGAACAGGCCTGGCGGTGCACACTTGCAGCCCCAACACTAAGGAGGAGGTAGATCAAGACAGTCTGGCTGGTCAGTGTAACTAAATCAATGAGCTCTAGGATCAGCTAGACACCCTGACTCACCAAACAAGTGCACGGCACCAGAGGAGGATACCTGAGGTTGATGTACCTCATGCACCTGCACACACATGTGCATCACGCCTAGTATGACAAGCTGGGGAAAGGCATCAATCAGCAACTCGCTGCCAAAGAAACCACTACCTGGGGTTACCGAGGAACACAGCAGGTGCCCCACCTTGCCTGTAGTCCAAGGAGCAGGAGAGAAAGCTGCACGGCCAGGCTTAGGGAGGAACTGAGAACACCACAGGGCTGAGGATAAATGGCTTCTTGTCATCCCTAAGACTGCCAGAACAGTCCCCAGTTCCCTCAACTAGGGGGGGACACAATGAGCAAGCATGTGCTACTTGACACATACTGGGCACAAGGAATCCTGGACACGCTGAACACTGGCACCATTACCCACTTGGAAATCGTGTTTCAATTTCGGTCTCCAGCACCGGTAAAGGACACCAGAGAAAACAAGCAGGAAGAAGACAGACCTCTGGCGGAAACCAGAGGGCTCAAAAAAAGTCATCATCTGTGGAAAGGAAAACCTGGACTCGGGTCAGGGAGGTCAGACTGTGTGGGATGAGCCTGCAGAAAGGACTGGCGCTCGAGAAGAAACTGAAAGAGTTATAAGGGGAAGACACCAATGCGTTCTGAACACATCCACGAAAGGAGCGTTTCCTCTTTTGCTGGAGTTGAGGTTGATGAGCTGTGCCACCAAGCAGAGGGGAAGAGCCGTGGTTGACACACAGGGAGAAGAGGAAGGTGAGAGACCCACCGGGCAACTAACCAACGGACCGGAGGCTGCAAGAGAGGGTAAGAGGAGGAAGGGCCCCAGCCTCCAACCCCAGAAACTGTAGGCTCATCCAGAGGAGCAAGTTTCTCAAGAAACGGACATAAGAGGTTCCTCCTGGAGAGGAGGGACTGAGTGCGAGGACAGCCTGTGTCCTTTTCTCCACAGGCCTCTTATGAGCACCCTGGATGTGCATCTAGTCTTTGAAGGGTGGAGGCAACATTCAAAAACATGAAAATCACTTCAATGTCTAACAAGCCACTCATTAAAACTGGGACGCTTACGCCAGGTATAGTAGCAACGCCTTTAGTCCCAGCATTCAGGAGCAGAGGCAGACGGAGCTCTGTGAGCTCACCACGGCAGGTGACTAGAGTCCTTTCTGATAGCAGACCCTCTGCCCGACTGACAGGAGGGCCCACCCTAGGTCCCACTGCACCTGTCCTGAACTCACCCCGCCCCGGGGAATCATTTAAGACATTTCCTGGCCTGGCTGCATCCTGAAATGTTCATTGAAATTAAATCTTGGGAAGATGTTCAAAGGGCTTCAGAGGAGTAATGAGTCTGCATTCAATTACTATCTTCCTTCATCGGGAGAATCACCTCAATGATTCCCTTAAAGCCTGGGTAGAGGTGGTTTCTCAGTGCCTGCTCTGAGATTGTACGTTGATGCTCTGACACGCATAAGAGTCTGGAGAAACAGGGCTGAGCCTACAATCAAACACACATGCGCACAAACAACACACACACACGCACACACACACACACACACACACACACACGCACGAACGCATGCACGCACACACACGCACATGCACACGCACCCCTCCAGGACCCGTGACACCTGAGCCCCACACTTGCTTCAGAAATATTTGTGAGCCAGGCATGTAGGCTCACACCTACAATCCCAGCTCCCAGGAGGAAGTGGGAGGAGAGCCAGAAGTTCAACGCCAGCCCGAGACCAGGGAGTGAGTTTGAAGCCAACCTGAACCATATATATAAGATTGTCTCAAAAGGCGAGAATGAGAGCTGGAGATAACAGACGTAGAGTGCTTACCTAGCACTCATGAAGCCCTGGGTTCAAGCCCCAGAGCTGCATAAACTAGGTATGGTGGTGCACGCCTGTAATCCCAATACTCACAGGCTTAGCATGAGGATCAAGTTCAGGGCCAGCCTCCTGGACTAAGGACTGAGTTCAATACCAACCTAAGAACCTAAGTGACACAGAAGAAAAGCCGGGGGCACAGGTCAGTGGTGGAACGCCAGCCTGGCCCATACAGCATGCACAAGGTCCAGTCTCCAGTGTTGGCAGTGAAGAGTTGTCCGATAAGTGGATGACTTACAAGTTCACAGGAAGAGGGCTGTGCAGTACTGTCCGTTAGGACATAAACTACAGGGACCAGGAGGACCGGCAGGGGCTATTTCTTCCCATTCTGTCCTGAGCATCTCGTGAGCAAAGCAGAAGAAAGAGCCCAGCACGGGGTCCGGTCCAGTCTTCATCTACCAGATGCAAATGACAGAAAAACCTAGAGCCCTGCAGTCGCTGCAGGAGTCGGGGGTCATGGGTGGGAAAGTGCTTTGAAAACCAGGAAGAAATAAAATAAAAACATAGGGTCTCGGGAGCCCCAAAAGCACCAGTGTTCCTTGGTGGGGGCACTTGCACCCCACAGAAATCTGGGCAAACTCAAGCTCAGAACCTATTTAAAGCGTCTCGGCCTCAGTAATGGCTGCGTCTCCCTTCCTCATCTTAAATGCAGCGCTAATCTCTTTTCATCTTATTTATGAAACTTAGCAGATACGGTGTTGTGTCCGCCCTCCCGGAGAGCTAATTCACTTAGCTCTGGGGCTGTCATGGGTGATCTCTTCACAAGGGTGGCAGGGCTCCAGACACACAGAGAGGTTGCCAGAGAAATGCCAGGGCAGAAGAGGGAATCAAGACGAAAGGGCACGGACGCCCAGGTAAGTGTGCAGCCCGTGATGTGTGGTCCTCCCTCGGGCGGCAGCGAAGAGCAGCTTGCCGCAGCCAGCGATGAACACCCTCACCTCCCTGGTATTTTGTGCTTTCTTTTCTCTGGAGGGCACAGTAACATTAAACGGTCAGGGCTGGATCTCACCTCGCCAGTGGCACAAGCTAGGAGGACAAGGGGTCTGCCTCCTGGAAGTCAAAGGGCCTGTCTCTTAAATGGTAGGGATGGTAAACAGCTTAGTTACGAGCCAGAGGCTAGATCCGTCCTTTTCACCAAGTTCTGGGGGTAACCAGAGCGATCCGGACTGGTCACTAACTACACAGAGGCTACCACCGCCCCATGGGCTACCAACACCACAATGGCTACTACTACCACACCATCCACAAAATATATGGAAAATGAACTAGAACTTCCCTGACAAAGGCAAATGAAGGTTGAGTCCTGATTCTGAAAGAGAACTTCTTGATTAAGGGGGGAGATTAATAAAAATTGAGCACGATGGTGCACGCCTATGAGCCCAGCACCCGGGAAGCAAAGACAGGAAGACTGCTGTAGGTTCAAAGTCATCCTGGACTATATGTGGAGACTCTGTTCCCTTCCCTACCAAAAAAGACATGTCTCAAGTCAAACACTGTAATCCCAGCACCTAAGAGGTTGAGGCAGGGGGATCAGCAGACCAAGGCCAGCACACACACTATCAAAAACTCTACAACAACTCCTACACATGGGGAACATCATGCAAGAGGGGACTGTAGGAGCCGGAGGACCAGGGAGTTTGCTGTGGCACTGTGTCTCCTAGGGATGTCAGAGCTGAACAAGAACATCAGCAGACCTGCTAATGCAGAAAAGCCCACAAGGCCATAGACCCACACGAAGAACTGCAGACAGGTAGGGAATGCTGGGAGCTGGAGTAGCAGCCTTCCCTAGATCACACCCATTGGTTATCTAGTACGAGATATTCGGCCCTGAAAACATCATACAGACGGAGCAGGATAGATAGATAGATAGATAGATAGATAGATAGATAGATAGATAGATAGATAGATAGATAGATAGATAGATGGATAGATGGATAGATGGATAGATGGATAGATGGATAGATGGATAGATGGATAGATGGATAGATGGATAGATGGATAGATGGATAGATGGATAGATGGATAGATGGATAGATGGATAGATGGATAGATGGATAGATGGATAGATGGATAGATGGATAGATGGATAGATGGATAGATGGATAGATGGATAGATGGATAGATGGATAGATGGATAGATGGATAGATATAGATAGATAGCATATACACACACATACATATATACATACATACACATACATAAACACATACACATACACATCCCCTGCTTCTTCCGATTCCACAGCCAAGATGGCTCTGTTCTCTGGGACCATATACCCTGCTCTCTTACAGATTCTGGGGAGATTACATCTCTGATGGCCAGAGGATGCTGTCTTATCCAGAGTTCTTCAATTCTGGTACAACACAGCCCCAAGAATGTAGCCCAAGCATTTCCCCTTAGTGAATCCAAATGCCCACAACGGACCTGAGTCCTTGGGGCTTACAGACAGAGGTCAGGCTGAGCTGGCCTGGGTTCCTCCCTCGATGCTCACAGGAGAAGAGGGAGGGGGAGCTGAGAAGGCTACCCTTGCTCTCACCAAGTGAAAGCCAGATTAAGAGCCAGTGCATGAGAGGCCTTAGAGGCAAGCTGCAGAGACTGAGGTAGGGGCCCGAGTGTGGGACCCAGCAAAGGGACGTACAGAGTGCTGGGCCTGCATTCCAGTGTCGTTTCTATTCATCTGATAAAATATCCTGACAAAAAGAAACTTGGGAGGGATGGGGTGAGTATCATCTCAGAATTCTAAGTTGTGGCCATTATTGTAGGGAAATCAAGACAGTAACTTCAAAACCCTAGTCACAGGCTGGAGAGATGGCTCAGAGATGTTCTGTTCCCAACACCCATATTTTGGTTTACAACCATCCGTAACTCCAACTTCCAGGGATCCAATGCCCTCTTCTGACTTCCATGGGCACCCAGCACCCATACTGACGTGCTCATAAAACACTCATAACATAAATAAGAGTAAATCTATTTCTTAATCTTGAAACTAGTCACCTCACATCCACAGCCAAGAGCAGAGAGAAATGCGTGCATGCATGCATTCTCCCTTACTTGCTCCCTGTTCCCTTGCTTGTGCTCAGCTAGATTCATCCCCTTCCACCCAGTTCAGAAACCCCTGCCTAGGAAATGGTACCTCCTACAGTGGACTGTGTCTTCCTACATCAATTAACTTAAGATAGTCACAGACAGACATGCCCACAGGCCAACCCTGATTCTAGGTCATCTCAAATTAACACAAGCCACTGAAGTCCCTGTGAAAGAACCTGTGATGATTTTCTAAACCCTGGGCGTAAATAGGCCTTGACTTGCTTTGGTCAAGGAAAGGTGAATTAAGTGGCTCCTTGTTCCAAGTCTGGGTCTCCAAAGGCCCTGCCATTTCATGCCCAGCCTCTTGCTACTCTCCTTCGCTGTGGTAAGAAACCCTGGGGCAGACTCCTGAGCCAAGACTGGACATACAGAGAGGAGAGAATGCAATGGCACCAGAGTCACAGACCTGCAAGTGACACTCTTGTCCACTCATGGTCTACGGGAGCTACTGACAACAGAAACCTCAGAGTGAGGCCAGGCCAGCAGGAGAGCCACCCACTCGAGCCCAGCCACCGTGTTATAATAAACAGTAAGTGTCCTTGACTTAAACCACTATGCATTATGGTGGTTCCTAACTATACTCTAGTTGGGGATCTTGTCTGTGTGGAAGCATGGGAGACGTGTCAACAGAATGTCACAGGTGCGTCCTCTGTGAGTTGCAGGCTATGGGCTACACTGTTTGGGTGATCCACCTCAGGTCACCTATCCATCATCACCACATCTACTTCAAGCACCAACATCCATCTTACTTTGATGGGACCGCTCGTCCAGTCAGGACTTGTCTGTGTATTTTATTCTCATCAGGGGATGAGGGAGCCAAAAGGGACAGTCTTCAGGGATGAGTACATCCAAAGCCAAGCCAGTTACACCCAACCATGAAAGTCAATGACAAGGTCACAGAAGAAAGACCCTTCTGGACTAATTGATAAGTGACTCAGGAAAAAGCCAGAATGCTCCTGTCTGACCCACAGATCTATTCCTGGACAATGGTAATAATCCCTGAAGGGTTTGGAAGATGGGTCAGTCAATAAAGTCCTTACTTCGCAAACATGAGGACAGAAAAATGCTAGTCATGATATGCGCACTTTCTAAGCCCCTAGGAGGCAGAGACAGGTAGATCCGTGGGGCTCACTGGTCAGTCATCCCAGTTACTAGTGGGTGAGTCCAACGGGGATGCCACTTAAGAAATGGCAGTTAAGGGGTTGGGGATTTAGCTCAGTGGTAGAGCGCTTGCCTAGCAAACGCAAGGCCCTGGGTTCGGTTCCCAGCTCCGAAAAAAAAAGAAAAAGAAAAAAAAAAAGAAATGGCAGTTAACACTGCCCTCCACCCCTTGCATGCAAACACACATGTGTTCATGCACACACAAACACATTCGTGTGCATCTACACACAAGCACATACACACACAAAAGAATTGTAATGCACGCACCCAACCCTTATACCAGCCTGAATTAGGGTTTCTATGGCTCCTTCTACCCTGGCTGATGCAGAGAGCAAAGGGTTTGCTTCATCACGCACCCCGTGTAGCGCTCGACTTCCTGCATTACACTCAATCATTTACAAAGAAACTCGTAACTGGAAGAATAGCGTGACTTGCAAAGAAAGCGACATATAAAATATTCTGGGTAGCTTTATATCAACTGAACACAGGCTAGAGTCCTTTGAGAAGGAGGAAGCTCAGTTGAGAAAATGCCCCTCCCCGATTGGACTGTAGCAAGCATGATGGGCGTTTCCTTGATGGATGATTGACGAGGAAGGACTCAGCTCACTGTGTGTGGTGCCACCCCTGGCAAGTGGTCCCGGATGGCATAAGAAAGGAGGCCGAGCAAGGCGTGAGAATCAGGACAGTAAGCAGTGCTCCCCTTGGCCTCTACCCTGACTTCGCTCAGTGGTGGGCTGTTACCTTGAAGATGAAACAAACCCTCTCCTCCCAGAGTTGCTTTGGGTGGTGGCGTTTCATCACAGCAATAGAAAACTAACTAGGTGCCAAGCAACCAGAGCTTCCAGGGACTAAGCCACTACCTAAAGACTATACATGGACTGACCCTGGACTCTGACCTCATAGGTAGCAATGAATATCCTAGTAAGAGCACCAGTGGAAGGGGAAGCCCTGGGTCCTGCTAAGACTGAACCCCCAGTGAACTAGACTGTCGGGGGGAGGGCAGCAATGGGGGGAGGGTGGGGAGGGGAACACCCATAAGGAAGGGGGGGAGGGAAGGGGATGTTTGCCCGGAAACCGGGAAAGGGAAGGAGATTGAAAATGTATATAAGAAATATTCAAGTTAATAAAAAAAAAAAAAAAAAAAGAAAGAAAACTAACTAGGCCATGAGCTGCACACAGAGAAGGCTAAGCCATGGAGAACGCTGGGGCTCGACGTTCTCTCCATACTAGGCCCTGGGACGGAGCATGCTCGTGGCCCCACCCCACTTTGTTCTTAGCCAACTTGCAGTAACAGAACCCCAGTGTTTAGCCAGACATGTGGCGGCTGGTTTGCTAAAGGACCGCATCTCTTAATTGTCTTTGCAGTTGGATTTGATCACATGAGCAGGTCCTGGTGGGTGACATACAAGGACGGCTGCTATCCTGGGCTTACAAGGAAGGCCCCTAGGAGACAAACGTGATGACCAGAGCTCATGCAGCCACTTTGGGGCAGAAAGGAAAGAAGTGTCTGCTGGGGCAAAGCAGTGAAGGATTAGACCCTGACTCCAGCTGACTCGTGGACCTACTGTTCCAATTCTGCCGAAGAGGAAACTTTCTTGTTCAGGCCACTTTTTCGGAACCTCAGTCCTGGGTCAAATCTAGTCCTAACAGTGAGGGAACATCGCCATCAGCAGGGGAAGCTGTAGGTGTCTGGTTGCCATGGAGGCCACCCCCAACACGTGCAGATTCCAAAGTACAAACTCACTCAAAGAGAAAGGCAGGGGCAGGGGCGGGGAAGCCCCTTTGTAAGCGTTAAAGAGCCCCTCCCCTTTCTGCTGGGTTCCCCCTCCTCCCATGAGCCAAATGGTGATGCCAACCCTGGAAAAAATGGCACCGGAAACACAGTCTCTTTGGCCTCCTTCGCCTTCAGATGATCGATGATCAGCCCTCTGGGCCTAACAGCAGGGCCACCCTTAGACCCCACTCCTGTCTCCTCTGCCTCCCGCTATTCAAGCTCTAGTTTTTTACCTTTCTGTATCCTTCCCCTTGGCTTTGCACCTCCCTTGAATGCTCCCGAAAGCACAGCTCCGCTCTTCTGCCCATCCCCCAAGCCTCTAGGGGCTCCTCCGTCTATCTAAAGAAAGAACCAATGCTTTCCCACAGCACCTTAACTTGTATGTATCTGGGCCCCAGACAGCTATTCCACAGTCATGTCCTGGACAAACCCAAATATTCTTCTTTTCTTCTCTCTCTCCCAACCCCCTCTCTCATTCATTCATACACACACACACACACACACACACACACACACACACACACACACATATACACATATATACATATATATGAATATACATATGTATATATGTATACATGTATGTGCTACGGGTATGGATGCACATGTATGTGAAGACCAGATGTCAATCTTGGTTGTTTTCCTCAGGAGCCATCCATTTTGGTTTTTTTTTATAAGGTTTATTGTGTCCTGTGTGTATGTCTGTGTGTCTGTGTATGTGTATGTGCACATGAGTGTGGTGGTCATGAAGGACAGGAGAGAGCACCAGATCCCCTAGAGCTGGAGTCAGCTACCGTGGTGAGTGCTAGAAGCTGGACTCTTGGTCTCTGAAAGAGCAGCAGGTGCATTTGGCCACTGAGTCATCTCTCCAGGGCCCTCCATTCTGTGTGACGGTCACTAGGGTCTGAAGCTCAGCTCCCAGAACAGAGATTACAAGCACGCACGCCACACCGAGCTTTTTGCATGAGGGCTGGGGATCAAACTTCCTGTACGGCAAGCTTGTGTCCAACTGATCCTCTTCCCGGTCCTCCCACCACTGGATTTTCCACTGGCAGCTCTTCTGGGCCGTTAGTGCCTATAATTCACTTCCTTGCCATCCCCCTGCATCATCCCGGTCAAAACCTAGCCTATCTCCCCATCTGACGTTCACCCACAAAGGCCCCTCTAATTCCCCAACTGGAGGGACCCTCCTGTCCCTGGGCCCCAGAACCTTTCGCTCATCATCTCCGTTAGCTACCACATACTAATCTCACTCCTGATTTGCTACAGGTGAAGCGATTTCTGTCCCGACAGACCCCAAGCCCCACCTATCACTTCTTTGCTCGCTCTCCCATAATGCCCTGCACACAGCTGATTGCCCTGAAGACAACTTTTTCTCGGCTTGCTTCCGGGCTCCAAGGAACAAAACCAATGGCTATTTTGCAAACTGAACACGTTGGACTGCCTGGTAAGTGGCTGTCTGCTGGCCCCTCACGAGGCACAGATTACTGGCTCGTCTCCCTGTCGTGTGGGACTGAATGCTAAGGAGTGATCCTGTGTGGAGCAGCAGCCCTTCACAAAGCACTTGTCTTTATAAGGACGTGTAGAGATTTGGCCCTGACATGCAGAGTCTAAAGGACAGAAATGAGATGCTCCTGACCGGGATCCAGTGCAGTCACTTAAGAGCATCTTTCAAGAAAGCTGACGTTTAACATGCCTGGTCACGTGCTTGGAACAGGATTGGTACGAAAATGCCTACGAGAGACTATGCCAGCTACCCCTGACTATTTGAATGCTGAAGAAGGTACTAAGATCAGAGAAGTTTACACCAGGCCAGCTAAACATTCAACCAGGTTCTTACAGAATGAAATCCTGGTTCACAAAAGTCTTGCGGAACAATCTCCGCTCCCACCATCTGTCTGGATTCCGTGAAGTCTTGCCCTGTCTGATGCCAGCCGGCGATGACTCCCACGAGTCCCTGCCAGTCCTGTGATATTTCACACAAGATATGTAATCCAACAAGCGCTCAGCCATCAGGTGGGGATTTCAACCCGAGCTCGAGTTTTCCAAGCTCCCGCCTCCTGTTCTTTCTTTTGCAAGAGCCAAATTAACCGAGAGAGCCTGTGTTCCTGACTGGTGGCTGGCCAAATATCGCCTGATCGACTGGAAATTAGCCAGGAGTATGACAACTGCCTGCTTTGCCAGGCTAGATCGACCAGGGTTGGGAGCCGGTCATCTAGCAAGTCCACAATGAATGCTAAAAGGCCTTCAGTGGACGGGCCTGAGGTGGAGAAAGAGCTTCTTCCTGGCTTCTCCCAGCCACAGTTCAGACTCCTGTCCTGAATAGGGTGCATGATCCTGACACTCCGTATTGCGTATTGATTCTGTTCAATTCTCGGCCTCACAACTGGCGACTCTGAAGGGAGCTTGACTCCTCCGAACACTAGCTCATCCTTTATTAGAACATGGTTTCCGGGAGACTAGAACCCTTGACGCTGAGATGCACACTCTTGAGCGGCTCCCAACAGCCTGAGAGGCTGATGCAGTCAGTACCGTGTATGCCCGGGGCACTGCAAGTATGGCGTGATAAAAGCTCACCGGGTGAGGGCAAGCATGGTGTGGTGGGTAAAGGTGCTTGCCACCTTTCCTGAGAACCTCAGCGTGACCCCTGGGACTCACATGGTTGCCCTCTGACCTCTACGCATGCTTCCCCACTCTGAATCATGGGCAAACAGACTCAACAAACAAGTGTGATCTTAAAACTTTCGTATCAGCTTCCCGGGCGATTGCAACATGCAGCCAGGGTGTGGATCACTACGGCAGCGACACGCCTGGAGCCAGGGGGCTGCTTAACTCAACAGCCAAAGTCTCCAGGGCCAACAGCTCGGCTAGGTCAGGGCTATGGCTGTAAAACTGAGCTGGGTTTGTACTGAAATTGCTCTCACAGTCTCCCATTGCATGCTGGGATTAGTGACTTCTCTCCTTGCTGTGACAAAATGCCCGATTAAAAAGCAGCTTAAGGTTTATTCTGGCTTATGGCCTGAGGGGATGCAGTCCACAATGGTGGGGGGGGGGCATTGTGACAAGAAGAACAAGCAGGTAGTCCCCCTGCTTTCACAGGCAGGAGGCAGAGAGAGAGAGAGAGAGAGAGAGAGAGAGAGAGAGAGAGAGAGAGAGATGCTGGTGTTCTGCTCACTTTCTTGTAGTCAGGACCCTGGTGGAATGGCGCTGCCAACATTTAGGATACTTCTCCGCACCTTAGTTAAACTCCTATACGGGCTTCCTTACAGACAAGACATTTACAGAGGTTTGTTTCCCTTTGATCCTAAATCCCACAGTTGTCATTCTGTCTAAGCTCCACCCCGACAGCTACCTGGGAACAGCCAGGTATGCTCCGCCCCACAGTTGCCTGGCAACAGCCAGCTGTACCTGACACCATAAAAGGGGCTGCTTGCTCCCTCCTCTTCCTCTTACCCCCTCTTACTCTTTGTTCTTCTCTGCTCTTGCCCCCTTCCCACTCCCACCATGTGCCCATGACTGGCCACCTTTCCTGTCCTCTCCTCTCTTCTCTCATTAAACCTCTCCGTGTGGAACCATGTTGTCTGGGTGTGTTCTGTCCAGGCAAGGCCGAGACTTAACAACACCCATCAAGTTCACAATCAACATTTACCATTACAATGCCTTTGCCCTGACTATCTCTGGAGACATCCTTCTCCAGATTTATTATTGTTTTTTAACTGTGTGAGTGTCTGTGTCTCGGTGCAGATGTTAAGCAATGAGTACAGGTGCCATTCAGAGGAGCCGATCCTTCCCCTCGCCCCCCTACCCCACCCCCGGAGCTCGAGTTACAGTCAGTTGTGAGCTGCCCAATGGGGGTGTTGGGAACCAAACTCCGCTATTTTGAGAGAGCAGTACACAATCTTAACTGGAGCATCTTTCTAGCCCTCCAACTCTGTGTCCTGGGTGACATGAAAAACGGTGTTAAGAGTCCATGTAAGTCACCACACTACGCTACAAAGCCATCCTCTGAAGGGTCCAAAGGACCTGAGCAAAGGAAGGAAAAAGGACCAAGCCTCTTCTGCGAGGTCCACACAAAGCCAGGCACACTCCAGGAAACCACCCACCCGGGAACACTGAACATTCCAGTGAGCATCCTAGAGCCCACAGTTGGACCCAGTGGATCACAGCTGTGGTCTTTTCCACTTCTGCCCTTCACACAGCCACTAGGCCTCAGAATATCCAGCCTCAAACGCCACCCCAGGGGCCAGCACACTTTCCTTAAAGTCCAAAGAACAGATAGCTCTGGCTTTGTGAGTCTCTGAGTCACAGCGCCACCACCACGATACAGAAACAGCCACCGGCACTGGGGCGTGTGGGCGTGGCTTCAGCGCACTGTCTATATTCACAAGAACAGGAAGCAGGAGGACGCAGTCCGCCAGACTGGTCGGCACGCCCCTCCCTCGGATCCCAACGTCATCAGGCAGAGGTGTTTTCTTACCCTGCACTTGACACGGTGAGTAAAGTGGAACTGGTCTCCACAGAGGTGGGGTGACTCAACATACACGGGCCGGGCAGTCCAAATCTCTAGATGTTTGGTTCATTCGGGAGAGGGGGCGGGGATTGAACCCAGGGCCTTGAGCATGCTGGGTGCATGCTTGTCAACTGAGCCGCATCCCATCTCAGGGCCTTTTCAGATTCCTCTTCACTTGGGTTTCACCACCTCTTTACACAGGCATTGGGAGAGGCAATGGGAGCCTCTACTGCATTCTATGACAAACACTCCAGTCAACCCACACAGTGGGCCCCGGCTTACGAAGCCGGGCTGGAGAATAAGGAGGATCTAGGCAGGAACGCAGGCTGGCGGCCGGCCACCCACTCACACTAACTAGGAACCCGTACAAGCAAGATGGGGTGAAGTGGGTAAAGACAGAAGGGTGTTGACTATCTGGGAGACTCCAGAGGAAGATCTCATGACGGTCGCTCAACTAGGGGCCATGCCACCCTGGGCAGGACAAGAGAAAGCAAGAGCTCTTCCCCCAAGGCAAACACTGTTGCATCGCAGCTCTGTGGAGGAGGAGGTGACATAAGTCATTTCCTCCCTCACACCGTTACAGTCACCCTGGAAGCCTGAGCACAAAATCAAAAGGAAAGAAATACAACAGTAATAATAACGTTCCCCAGGTGGCTCTCTTCCCTCTGTGCCTCGCCGCCTCATCTCGCCATAGACGGTGTGGCAGTTTGGTCTCTCCTGGCAGTGTGGGTCAGGGATTAGGCCACCTTCCATCATGCTTGCACGTGTAGAGGGGGCAGGGGAAAGACTGGGGACAGAGATGCCACCACAGTACCCTTGAGCCTTCAGAGGTCGCTAGTGCTTGGGAGCCATGAGAGCCAAACTGAGTCCAAAGATAGAAAAGGCCCAAGTCTATGGGCCTCACCCTTCACTTAACGATAGTGCTGTGGACCCTGAGGTGAGGCTGGGAAGAATGGCAGGAGAAGGGCTCTCAGAATCTTCAGGTATCCCAGCTTGTCAAATGGGATCCCTCGGCAGGAAGCTCAGAGTCCTACCAAGTCACTATGGTTTTGGAGTAACCCTCACGGGTCTGTAAGTTTATAGTTGGGTCTCAAAGATGACATCGTTGGGTAGTGTCTTAGTTGGGGCTGGCATACAGGTTCAGAGGTTCAGTCCAATATCATCAAGGCAGGAGCATGGCAGCATCCAGGCAGGCATAGTGCAGGAGGAGGGTCTCCAAGCCCACCCCCCCATAGTGACACACTTCCTCCAAGGCCACACCTTCTAATAGTGCCACTCCCTGGGCCAAGCATATGTAAACCATCGCAGGTGGTAACGGAACATTTGAAAAGTGGGGCTTCAAAGGGGTTGGGGATTTAGCTCAGTGGTAGAGCGCTTGCCTAGCAAGCGCAAGGCCCTGGGTTCGGTCCCCAGCTCCGAAAAAAAGAAAAAAGAAAAAAAAAAAAAGAAAAATGGAGCTTCAGGAGCGGTCCATAGGCCATTGGAGGCAATGTCTCAAAGGGGATGTGACCCTAAATCTCTACTTTTGCCAGTTCTTGCTGCTGAGTGACAGGAGAATAAGGCAAGGCAGAGGAGTGTTACGGAGAGGAATATACACTGGCTGAAGACCTAGGAATGGATTCTGCTACAAGTCTCTGTGACCTATTTATAGCTTAGGGATCTCCAGGTTCTCTAAGGACAGGCTCTGGTCTGACAGTCAATGGCTTAGATGACTTCAGTAAGGTCTCACCCTAAGACAAGTTTTTCCAGATCACAGGACTATGGAGAGCGCAGTAAGAACCATGCTCTGATCTACTCCAGAGACAGCCCTCGGTCTGCGCCTCCTGATGCAGCCATCCAGTTGGAAAAACACAGCACTACCATTTAGTACTCACACTTGAGAAATAAAATCGGGGCTTGAGGAATGGCTCAGGGAGATGGCGGAGGGCACAACACAGGTCTGATCCTCAGGTTACACAGGTGGGAAGAGTGAGTAAACCAATTCTTTCCAAACTGTCCTCTGACCTCTACATGTGTGCTGTGGCACAGGTGTGCTCACGCACGGACACAAAAACCAGCTCATTCAAACGATTTTTAAAGGGAGATAAAATGTGAACTAAGCCTTCCAGGTCTAAGTTTGCAGAGCTCAAGAACAGAACAGGAGAAGAGTCCTCCAAAGTCAGAACGTTGGAACATTCTGGAAGCAAGCAAAGGCCCAGTTTCTCCAACAAATCACCAGCTTGTGGGGTTGTCCTGGGGGAGGCTTGGGCGACTTAGAGAACACGGCCAGCAAATTTTCTTTGGATCCCAACTCTTGCAGAACAATCTCACAGGGCAGGGCCCCCCTTGGAATGTGAACACGGCTTGGGTGTCAGCTCACAGAGAGGAATCGCTATTTGCCTTCTGTCAGAAGAGACGCTGCCGTGCTGAAGTCACTCAGTTTGAGATACATATTGAATTTACAGGTGAAATTACACGGATCTGAGGTTTGCTTTTATAAAACATTCTCAGTTCCCAAGAAGGCTGAAGGGAGACGGATAAAATGAGATTTGCCAAATGTCAATCACGGCTGAAGGTGGGTACCGCGTACTGAGGATATAGATTATGGGTGGGTTTTTTTTTTCCTTGTGTGCTTAAAAGTACCTAAAATAAAAAGTCTTGGGGCTGGAAAGATGGTGAGCCAGGCAAGGGCACATATTATTCTTATAAATGGCAAGTCCGACTCATACCAGAGTCTTGCAACCTCTTGTAACCAGCCCCAGGGAGGTCTTTGGTATCGATGACCTGTGGAGGCGCCACCTGTCCTCAGATGCACATAACCACCCCTGAGACACACACCCCCAACCCATACGCATACTAAAGGTAAAAGATAAATCCTTTTAAGAGCTGTTCTAGGAGAGGAGAGGAAGGAGATGTTAAATTTGTACTCTTTATCAGGCTAGGCCTGTCTTGATTGTCATCTTACTTCCTAAGTCATGGACCACTCCCTTCTCCATGGAAAGGGAGTGGAGAACGCCTCATAGGCTGGGGAGTGAAGACAGTCGGCAACAGTGATGAGAGGAGTTAGGCTCTTACAGAGAGCAAACCAGGCCACTGTGGCGAAAGGCTGGCACTGGCCCCGGCCCCAGGGAGGGAAAGATTAGAATCAGTACACTTCACCCACTGTGAACTCACCCCTGCAGCAAAACCCAGGCTTCCATCTAAGATCCGCCTCTGCAAATGAAAAGAGAGAGATGTTTCAGTTTCCAAGGACCACAAGATGGCGTGGCCTCAGGAAGGACACTGCCGTAAAGCCCAGGGGGCTCGAAGGGTCACTGACCTACTTCTAAGCTGGGGGTGACCTCCTGACCTTACAGAATGGTCCAAGAACAGGGGGAGGATGGGAGGGACATGGACACACAGTTAAACATGACACCTGTTCCGGTATCAACCCCCATTCCAGCGTCAACCTAAAGTACCCGTGTCAGGGGGACGGGGTCTTGGGGTGCACAGGCCCACACCTTCTTTCTCGCCAGCACCCCAAAGCTTAGGAAGTAGTTATTCTCGAATGCAGAAATGACCAAGGGCTGGTGAGGAACACAGGAGCAATCTAGTAACACGGTGGGGACACAAACTGGCGCAATCGTGTCACAGGGAAAGCCAATGCAGTGGGACGAACAGCGAGTAACTGTACATGTCACTCCTGAGAAACACGAAATGCATTCTGGGAATCCCCAGGTCCACCCACTGTTCCGAAGGGCCCACAAACTAGAAACTTCCCATCCACGGAAAGATAGATATACCAACGAGGACAACCAAGTACCACAGGGCAGAGAAACCATGCACATCACATACACAAAGAACGCAGTGCGTGCATGCGTGTACCCAACAGGCAGAAGCATTAAGTAAACTGGGAACTGAGCAGGGTGGGTTCAGCCCGACACAGAACAGTACCAGCTATGTGAGCGGAGAACCTAACAGCGGCACCCAGACAGGGATGTCTACTCTGTGGGAGAGACGGGCAGCGTGGGAGTGTTTTACACGGAGTGAAAGTCTGAGTGGGCGTGGTGACTGGGAAGGAGCCTGAAGGGACCGTGAGAAGCTGGCACTTGATTTAGGCCTTTTCAAAGTTTATAAGCAAATTGCCTAGGTGTAAAATGTGCACCTTTCTGTGTGCATCTACTTCAATAAAAAGGTGTTTTGGCTTCCACCATACCCGGTAGATAATCACTTGTGGTCTGTACAGTCTACATAATGCTCTTCAGCATTAGAAAGGGAAGAAGCTCCCACGAGTCATAAAAGGCTTCTCCTCATTCACTCAACATTCTCCCTCCTTCTCCCCAGACCCCCTCTTCCTCCTCCTTCTTTTCCTCCTCCTCCTCTCCTTCCTCCCCCTCCTCCTCCCAGCTACTACCAAGAACCATTCTATTTCCTATCCGTGAATTTGACCTCCCTAGGTGTCTTTTGCACTGAAATCTTGAGTACCCTGTAATTCCTGGTTGTGTAGTTTGGAGAGCCAAGTCTCCAAATGATAGATTTGGGCTAACCAACCTCCCCCAGTGAGGTTGGGAGCAGCAGTGTGGGAGGCAGGATAGTATAACTGAAGCCAGGACCTGCCGAACTGGTCTACAACACAAGGGGCCTGAAACACTGGCTTTCCAGACACGTTTTCCTTTCTAGATCCAGGGCTCTGTGTGTTTAAAGAGATGTAAGTTGCTTTCTCACGGGCCACTCTTGCAGCATCTACAACTGCCCTTGAGCAAGGCGAGGGTTGCATTCTTCAAGACGGCCATGAGTGGGGGAGCAGCTCGGGGTTGGAGGAGAATAGAAATTTCAGGCACAGGAGGTGGGTACAGGCTGTGCTTGTGGCGCAGAGACAGGGAGGGTGTGCATAGAGGGTGGATGAGGGATGTCAGGGATGTGGGGTGCAGAGGAAGAAAAGATGGGGGGGGGGATACACGAGACCTCATGAGGATGTGAGGCCAGAACACACTGCCTGAGAGTGACTTGAGGACACCGTGGGGCTCTCTGTGGGATGCCTAGGGGATACGGGAAGGGCTGAGAAGACTCTGTATGCACATGCACATCTATGAGGGCGGGCTCATGTGATATCAGAAGAGAGAAAGAGCAAGTGGACCTATCTGTATTCATTCAGGAGGGAGGGCATGTGGGGACAGAGGTGGGTATACAGACGTCTACAGGGGATTGAGGAGGGGAGCCTGCCAATCTTCTGTCATGGGTAGTAGAGAAGCAGACCTCTTCCTTCCTCCAACCCCTTACCAGCTAACTAACTCACTCACGCCACAGGGAGGGCAGTTCCACCTGAACCCTAATCGTCTTGGGCCGTGCAGGAAATTAAGACGGGAACTGGGAATGAGGCAGCAGGTTAGTGAAGGCACAATCGCTAGTCCCTCGCTCCCTCGCCCTTTGAGTCTGGGTGCCAGAGGCAGGTGAGGGGAAAACAATGCCTGGTTTGTGTACCACTAATGGGTGCCTGCTCCCTGGCCTAGTAAGGAAACAGAGAGAAAACAAGGAAGTTGGAAAGCGTTAGCATCCTGTCGCCTGCCCGTGTGGCCGCTGCCAGTGCTGTGTGGCAAGGAGCTGGTTTCAAAGCTCACAAAGGGACTCTGTGAACCTCCCGAAGAGAAGCGACTCACCTGCCCACTGGAGAATATGAACACGAGAGCCGCTCCCGCCGCTGTCATTGCCCAGGTGAAGAAGGTCCCCAGCAAGGCCTGGGAAACAGAGCTGTAACCTTGAAGCATGCTGGATACAGCTGTGCACAGAAGGACAGATGGTCAGACGCTGAGGGGGCCCCAATGGTGACATACGTATGTCCTAAGCCACTGCCTGAGGTGCCCTCTGCCAGAGTTGGTGGCCTTTGCCTCAAGTCAAACCAACACGATGGGCCTCAGCATACCCTCTCCAGGGTCAAGCCTTTTCACCCAAGCTACACAGACATTAAAAGTCGTGTAACTTGGAATGGCAACATGAGGATACTGGAAGGATACTCTTCTCCCAAGAGGCCCACTCATTCCATACATCTGTCCCTACCTGCCATTTCTCCTCAGCCCCTGCCAAAGAACAGGCCCCCAGTTCAAATTTTCTTCTAAATACCTTCCATTGGATTCCTAGTCACACCTTCCTGGCTCTCCAAGCCACACACAGAGTGAATTCCACTGACAGACCTTCCCACCCCCATGGACTCTCCAGGCAAAGTCCAGCAGCACGCAGTAGGGGCGCCACACTCCCATTCAACTCAGTTCATTAGGGTACCTTTCCAACCCAGAGAGCTGTGCCTCGTGGTTCCGTTCGCATAAGCCCCTTCCAGGGATGCCTTCCCTCCACAGCTCCTACCCTCGAAATCCAAGAGCCTCCTCTGAGGCCCACCTCGTGCCAGATCTGTGATGAAACCTTCTATGATGCCCCCTCCCCACCACGTCCAAACAGATCTTGGCTGTTTTCTATGGGAGCCTGCCTACATCTGTAACTTAGACTTGTAACTGCTTGAGAAGGGTGGCGACACTTTCCCGCAGCCTTGTGAAAGCGGGCACGGCCATCCGCTGGAAACTAGCTGCTGAATGAGAAGGAGCCAGCTTACCCAGAAAGGAGAGCCGGAGAGCACAAGGAAATAGACCCATAAATGAGCTCTGCCACCAAGGAAGTAACAGTGTCGTCCAAGAAAAGAAAGGGCCCTCCCTTGTGTGGGGCCAGAGAACCTCTTCAGACTTAACTACGTTCAAGACTGAGACCATATCTTGTCCATCGTGTCCTAGATGGGAAATGTTAGGCTTCTCCATGGAAAGATACAAAACAGAGAAGCCCACTTGTGAAGTGGCCGTGTGTTCCGGCACACACACACACACACACACACACACACACACACACAAGCTAGGTGTGGGCCTCTACTCAAAGGCCCCATTTAGTTCCCCGCCGGCTCTCCAGCATCCCCAGGACTGGACCTGACCCTGCCTGACCTAGCTCCCTCAGAGAGGAGCAGACCGGAGCTATGTGCCCGCATGTTAAAGAAGTTCCCTCTGCCGGCCTTAGACAAAGCCATAGCAGAGTGTGGGCAGGGCCCTGTGCCCAGTCCATTCCTCAGAAAAGGCCATGTGCTCAAATGAGCCCCACTGGGCCCCTGTGCTAAGCCTAAGGTCAAACCATCTATGGGTTCAGATTCCAATCGTACGCAACCTTTTGACATCTCAACACTGGAGAACCCCGCAATCAAGAAGCAGAAAAGCAAAGCAACAATGAAAAACTACCAAATCTGACAACCTGAGCTTGGTTCCTGACAACCACCTGAGGGAGAGAACCGACAAGCTCTCCTCTGACCTCTACATCTGCACCATGGAATGCACAAGTCCCCACATACCCATACACACACACACACACACACACACACACACACACACACAGAGAGAGAGAGAGAGAGAGAGAGAGAGAGAGAGAGAGAGAGAGAAAGAGAGAGAGAGAGAGAGAGAGAGAGAGAGAGAGAGAGAGAGAGTTTTAAAATACACTCTTTCCCAAGTCTCACATAAGCTTACTATTTTGTGTTGGGCTGTACTCATCTCATCTCTATACTGGGGTGCAGGTTGGGCACACATGACAAAGGAACTCAAGATGGCGACTGCACGAATTTTAAAATAATTTAAAAAATTTTTTTTCAAGCAAACAAAGAGCCTTTTCCACCATCCCCTCAAAAGAGTCAAGTCAACCTCAAAAGAGTGGTGTGTGCTAGGCACGGTGGCACAAACCTTTTATTTAGTCCCAGCCCTTGAAGAGGCAAACGCCAGCAGATCTCTGCATGTTTGAGGCTAGCCTGGCGTATTTAGTGAGTTTCCGGTCAGCCAGGACCATATAGTAAGATTCTTTGGCAAAACAAAACAAAGACTTATGTGGGGGTTTTTTTGGTTTTTGTTTTTGGGTTTTTTTGGCTTTGTTTGTTTGTTTGTTTGTTTGTTTGTTTTTAACAGATCCTAGAGCATCGACGTGCTGATAGTGAGTTGCTTGTGAGTAAACGGTTAAGCATTCACAAAGACAGACATTGAGCTAACATCCTCTCAATTACCACTATCCAAGACCGAGCACAGCCTAAAACACACACACACTGCCCCCAAGTACCTCACTGTGTCTTTTGATAGCTATTGGTAAAAAGAAACGATCCTCATATGCCAACCAGCAAAACCAAACAGAAGGGAGTTGTGGGTGTTCGTGGCAGCCAGTGAGGTAGGAAACTACTCAGACTCTTAAGTTCAGTGTATAACTGAGTACCCGAGATGAAGAGAAAGACAGTTCCCCGTTCATCCACCACTCAGTGTAACTTAATGTGTTACAGAGAGTGGCTCTGAACTCCTGATCCTCCTGCCTTCTACCTCCCCAAGCTGGGATTATCAGAGTGGGCTACAATACCCGGTCCTTGTGGTACTGGGGATCAAACTCAGAGCTTTGTACATGGTAAGCAAGAACTCTTACCAAATGAGCTCCACGTCTGGTCATTGGAACTCTTAGAGCTACTTAAAAGCACAGAGCGCAGGTGACACCCCATACTTACTGGATCACCAAATCTACACCTCATTTAACTCCATGGGGGAGCTCCTGCACACAACTAAGTACATAAAACCAGACCAGCTTTCTACACAGCAATGGTTTAGTGAGCCCTTCTCTATAGGAGACTAGTATATGTCATTTCCTGAATCTAACAGACCAACAAGAACAGGACACACCAGCCACAGCACCACCAAATCATGCCACGCAGCCTGTTTCAGACTCTCTCGAGAGCTGGATATTAACATTATAAACTGGACCAGTGACCAGGACAGGGGACCATTCTCCGCCCGTCCTGTAACTTGAGAGAAGCCAACAGCGGGCTGGACTTGTGTGCATTTTCACTGAAGCAGCACAGAGCAGCCAGCGCCTATAAAGCCAATAAGTTTCTTTCTGTCCTTCTTTGTCACTTTCCCTCAAAATGCTGGTTTAGTTAAAGCGAGGCACTGCCTGGACTTAAGTGACCTGGCACAGAACTCGCAGACCAGGCTCTACCAGAGACGCCCATGAGTCCGATTCAGGATCTGGGCCGCCAGTACGAACACGGAAAAAGTTCTCTAGTAAGCAGGCAGCCGGCTCTCCAGCCTCCCCCGGACCTGCCACAGGTGGAAGTGGGAGGGGCCAATGAATGGCTGCCATTGATACCACAGGTCCCTTGTCATCTATCCACCATAAAACAATGAATGAAGAGACCCTTGGCTGTTCACTCAGGGGTCTCAGATCAGTCTCTAGCTAATCCTAGGGTGGAGCAGAGGGAGCCCAAACACCCTTCCTCCCCTGCCACTTGTCACAGCCCTCTGCGGCAATTCCAGGACCTGCCTCTTAGGGCACCCCTTTGCAAGCTCCAGGCCGCGAGACTGCCCGGCATCCCGTGCCTGAAGGAGAGAAAAGGCGACTCACTAGGGTGCCCTCTCCAGCCCCCTCTCCACTTCCATCAGCCCCCGATGCCACTCGCTCGCCTGGCTCCACTCCGGCAGTCACTTCCTGCTTCACTCCAGCACACGTGGCCCTCCACCACCGGCCCCGCCCCTTCGCAACTGGCGAATCCTGCCTGGAGAATAAAGTCTCTGGTTCACAGCCATCGGTGCGCGCAGGAACAGAGGCGGGCGGGCAAGAGCAGAGCCCTCCCCCTCCCCCAAGGCCACATATGCAGAGCCCAAAGCCAAGGGCAGTGCTGACCGCCCACACACACCCCTGGAAGCCTAGAGGAGGCTACAGACACCCAAAGATGGGGCACTTTGGACCAGTTCTGACGTACTTAATGTTGTCTACATCTTTTGTCATAGGTCCTAAGCATGACGACCACATAAGTCCTAACGGAGCTACGGAGCCAGTGTCTCTATGGGCAACGTTCCGAAGGTCGGTGACTTTATTCTCAAGGTCAACAGTTCCCGTTAGAACGATGCCCATGCTCTGCATTCTACTTGAGCTTGCAGTCTTTCACTTTGAACTAGAGGCTGTCAATACTGAGGACCCACTGAGGGCTACATTCTAGGAAGCATCGCCCAGGTCATGGGTTTTGCACTCCAGGGCTTCTGGGGAAACACCTTGACTAGATTTAGCTGCAATAAATCTATGTGGTTCAACTTGAATGTCAGGAAAACAACAAATAATTTCTTATTATAAAGGAGTGGTCCATGTTGCATTTGGCAGCCCAAGCAAAGAGTAATCAGGACAGAAAAACAGCCTGCAGTGAAGTACACGAGGAATACAGTAAGAGCATTACCCTGCTATAGAATGATAAGTCTTCCTGGTGAGGACCACTCTGCCTACTTCAGAGATGAAGGAAGAACTCTGTTAGTGTGATTGCCCACACTTAGGCTTAAGCATTTACACGTACTGTCATCCTTCAATCTCAGGTCCTAGACCCAGGTAACCCTTTGAACAGTTTAAATAGAGACTGCTTACTGCAAGTCTGGCCACATAGGCAGCTAGGAGATTTACACAGCAAAGATATTACACAGTGCCAGAATTAATTTTGAGTATGCCCGGTGTTTTCCTTTTTCTGAATAGTCACCCGGAGTCATCTTGTCCACCTGACAGAACTATGGTTTTCTAGATAGGAGCACAAAGGGTTTCGTGGCAGACCTGGATTTAATGGTGGTTGTGACCCTACACTCCCACCCACCCCTTGCCCCAACTGCAATTTATGGGTTCCGTCTTCCGTATGGAGAGAAACCTATCGGCTGGTTGTCAACTTGGAGTTGTCTCCTTTGTCATGGGGATCAAAAAGTCGAATGATTGAGAGATCCTGGCCGTTAAACACTTACACCCTAGCATCCTAAACTTCTCTTACCTCTAATAGGCCTTTGTGCAACACTGCTTATCTTTGCAGCATTTTGGCGCTCCTGAGTTAAATTCCACTTGCGTGATTTAATGTCTCCTAAGCGAACCTATTAGGAAGTCTTTAACAATACCCATTCTATCGCTTCAGTCCGCCAAGAGTCAGCTAAACTCATGCCAACGGTCACTCCACAGGCTCTGTGCTGTGTCAGGAGGCGACCTAGAGGGTTGGTCTCATGCCCCCAAGAGACCCACCACCTCCCATGCCAGGGACATTCACCCAGGTAAGGTGCAGCCACATGCCTGTGATATAGTACGTGGGGAACTGAAAAATAGGGGGCTGGTGAGGAACCAACCTGAGCTATACAACGAGACCCGTCTGAAAAACAAGCAAACAACAGCTTGCTATGGGAGCAGCACAAAACAAGGCCCAGGGGGTGAGGCCATCAGTTCCAACACACACACACACACACACACACACACACACACACACAGGTCACAGCTCCCGCACTGAGCTAGCCATTATACAGCACGAAGCCTTGGACGTGCCACGGAATTCTAGGGACATCCCAAGCAAATGGAGTTGAGATTAAACAAAACTTACCACAGTCACAGATTCACAGCTGCACAGAGGTTCCCTGATTTTTCCTACTTTCATATACATTTAAAATTTTCAGAATGGAAAATTAACCAAGATTTTTGGTTGGATGGTTGGTTGGTTGATTGATTGGTTGGTTGGTTGGGTTTTGTTTTTCTTTTTGTTTTCTGTTTCGTTTTTAAACCAATCTGCACAGTGTCCCTCCGGCCAAGAGTACACATAACACACACACACACACACACACACACACACACACACACACACAAACACACACCACAACTATCACCAAGAGATCCGAGTCACCTAAAGACATTACTCAGAAGAGAGGGGCATTGATTATCCCCATTTCCCTCCCAGACAACCCTTCCTCGGTGTTCCCTGTGCCCTATGTTATGGGATCCACTTAAATCCAACATAACTCAAAACACCAGATCAATGCAGATGAAAAGAAATCTATTGTAATCGAGCCACTTTTGATCGATCGGGGGCGCAGAGCAGACTCGGGAGCTGGACTACAACCCTGGAGAGATGACGTACAGCACATTTAAAGGATGAAGCCATAAAGAGAGGGAGAGGGAGGTGGGCTGTAGCATTGTCATTTTTGACATAAGGGGTTGAGCAAGGGAGTTTCCATTGATCAGGAGAGGAGTTGGTTCCTGGACCAGGGAACATGGACCTAGTTTGACATTGCCAGCAAGGTAGAGAAGGTGTCCTTGAGATGTCTGGACTCAGACAACTGCCCCTTACAACAGAAGCTGTTCAGCTATTGGAAAGTCCCAAGCTTCCCTAGGACCCGGGACCTTGAACTTCCTTTCTCCCTATAATTAAATGGAGTCTGAACACAAAATGGTAGTACTTAGAATACCTTTCTTTTGCTCATTCCCAACCTCCCCTGCTGCCAAGCTCCCGTAAGGTAATTCTGTAGAGCCTCTGCCGTGCAGCTCCTAACGCTTGACAGATGTAACTTTGCCATTTCCTTCTCTATGTCTGTTCCTTCCGGATACTGACCCGAGCCTGTGCACGCTCCCCCAGGTACCCTGGAGCTTCTCATCCATTCTCTGATGCTCTACACCACCCACCCACACTTCCGCAGCATGGTGGCTTGCCGACCTTTGATGCAGGAGGCCTGGCTCTCTCTCTTCCTCCTCTCCATCTCCCTGGTAGATTTACAGTTTCCCTGGTTTGTCATTTTCTATTAAGCTCTAACACAATTGCCCTCCCAACTCCCCCAGGAACACTTCCCTACTTAAAGTTGTGTCTTGTCTGGTATTTTGCTCACAGCAAAGGTCAAAGTAACTAATGTAGATGGGAAGGGGGAATTTACTTCCTCTCAGGACTGCCCTGGTGTGGCATTCACACTAGTATAATTCCAGCTTCCACAGACTGAGGCAGGAAAATCGTGCAGTCAGCCTGCGGTCAGGGCCAGCTTGGAATCTGCAGTGAGATCCTGCCTCTGCAAATAAAACAACACCAACAAAATAAAAAACAAAATTTCTAACAAGCAGGGGTGCTAGGGGCTGGGCACTGCCATCCCCACCTTACAGAAAAGGAAAATGAAGGTCTGGGAAGCTCTGGAGGGACACCTCCTGCCCCCAAAAGTCACGAAGGTAGTGTGGGATCCAGGCCCAGATGACTCAGTAAACAAGGTCATTCCTTTGATAGACATTTGGAGCTCTCAAGAGTAGTCCTGGGCACCTGACTCAAGCCACAAGGGTGCCCTAACACAAGAGAGGCAATCTGAAATGACGCTTCCTTCCTCACAGGAAATCCTTCCAAAACTATGTGGACTCCTTAAGCTCCTTGCACATTTCCTTAAATAATAAGGGAGATGGACAGAGTCCCAGTCCTAACCAAAAAGCTATCTGCAAATGATACTTACTGGGAGAAGGAAAACCAGTTTCCACTGATGGGGTGTCATGGGTCTATAAGCCACACTCCAGGGTGGCACACTGTGGCCAGGAGAAGTTGGCTAACACAAAATAGATCCTCGTGTGTGTGTGTGTGTGTGTGTGTGTGTGTGTGTGTGTGTGTGTGTGTGTGTCTGAAGTTTTTGTTTGGTTACTTTTTGTCTTATAGGCGTTTTTGTTTGTTTCTTTTGACTTTTTTGAGAGAGAGAGACAGTGTATGACTCCCTGGAGTGCATAGGGAAGGAGAGAGGCTCTTGGAGGAATTGGAGGAGTAAAACAATATGATCAAAATATATTGTGTGAAAGGAGATTTTAATAACTCCTGTAAGGGCTGGCAGTCGCTCTACAGCCACAGGAACTCGAGGGGTCAAATGACCAAGGGACACCCTGGCCATCAGGGAAGGGGCCACAGGAATCCACAACAGCTTAAAAGTAGGCTGGCGGCTGTGTCATTTGATGCAGCACAATGCCTGGCCAGCAACTCCCCCTGGGCCCATCCACTAGGAGGTCCTGGAAGTAGGCAACAGCTTTGTTCAAACGGAAGAGGTGATCAAGAAAAGTAGTCTAGCCCAGTGAGTCCTGGAGACTCACTCATCTCCTTCTTCCTTCCCTTCCTCCCCTCTTCCCACTCTTCCTCCCTCCCTCCACTCTTCCTCTCCCTTTTCCCTCCCTCTCTCCCTCCTCTCTCCTCTCTCACTCCTTCCCTATCTCCTCCCTTCTCTCTCTCCCTACCTCTATTTCCTGCCTTCCATCTCCATCCCATTTCTTTCGGAGACCATATAGCAGTTGAGAGCTCACCTCAGTGTCTGACCTAACGTGTACCTCCTTGGATGAATTCCCAACACCCCCCTTTGGGCTTCAGTGCCCCCCTTGGCACTGTGCTGAGTCACTGTGACCTAGCATAGGTATCTCACCCCATCCAACAGCCCTTCCTGACACTTTAAATGAGTACTGCCCTCCCTCCTTTCCCCCTCCCTCCATTCATAGACTTGATTGACTCAACAGATCTGTCTTCAGCAGTGACCTGGTGACTCGCACCGATGAACCCGGATCCACACAGGCCAACAAAGGAGACCTGGCTTTGCCAGGATGCCCTATCCCAGCCATCATTTAGGACAGCTGTCCCCTGACACCGCGTGGAAACTGGATGGAAATTATGAGCTGGCCGGCCTGGTGTGAACAATAAGCAAGCCCAGCTAAAAGCAACTCTCATATCTGCAGGACCACGGAAATGAACGCAACAGGAAGCTCTGAGAGGTGCTACTGAAGTTAGGAGGGCTTTCCACCTTTATCATTCCCTTAGAGGACTTTTAAAGGGTCTCATGTATATAAGACTCAATAGAGGGTTTGAAAATTACTGTGCATGGGCTGGAGAGATGGCTTAGTGGTTAAGAGCACTGACTGCTCTTCCAGAGGTCCTGAGTTCAAATCCCAGCAACCACATGGCGGCTGACAACCACCTGTAATGCAATCTGATGCCCTCTTCTGGTGTGTTTGAGGATAGCAACATAAGTTACTGTGCTCATTACGTATGTAATCTTTTTTTGTTTGTTTTTGTTTTTGTTTTTGTTTTTTCGGAGCTGGGGACCGAACCCAGGGCCTTGCGCTTGCTAGGCAAGCACTCTACCACTGAGCCAAATCCCCAACCCCTACATATGTAATCTTACAGATAACCTCTAGACTTTGTTCACCACCCTCCACTCAACGTAGTCTCTCCATCCCCCACAACATTGCTTCCCCTGCCCTGCTCACCAGACTGTGAGCGTCCTTCCATTTCTGTCCTCGCAGTCCAGTTTCTGTACCATGGGGATCAGTCTAATCATGTCCATGTACTCCTGCGGCACCCCCTGCAGGACTTCTCACTGCCCTTGAAGGAAATCTAACTCCCCACATTAGCTCCTGGAATCTGGCCCCAGGTCCTAGCCAGACAGACAGACCAACAACCTCTGACTCCACAGACCTTTCTCCCGCCTCACACCCAGTGTCTGCACCTGCTGCTGCCTCTGCCTGAAGCACCGAGCTCCCAGGGTCACCTGGCTGGACCCTCCTGTCACTCAGACCTCACCTCAAGTATTACCCTTCAAAGGGGCATTCCTGGAATACCTGACCTAACACAGACCTTTCTTGTCTCCCTTGTTCTCCCTAAGGGCGAACTCGCCTGCCTTGTGTACCTGTTTCTCTGGGACTTAGTGCAGAGCAGATGGCCCCTGTTTACTGAATGAATAAATCGACCAGGGATAAGAGACCAGGGATAAGAGCATGATCTGTTGGCTGCACTTTATAAAGACTTTCTTAAGAGTTATTAGGAAAATAATGTGTGCGTGTCAGATAAAATCGTTCCAGGAATCCCACACTGCACCTACCACAGTATCACGTAGAGGTTATCGGCCAAACTAACTTTGCTCTTATTGCTGCTCACTGAGGCACTTAGTGATGGGGTTGGGGAGTACTCCTAGCACCCACAGGCTAGAAGCCAGGAATGTTAACTATCCTACAATACTCCAACTCCAGGACAAAAGGAAAAAAAAAAAAAAGCTATCTGACTCAAAGTGTCAGAGGTTACAAAAGCAAGCTGTGTGACTCTCTGGTGTCATTTTATAAATCTCAGAGAGGAAATCATTCAGTAACATTTTACACAAGTCTCAAAGAATCCGTTGAGCCAAGGAGACGGCTCAGTGGGAAAATGCTCCTGCAGCCAAGCCTAAAGACCTGAGTTCTAGCCCCAGGACTGACACAGTGGAAGGTGAGAACTAACTCCCGCAAGTTGTCTTCTGATTTTTCATTTGTGCACCACAGCATGAGTGTGTACACACACACCACAACCTAGTAAAACAAAACTTAATTTTTAAAAAAGCCTGTATTCAGTCACTAGTTAACATGTGACCCTACCATAACCCTTGAGAACGGACAATCTGACGCATCTTCGTTTTCAGCACGACTTGAAAATCATCACAGTGAACATTCTGCTAGCTTCTGCTCCCTCCCATTCTCTGAGTGCTGGTCACCACAGTGGTACACCCCCGAGCTTCATGCATGGAAACTTCTAGAAGGGCTCTGGCAGTGTGACCTAGCTTCTTCTCTGTTGTGGTAAAACACCATGACCAAGGCAATACAGCAAAGGAAATCATTTATTCTGGCTTATCCTTCCAGGCCACCGTCTGTCACTCAGTGAAATTAGGGACATAAACCTAGAGGCATGAGTCATGGAGAAACACAGCTTGCGGGCTTGCTTGCAGGATCATGCTTAGGTAACTTTCTTATGCAGTCCAGGACCACTTGCCTAGGGAATGGTGCTGCCAATAGTGGGTTGGACCCTCCTGCTTTAAGACAATCCCCTCGCAGACATAGCCATGCACCAATCTGATGTGAGCATCTCACCAACCAAAGATTCTCCTCTTAGATGAGTCTAGGCTGTGTCAAGTTGACCGCTAAGACTAACCAGGACACAAGGACACAGTGGGACAGCGCCTTCACAGTTGGCACAGACCTGCCTATTCCTCTTCAGATTGGCTCCTTGATGCAAACAGGTAAAAACCACGAAGCCTCTAACCTAAGCAGAGAAGTCCACAGCAACTGGGCACCACTTCTCTCTGAGCCTGCTGCAAACAAGAGCTGTTCTCCAGGGCTCAGGAAAGAAACTGAGTCAGCAATCCGGCCCCTCCTCGCCTTTGTGTAACATTTGCTTCTGAGCCCTGTAATACAGATGCTCTAGAGAGGCTTAGGCATGCCTTCCTGCTGACTTATGGAAATCCACTGCAGACAGAGAAGTCTCTAGTCCTGAACAAGGTGTTTAAAATTCATACTCGGCTTGCTTCAGTGCCGGCTTAACAAGATACCAATTACTAAGTAGAAACCACCACCGATTGAATATGGAATCAACCCTCGGGTGACATAATCTGAGACAATAATTAGCAGAAATCAATTTCCCCGTTCTCTGCCGGCACCGCTTTAAATAACTCCTCTGAACCAGGCATGGCGTTCCCAGCCACTCCAGAAACAAAGCAGGGGCATCGTGAGTTCAGAACAAGACCCTGTCTCAAAACTCAAAAATAAAACCTGCCTTTTCCGTCATCTCCCAGTTTGCAAAGTCCATGGAGGCCATGTTAACAAGCATACTAACAAAACAGTTCTGGTTCAACGCTTAAGTTCAGTTTCCAGCCTGCCCGGTCGACGCTCACTGGGGTGGCCTGCTTATCCCATCCCTCAGCAAATGCTCACCACTCATCAGCAATGTGATAGGATGTAGGAGGTGCTGGTTGCACAGCAATACGTGACGTCATTTCAAACCACGGCTTTACAGTGCTGCTCAGATACTTGCTGTGCCCTGTGTTGGCTGTAAACCAAGGCTTCTTATTGAAGCCTTCCTTGTGTTATTCAAGGATGCTGCAGACATCCATGCCTTCCCCTAATGGATGTTGTGGATGTCTCCAGCCAGGCAGGACAAACCAGCAGAACACGTTCTCCTTCCTAAAGGTAGGAGAGTAATAGACCCTGCAATCCGCACCCAGGGCCATGGTGGCAGGTGTATGGGAGGAGACCATATTTGAGGCATCTCGTCCGTGTAGACAACACTGAGAAACCGACCAGAGAGCCCTCAGAACCAAAGCTCTGGACCGAAGCTCTGAAAACATGTAGGTTCCTCTTATTCTGAAATAGGATTTATCTCTGTGCCAAGATTTCTACTTGTGCCTTTTTGCCGTCATGTTGTTTTGAAACAGGGACTCCCTGTGTATCTCAAGGCAGCTTTGGATTCCCCAACTCCTCCGGCCTCAGCCTCCCTGGTGCTAAGACTGCCACCATACCCGGTCCTGTTCACTGTACTCGGAAAAGACCGTCGGAATTGTATGAACCCCGGAAACCACAAAGGCCGGATGTGCTATGGATGAATGCTCAGAGATTCGAGCCAGCAGCACCTCCTGACAGGCGGTCACATTCCTATAGCCCAGAGATATCTGCCTACACGCAGGAACTGTTTAAATGTCGACTCTACCAGTTGCTCTTCTCGTTGACAAAACATCTGGTAAATGCAGCTCTGGGAAGGAAGGGTTTATTCGGGCTCACAGCTGAAGAGTACAGTCCATCGTGACAAAGGCATGACAAGCAGGAACCCGAGGCAGCTGGTCACACTGCCGTCACCGTCAGGAAGCAGAGGAAGATAAAGGTCTCTCCGCTCACCTCACTTCTTTTTCTTCAGCCCAGGACCCCAGCTCGTGGACCCGCACCGCCCATACATTGGGTGATTCTTCATCCTTTCTGGAAACACCCTCAGAGATACACATTCAGAGGTGTGTTTCCATGGTGATTCTTAATCCTAGACAAACCGGCAATCAGGATCAACTATGACGTCATCGTCATCCTTACACGACAAAAGGATCTTTGTCCGGTATGATTAGGTGAAGGGCCTTAAGGTAAAGAAATGATTTCTGGAACACGTGGTGAGCCTGTGACATTCCAATGGTCCCGAAGAGGGAAAAGAGGGAGACAATGGAAAGAACAAAGGCAGAGATGGCCCTGGTCACAGATCAGAGAAATACAGACAGAAGCCAAGGTCAGTGGGCAAGCACCTGAAACCAAGAAAGGCCAGGAAATAGAACTTCCCGGAGCCTCTGGAAGGAGCTTTTCAAACACCTTGACTTTCAGGCTTAGGACTGCAAGCTGGTCACAGTGCTGGGGTTCAAGCCCAGGGCCTTGCAAATGCTAAGCAAACAGTCTCCCACTGTGTCACAACCAAAGCCCAAATCAATGTGGCTTTAAACCACCAAGATTTGAGCCTGTCACAGCAGCAAGAAGAAACTCATACCTCCTTTTGCTTGGAAGCAGCCAATCTCACCAGTGGCACTGTGAACCACCAGGACCCATGCCTGGTCTTGTCCACTCTCATTACTTAGCAGAGAACTACATGACTTGTGGGGCCCGGTGGGAGACAAAAATGGGAAGCCCCTTATTCAAGACATAGAGTGAAAAGGCTGGCACAGTGGCACATGTCTTTTATCCTAGCTGTTAGGAGGCAGAAGCAGGCTGATCTCTGAGTTCAAGACCAGCCCAGTCTATAGAGTGAGTTCCGGGCAAACCGGGGATTGATTTATGGTGAGACCCTGTTTGTTTGTTTATTTGCTTTTTAATGGAGGAGGAATGGAGTTCAAGAAGGTACTAGAAGGCTGAAGAGATGGCTCAGTGGTTTAAACATTTGTGTGCAAACATGAGAAACAGAACTTGGATCTCCAGACCCCAGAGTGGCACAAGTCTGTAACAAGAATGCTCTTGCAATGAGCTGGGAGGTGCAGACAGGAGAATCCTGGGAAGCTCACAGGCCAACAGATCTGGTATGTGCAACGGTGATAAAACCCTGTATCAAACAAGGTAGGGTGAGGATAATACCCAAAGTTAGCTTCTGACTCCCAAATGTACATTGTGTGCACACACACATGCACATACACACCACACACACACCATACACACACACTCACCCACACTTGTATGCATGCACTTTCGAATGCATGCACATACACGTAAAAACATATACAGCAGGGGCAGAAGAGACAGGCAGACAGACAGAACAACATACACGTTCCGTTGTCCTATCAGCAGTGCTTACAAAGCCAATGAAAACTGAACAGGAAGCCAAGCTTGGGCCTTTTGAATGACTGCACAGGGTACACACCTGTGGGGTGGGTGGTGTTCCAGAGGCTGGTGTAACAGGAGCAAGGTGAAGGGGGTCACAAGATCAAATGGGGGACCTGGATATATGGGAGGATTTTGAGAGAGGAAAGGGAAGGTAGAAATGATGCAATTATAATCTGCGTGTGTGCGCACGCATGCACACATGCGTGCACACACACACACAGAGGGAGAGAGGGAGAGAGAAAGAGAGAGGGTGAAAGGGGAGGGAGAGAGAGAGAAGGAGGGAGGGGGAGGGAGAGAGATCAAAGTGTCAAATCAGGCTGGGGTTAAGCATTTGGTCAAACTGTCCCGAAAAGGTTTAGCACTAGAAGGCTGTAGATCAGTGGTTCTTGACCTTCCTAATGTGGTAATCCCTTAGTACAGTTCCTTATGCTGTGGCAACCCCCAAACATAAAATTATTCCATTGCTACTTCATAACTGTAATTTTGCTACTGTTAAGAATCATGGTGTAAGTATTTTTGGAGATAGAAGTTTGTGGGGCACGACCCAGGAGTTGAGAACCATTCTAGAGGGAGGGACAGAATATGTGAGACCTGGAGCCAGTCAGCCCACGTAGGAGGCAGTCCCAGGAATCTCAAACTACAGCCTCAATACCACAGGCTGGGACCTTGGATTGGGATATTGGAAGGAAAACATCCCCAATTCACAGTGAGAATTAAAAGATGGGCAAGGAGAAACAGCAGGGGAAACAAAAAATGAATGGGCCAGAATCAGGGCCTCTAAGCTTCATGAGGGCTGGAGGAATGGTTTAAGGATTGAGAAAAAATAGATATGTTGACTCAAAAGGGAACACACCTGCAGAGACCTAAATTAATGAATGTTTAGCTTAACGCTCATTAGCCCTTCTTAATTATTGACTTTAGTATTCATAAAAATTTAATCTCATTCAAAAACTAATCTGAGGATTGACTTTTCTCACATCCAGAGAATTCTTAAGCATGCACAGCACAAGCCAAGAAATCATAGCCAATCATAAATTAAATAAAGCTTAAAGCTAAGCAGTTCAAAAACAAAATCATAAAGACTTCCTTTTGACTTTGGGGGAGGGGTTGAATTACTTTATTTGTAATGTAGGAGCATTTTAATATATGTTTGGTACCCAACTTTTTTTTCATCTTGAAAAAACACATCTTCGGGTATCTATGGAGATACTAAAAGGCCCCTGGGATTGAGGTCAGAACAAGGGTTTCAAGATGTTATTCTTCCAACAAAACTCATCCCATTCCAGTTTATCTAATGCCAGAGAGAGGGTGGGCATTGCCTTGCTCAGAGGAAGGTAGCTTCCTGCTGACACCATTACTCCAGGGCCTGTGACCACCAGTAAGCCAAGACCTGCAAAAAGAGGCGGTGTTAGGGAGGGAGCGTGGGAGAGGAGTACTGAGCATGTATAGAGAGAGAGGGAAAAGCTGGGACTGTTATTAGTTTCTCCTGTGATAAAATACTCTCATGGAAGCTACTTAGGGAGAAAGTGCTTGTTTTGGCTCGGAATTTATGGGTGTAGTCAATCATGGTGAGGAAATCACAACGGCTGGAGCTTGAGACAGCTGGTCACGCTACATCCACAGCGGAGAAACAAGAGGTAAATGCTTGAGCTCCGCCCACTTCTATTTATCCAGTCCGGAATTCCCAGTCCAGGGAATGGTGCCGCCCACAGTGGGTGGAGCTTCCCTCCTCAATTAGCCTAAACAGCAAGCCAGAGACTCGTCTCCAAGGTGATTCTAGATCTCAAGCTGAGATTAACCTTTGTAAAGCCAGTCCCTCACCAGTGCACAGTCAGGAGGAGAGCAGGTCGAGGGGCTCCACAACACATGGCAGAGTCGGTCATAGGAGAGCTCCGAGTGAGGTCAGCTGAGGTCTTGTGGATGGGTTGCATAGTAGCCTCTGAACATAAAGATGTTCACTTGTAAATCAGATTCTCTGCAGATTACCATTAAATAAAATCTGAGGGCGGGATCATGTGGTCTAAGCAAGTGGCCCCTAAACCCAGTGACCCGGTGTGTTTGTAAGAGACAGAAGAGGACTCTGGGGGCTCGACAGGTTTGCACAAGGTACCTGGGAGGAGAAAAGAGGAGGCTCGGGTGATCATAGGGAGGAAAAACAGAGGCAAAATCAGAAATTAGGGCAAGGTAGCCACAAGTCAAAGAATACTCGGAGCCAGCAGAAGCTAGAAGTCAGGAAATCCCTCCTCAGGACCCTTCACGGCACTGGTGACACCTTCATTTTCGATCCCTAGCCTCAGAACGGCAAGAGAATAAAGTCTGTACACCACCCGGTAGACGAGCGTTTTGCTCTGGTTTTCGTCATGCCAGCGCTAAGAAACCAATATGTGCTGATTTTTGTCATTCTATGTCAGGAAAGCGAGGAAGCCCCACATGCTAGCGAGTAGGAGCGTTAGCCGAGTGGATTGAAGGCACAAAGACTTTGGTACTTTAAAAAGTATACCATTTGTCATCACAATAAGAAAACGATATTCCCGGGGTTGGGGATTTAGCTCAGGGGGAGGGCGCTTGCCTAGGAAGCGCAAGGCCCCGGGTTCGGGCCCCAACCCCAAAAAAAAAAAAACCAAAAAAAAAAAAAAAAGAAAAAGAAAAAGAAAACGATATTCCCCATGACAGAGGGGAAGGCAACCCAATTGTGCATTACTATCTAGAACTCTGGGTCAAAATGAGAGCAGATGAGTCCTCCTGCCTGTCACAGGTTCCTTTCACAAGTTAGGGATATTTTTATTCAAATAAAAATGCTGAATCAAATCTTTTTAAATTAATTATTTATTTTTATTTTAAGTCCATTGGTGTTTTGACTGTATGTGTGTCTGTGTGAGGGGTGCGGATCCCCTGGAACAGGTGTAAACCGCCATGTGATTGCTGGGAATTGAACCCTGGTCCTCTGGAAGACCAGACAGTGATCTTAACAGTTGAGCCATCTCCAGCCCCCAAATCAAATCTTTCTGTGATTACTTAATAAACCCAGCCAAGAAACCAAGACCCATTGTACTGGCTGGTTTTGTGTGTCATTTTGAAAGGAGCCTCCCCTGAAGAAATGCCTCCATGAGACCCAGCTGTAAGGCATTTTCTCAACTAGTGATCAAGGGTGGGAGGGCCTGGGTTCTAGAAGAAAGCAAGCTGAGCAAGCCAGGGGAAGCAAGCCAGTAAGTAACATCCCTCCATGGCCTCTGCATCAGCCCCTGCTTCCTGACCTGCTTGAGTTCCAGTCCTGGCTTCCTTTGGTGATGAACAGCAATGCAGAAGTGTGAGCTGAATAAACCCTTTCCTCCCCAACTTGCTTCTTGGTCCTGATGTTTTGTGCAGGAATAGAAACCCTAAGACACCCCTACTGCTGAACACAAGACTTCGAGTCCTTCTGCCCAAGGCCTCTTGAGCGCTTGGCATCCTTCCCAGTTTGGAACCCCAAGTTTTCATGAGAATTGTCATCACTTACTTCAATCTGTCACTTCTCAATTATTTTCTCCCTTCCGTAGGCCAGCTGCAGAATGGGGAAGTGTCATGTGACCAGAGTCAAAGTCCTAAGGAAGGCACCCTCCTCCATTGCACATTCCCCTCCCTTCCCACAGGCCCCAGGGCTGCCTGTGGCCACCAGACCAGTCTTGATAACTGAATGACCTTCTTTTATTCCCGACAAGCTCCATAGACTGCTGGTGAGGCCTGGGCTCATGCTACAAGCCTCCAGCCCTGCAGAGCCTTCCATATACCAGAGGCCCCAATTTCTCTAAACATTACAGACTCACTATATGTTCCCAGATAGCCATGAGGTCAAGCCAAGATACCTATACCCCAGACTCCTTTTCTCCTCCTTCCACCCAGAAAATTATAATGCATAGGCTTTGGATTCAAACCAAGCAGCTGTCAGGGCTCACCTAACAGACTTTAGTAAGTATAGCCCGATACGACTGTGTCTGGGGTTGACAGGGCTACGCTGAGTTCTTCTAGAACCTTCAGTAACACGCCCTCTTTACCAAAAATCTACCTTGTATTCATTTTAATAATCACTGAGCAGTTCTCTGCTGACTATAAGACTAACTCCGTTCTATACCCCGCAACCGCAAAACGGTTTGAAAGGGTCTGGAGCGATGGCTCAGCAGTTAAGAGCGCTGGCTGCTCTTGCAAAAGATACAGGTCAGCTCCCAGCACGCATAGGGTGGCTCGCCCCTCAGCCTCCAGTTCTAGAGAAGCCAGTTCCCTCTTAGGAGCTGTAAGGGCACCAAGGCCTCAGGGGGCCCATATACATAAATGCAGACAAAATATGCAAACGCATTAAGCAAAAATAAATCTAGTCTTAAAATTGGTTTGAGACAGATTTTTCAAGCAAAATAGGCTAGTTAGGAATTAATTATTTCTCTCTCTCTCTCTCTTTTTTTTTTTTATGCACCGAAAGCACACAGATGCCACTACCAATCGGCACTGGGGATCGATGCCACCAATCAGGCTAGCGAACTGAGGGTCTGCTGCTACAGCCCAGAGCGAGGAAATCGGATTTTAATTTGCCTCTGACTTGCTCGGCTTCTGGAAATATTAATAATTGATAACGTGATACGAGGCTGTTCCTTCAACCTCAGATGCTGCAGGCTGGAAATCACTGCTGTGGGGAAGAAATGAAACCCACAGACGTCAGTCTGAGGGACGGGGAGCGTGATCACAGAAATACATCACTCCAAATAGTTAACCAGCCAAGTAGCTCCCAGCCCCCCAGCCCGCTCTCCTAACATGTACACCAATTAGCTTGCTCAACCCTGAAGGGGATTACACTGAGTGTGTGTCTTCCCTCTCTGGTGAGCGGGGGAGGCATTTAATAAGCATTTGTCAAATAAATGAACGGCGATCCACATTTTTAAGACAATTAATTTTTACAGTACACACTGCCCAGCCAGGCTCCTGGTGAATATCTCACGACTGCCCCTAAGCCAGGAATTAATCAAAGAAATAAGCACAGCTTCTGTTCTAGGAGGCTGGTGGCACTTCCGGTGACCAGGCTGGCAGGGGACATGGGAGAGCTCACCCTGAAATGACCCTGGCTCCTCCTTGAAGAGCTAGCATTCTCTTCTTATGTGAGCATCTCCGTGGAGCCCTTGCTTGGCTAAGCTATGGTACCACCCTCCCTGGAACCCCATACCATGACCAATGAGGGCCAAACATCCCGGATCAGAGGTCATTAAGGGTTGTAGTAGGGGCACTGTGGATGGTGAGGCGGGACCCTCAGACGATGTGGGGGATCTGAGGGTGTTGAGATAGAAGTAATCCTTAACTCTTTCCCTTCTGGTTCTGTTTGGGGTTTGGTGGTGCTGGGGATGTAATGGAGGCTTTGGGCATGCTGGGAAATGTCCTACCATTGTTCTGTGGTAACTCACACCCCCAGCCCAAGCTGGGCCTTGTTAGATAGTGTTGGGATTATGGTTATACATCATCAATGTGATTCACACCCATAATCCCAGTACTTGAGAGGTTGGGGCAAGAGGATCGTCTACCAGCTCTAGGCCAGCCTGGGCTACACAAGGATACGCTGACTCCAAAGAACAAAATAACTCAAGGCTAAAAGAGGTAGAAAGAACACTTGGCCAAGTCATTGCCCTGGGAACTTAAGTAAGCAATTCCTGCTGAGTCTGCCATGATTCATCCAAACCCACATCCACGCAGCCCCACAACCCTTAGCCACAAAATCCCTTTGACATATATATATATATATATATATATATATATATATGTGTGTGTGTGTGTGTGTGTGTGTGTGTGTGTGTGTGTGTGTGTGTGTGTGTGTGTGTGTGTGTGTGTGTGTGTGTGTGTGTGTGTGTGTGTGTATGGCTTAGGTAGATTTCCTATCCACGAGTCATAGAGGTTACTCCAGAGTCAGAAAAATGGTCCTTTTTTTCCACCCACTCTGTATTAGTCAGGGTTCTCTAGGGTCACAGGACGTATGGAATGTCTTCCTATGTTGACAGTCTGTGTAGTCCAACTCCCCAACAATGGGCAGCGAATGGGAAGTGCAAGAATCAAGTAGTTCCTCAGTCCCACGAGACTGATTGTTTCGCTGGTCTTCTGTAGAAGTAGGTTCCAACAGATGCTGGCAAGCAAATGCAAGCAGTCGAAGAATGAATTTTCCAATGCCCTTATGTAGGTCTCCAGCAGAAGGTGTGGCCCAGATTAAAGGTGTGGACCAGCACAACTGGATCTCGGACTCGCTTTGTCCGAGATAACCTTGAATTTGGAGATCTGCTTGCCTCAGTCTCCTGGGACTAAAGGTGTCTACTACCTTACTTGGGCCTAAGCTTTTCATGGCCACTCTGCCTCAAGATCTCCATGCTGAGATCCAGGTCAGAAACTGTATCTTCCAGTCTTAAGATCTGGATCACAGGTGAGCCCTCCAATTTTGGGTTGTAGTGCATTCCGAATGCAGTCAAGTTGGCAACCAGGAAGAACCATTACATTCTCCAAACTCATGTCCTCAAGGATAAAATCTTGAGAATTATATGGCAAGAAGTAATTTAAGGTTCACAGTAGAGCGTGGCCTGTTCAGAGTACCGCCAGAGAAAAATCTGGAAGCGGTGAGCAAAACGGATATTGGGGCAGAGAACACAAGTCCTGTGGCAGGTGAGAAACCACCCAGTGGACAGAATTGAACTCCACCATGAACCAGTAAAGTTCATGACATCGCAGGTTTCTGTAGGACAGAGATTGCCACCCTTGGGGACCAGAGAACTTTCTCCACCAAGAGAGAGTTGAAATGCCCAACCAGGTGCATTAAGTGCTTACTTCAAAAGTGAATCACTAGAGGCCATCAAGCCAGACATCCTAGCCACATCTGCCATCCCAGCATTCCTATAGCAAGATTGGAGGCAGAGGCAGGAGACTAACCTGAAGCTCTTGAGGGCCAGCTAACCTGAGGTACACGACTGTAAGTAACCAATCAAGAGAACCTGTCTCAGACAAGGTGCAAGATAGAGGTTGACACCTGAGTTGCCCCTTGACAATCCCTCTGTGATGGGTAGAGACTGGAAGATCCCTGGTTCAAGCCAGCTAGCCAAGGTAGCCTAATTAATGAGTTTCAGGCCAAGGAGAGGTCCTGAAAGGAGATGGACAGTACTCTTGGGGATGATTCTTTGAGAGGATGACGTTATTCCCCAGCCTACTAGTGCTTGTACACACACATACCTACATACACATAACCACATAGCTATTCCCCTGGGTGACCAACCATCCTTTCCCAGGGCCATCGAGTTGGTGTCCAGGTTGCTAGGTCACAAGAGAGAAGGAAGCTGGACGCAGAGCAACAGAGCTTCAAGAGGGACTTCCCCACTTCAGCACTAAAAGGAACAATACCAGTCCTCACCGTGGGGACTCAGGGGTCAGGTTCATGCCTTGCTTCTCATCCTGTGATGCTCACACACCCAGCATAGACAGGTGCTGCTATTAAAGATGCAGAATGTCGGGTTGGGGATTTAGCTCAGTGGTAGAGCGCTTGCCTAGGAAGTGCAAGGCCCTGGGTTCGGTCCCCAGCTCCAGGGGGAAAAAAAAAGATGCAGAATGTCAGGCTTCTAGTGGATGGCCCTGGGCCCAAACTTCAGCCAGCTCCCCAGGACACGCTGCCGGTCATACAGGAAGGGTGCAGAGACACTACCTGGAAGTTGTCCCTCACCCTATCTACGGCTCCATGCACGGACTATTTGTTTTTATGTTTACACCAAGGGGAGCCTTTCAAATTCAGCGCTGGGTGAAAGACAGCATTTTGCGTACAATTAGGACATTGCTCTGTAAGAGGCTGCAGCCAACACCAATCAAATCCTTGGTCCATTTTCTTGCCTCCCTGTTTCAAGAGAGGGCGGGGCAACCAGATCCTCTGGACCTCGGGGGCTGCTTTGTTTGGCTACAACTTCCCAACCACAGCTCAGCGGAGTACCCAAGCCAGACCATTCCTGACGGTGAGGCCAGGGCACAATTGCCTGCTTAGCAGAAACGTTAGATGTAACGACCAAGGCGGTCTCCCCTGGGACCTGAGAGCGTCCCGGTTAAGAACCACCGCAAGCCTGGACAAAGGAGAGAGGTCCTTACGGCAGTGAGTGCGAGCCTCCTGCCAGCTGAAGAGTTCATTAAAGTCTTGAAAAGGAGGCCAGGTTGAACCCTGCAGGCTCCTGGAGAGAATCAGCTGGGTGACCAAGGGCTATCCCATGTCTATGGGGAAGCCTTCTGTCCGTGACAGTAATGAAGACAAGCAGCCTCCAGCTGCCGGGAGCTCTTGCCATCTGCCCCTCCACCCACAACTGCGCTCTATTATTTAACCCACAGAAGGCAATAAAAAGCCTTTCGCCTTTCATGCGTGCATGCGTACATTCTGAGTCATATCAGACACTTTCTAACGGCGTTGTCTAGGGGGGGGTTGGGGGGCAGGATCGTTTATTAGGATAGCCCCAGTAATCCATCTGCATCCTCCCCAGCCATCCAACAGAAGGCTTGAGTCTATCCCAGGCTGGGGCACTTACAGCTCTGCCCCCACTGCAGGGGAGTGCTGTTTACTATCTGTGTCACAGCGTGATACTTGGGGACTGCCAAAAAACCTCCCATAACTGTGTCCAGGTTTTACTTACCCACCTTTACTGCACGGAAGGAAGGCAACCCCGTCTTTATTTTGTCAACTATAAAATTTATTCTTGACCTCCTCCTACAACAATTTAGCATCTTGAAAAAGCTGGGTCAGGAGACTGTAGCTTGCTTGCCCAGTATGCAATAGGCCGTAAGTTTCATCCTCTGCCTAGCACAGACTGGGTGTGGTAGTGCACTACCTGTAGTCCCTGCCTCCTGCGGGGAGGAGTTTATAAAGTTTCCATGGATACAAAAAAAGCTTGAGCTGGAATACATGTGACCTTGTCTCAAAAACAAAACAAAACAAACAAACAAAAACCCTGTGCACACCATAGCAAGAGACGAGTTGGTGCTCTCCGGCCAACATGTGAATCCCAGGAATCGAACTCAAGTTGTCAGGCTTAGCAGCAAGCCCCTTTACCCACCAAGCCATCTCACCACCTCTGCTCACACATTTTCTTTTGAGATGCAGTTTCAAAATACCATTGTACCCAGGATAATTTCTCACTCTCTTCATGGCCCCAACTGGCCTGGAACACATGATCCTCCTGCCTCAGTTCCCAGATACACACCACCAAGACTGACTTGAATGTATGTCTTAAAAACCTACCAGTCTGGATTGGCAGCAGCGGGGCCCCAGGCAAATACCATGCCAAAAAAAAAAAAAAAAAAAACCTACCTTGAGGTTGAGCGATTTAAAACATAAAGAGAAAGTATCATACTCAAATCACAAGGGTATTAAGTAATTCCTCTTCCAACTTATTCCATTACTTTTCTGTGTATGTGAGGATCCTATGTATGTACAGACATGTATGCATACATATATATATATACATATTTCTTTTATGCATACGTATAACATATGATCAAGCTAAGCATAAAAAGAGTTCTGACTTTTCCAGCTTCTGTATGTATAAGTGTGCACTCTGTGTGTGTGTGTGTGTGTGTGATCATGTGCAGGCCAGACGCCAACACCAGGTGTCTTCTTCAAATGTTTTGAGGCGGGGTCTCTCACAGGACCTGAAGCTACACTGATTCTCCATGACTGGATATCCAGTGAGTCCTAGGGATCCTCTCGCTCCCACTGGGATGGCAGGTGTACACTATGAGACCTGGCTTTTTCACCTGGATTCTGAAGAATGGAACTTGGTCCTCGTTCTCGAAGGATGAAAAATTTTTGGATGAAGCCATCTCTGAGGCCCTGAAAGAGTCCTTTGAATTGGCATAAGCTAGATTTTTGAAGCAGAAGTGGGTATTACAGTTTGTGGCCGTTTTTCTTCTTTCTTGGAGGATCACAAAATACTCGGGCTGCCAGGGGCTTAGACTCCGATGGGTTATTACCCACTCTGACCCTCCTCAGTCTTGCCTAGAAGCCTGGGGTGTTACAGTAAGGTGCTTTCTTCAGTGACCAGCCCATAGCCAGTCACCACCTTCTAGACACAAACCTGCCTTTCTCAACCTTGTTTGCTTCCACTGGGCTCTTCCTGCAGGGCTCCTGTGTTAGGGGATACCTTAGGCTTCTCCCCAGCTCTCTCCAACGCCTCTGTACCCCTCCCCCATAAAAGCAAAAGACAAGGCTGGCTGAGAGGGAAGCTGAGGGTGACGCTCCCCTCCTGTCATGAACTGAGTCAGAGCATCTGTGATGGACTATGAATTAAAACCTTCTGTGGTACCCAGAAAGGCTGCCCCCCAGGCTATGCCGAGCAGACAAGCATCAGACCATCCATCTTTTAACCAAATTTCTGTCTCACCGGGAAGCCAGTTTACCCCTCAGGGCCTGTGTGTGTTCCTAATTCCCTGGACAGCTGTTGCGTTCCCTAGAGGTTCACGTGTCAGGAGCTTGCCCCAGTGTGGCATTATTAAGGTCGTGCAGCCTTTAAAGGGTAGAGTTAAGTGGTCAATGACAGAGATAGCTAGTATTAACAGTTCCAAATGTTTTCTTCTAAAATGTTTTTTTTTTGAGTCATATACAAACGTACTCAGAGATAAATCATATGCATACACACATATATATATATATATATATATATATATATATAGAGAGAGAGAGAGAGAGAGAGAGAGACATGTATATTCACAATCTATCTCTACAGAGATACATGCAAGGATGTATATAAAGGTAAGTTATATGCTTGTTCACTTATATGAATATAAAGTATAGTATCGGGTGGTTATCTTTTGCAATAGGCAGTTTCCTCAGAGGATATGCTGGATGCCTTGTGGCCTAGCACAGGCACTTTCTGAGCCGCCATGACCACTTCACCTCTCCTTCCTTTGCATGTCCAGTGTAGTGTCCACTGTGGGGCTGTACACTGAGGCTTGACCCCATTTTCCCAAGAAACTTACTGGATGCTTCTACACTCTCTCTCTCTGGCATAGACGACGCTCTTATGGATGTGTCGTTAAAGTATGGTGAGGTTGGCATAGCATCCCTTCATAGATATGCCTTATCCCTTGGTCATAAGGGATGGGCACACTTCATTCTGACAGACATTGCCCTTCAAAGTAGCCTCCATGCTCCACCGCCATGAACGGTGAATGGAGAGTCTTCGTTTCCCTGAGAGTTACTCATGGATCCTCACCAAGGCCCCAATTTAGGTTCACCCTCTTAGAAGCAGACGTTTGAACAGGTCGCCTATTGCCTCCCCCTGTACCAGAGTAACCCATCTATTCCCCCACAGAAACCTTCCCTTGGGCCCACATCCGACTGACTTATTGGGTAGGTGGTTCTTGAACCCGCCCGCCTTGCACGATGAGCAATGCTTTCTGACAGTCTGTGGGCCCACGGTCACAGAGCTCATGACTTCCCCGCCACTCAATCCAACATAGAAAGTGAAGGGCATAGTCAGCTGTGACTTTGTGGGTGGCTCGCCTATTGTACAATCCACCTGAGGTACACAGACTCAGACTGGCGGTTTACTAGCAAGCCTTGGACAGAAGCGTGTTCCTTCTTTGTTACTTGGAAGACGCAAAGGCACTCTTTCCTGGTCATTTGCTGTAAATTCACTGCCCTATGCTCATCCAGAATTTGCTCACTAAACCCTCAATCTTACGGATTTGTCTGGAGGTAGCTGGTTCATCGTGGACAGGCGCATGGCTTCCCCGGCCGCTCAGTGACCTCTCTGTGATGTAAAGAGCAAACACAGAGAAGAAAGCTTACAGCCCCGTGCGGGCAAGGCAGAGACAGACGATCCCGGAGATTGCTGGCTGACCTCAAAAACCAGAGGGACCAGAAAGATGGCTCAGCAGGTAAAGACAGTTGCCACCATGTCTAAGACCTAAGTTCAACCCTAGGATCCCACAGAGTGGAAGACGGGAACCAACTCATACAAGGTGACATCTGACCGCTCGCACGTGCTGTGGCATACCTGCAAACACACATAATATACACCCACAGCTGGGTGTGGTAGGACACACCTTGAATCCTAGCACACTCAGGAGGCAGAGGCAGGTGGGTCTCTGTGAGTTCGAGGCCAGCCTGGTCTACAGAGCAAGTTCCAGACCAGTTAGGGATACATAGTGAGACCCTGTCTCAAAAAGCCATAAATAAATACATAATTAAAAAAAAAAGATGGCTCCTACGGAATGACACCCAAAATCAATTGACCTCTTGCTTACACACACACACACACAAAACATAAGTTTGCAACGTAAGTTTGTAAGTTCCCCACCCATTATCCTATACTATGCTCCACCACCACCAGCCCCATGCCCAACTCCGGTGCCTAAAAGCAAATGGCACGACGACTAACCAGAGGCCACCAGAACAGGCAGCAGGGAAGGTCAGAGGAGCACGGAGTTGGCGCTGGACGGGATCAGAGCAGCTTTCAGATGATTCAGCAGCTGGGTACAGTGACCTTTCAGTCCATGTTTATTTGGAAATGACCTTTAAGCAGCAATCAGTAAGAATGAAACGCTTCAAAGGAATACATTAGATAATGCAGATGTCCCCCAGCCGTAAGTTACACCCAAGGCACCCAGCTCACAAAGAAAGTGGCCCTGCCCTGGGAAGCCAAGGACTAGGCCACCCATTAGACTAACAAGTGAACACAGGGTCCCCAGAGGCTTGGTCTAAGAGACAATGGGGAATCTGAAGGCAGGGTGACCTGGGCAAGAAACACCATCAGCTCCAGAATTAGAGCTCAGACATGAGCTGCTGTTTCATTCCACCCAATTATGCTTTTCCGTCCCGGGATGGGGAATCCCCAAGGCTGGGCACAGCTGTGGCAGGGGAACCGCATGGGCTCCATCCTGCCGCCCTCCCGAGGGGTGAACTGACCCATTGCTGAGTATCTTCCTTGCACTGGGCTTTCTGCTGAGTGCCTGGGGGTCTGAAATGCTGGAGAAATTAATCCTTCCAACTTAGAGACAAACTCTGCGTGCTCTGTTTCCCTCCTACGCCTCTGTTTTCCTCTTTGACCTCAAAAACTCATGCCCAGTAACACCAAAGATTGATGCTTGGCAGTTCACTAATCCCTCGGGCAAAAATAGAAACAGAACAAAAGAGAAATCAAAAAAAGCAGGGTGTGACTGCTCTTCCAGAGGTCCTGAGTTCAATTCCCAGCAACCACATGGTGGCTCACAGCCATCTGTAATGGGATCTGATGCCCTCTTCTGGTGTGTCTGAAGACAGCTACAGTGTACTCACATATACAAAATAAATAAATCTAAGAAAGAAAGAAAAAAGAAAGGAAGGAAGGAAGGAAGGAAGAAAAAAAGAAAAGCAGTATGTGGTGTCTCACTGGAGAGATAGAGGCAGGAATATCAGAAATACAAGGCCATATGTGGCTACCGTGGAGCCCAAGGTCCAGCCTGAGCTATGTGTAATGGAGGGGAACCACTCAGAGACAAGGCTGTACAGTGAATCCTGAAATCTCACGGACCCAAGGCTTAGGGCGAGTACCTCTTCCCTGTCCCCTGGGGGATGGGGTGGGCTGACCCATGGGGGAACCCACCAAGAAGGGTCTGCTCTCCTCCTGGGAGAGGGGTTTCCACAACCTGTCCCAGTCTCTCCAGTCCTGATCCAGCTTCCCCAGGGTAGGACCTTGATACGCCATCAGGACACCATAAAGCAGTGCCTGGCGGAGAGACGTGCAGCCCTCCGGTGGTAGCTCTGGGACCTTCTTTTGGAAGAAGAAGGACTTTTAAAGATCCCAGGCCTGAGAAATCCAGCTCTGGGCTCTCTCAGTAAGGAGATGAGAACGGACATACAACATCCTCTGCTTCTTACTTATAATGGTGTGGAAACTGAGGGACGTCTAAATCAAGCTATGTGTATTAGGGTTCTTTAGAATCACAGAACATATGTCTCTATATTGAGGGAATTTACTGTGAGGACCTACAGTCTGTAGCCCAACTCCCCAACAATGGTCAGTTGTGAATGGGAAGTCCAAGAATCGAGTAGCTGCTCAGACCCACGAGGCCGGTGTTTCAGCTGCTCTTCTGTGTAAGCTGGAGTCCTGAAGTAGGTTCTAACAGATGTGCTGGAGTAAATGCAAGCAGGCAAAGAAGAGAGAATGTTCCTTCTTCCGCTGTCCGTATGTAAGTCTCCAGCAGAAGATGTGGCCCAGATTAAAGGTGTTTACCACCACGTCAGGATCTGGGACCTGCCTTGTCCCAGGCTGATCTTGAACTCAGAGCTCTGCTTGCCTCAGTCTCCTGGGATTAAAGGTGTCTACTACCTTGCCTGGGCCTAAGCTTTTCATGGCCACTGTGCCTCAAGATCTCCATGCCGAGATCCAGGTCAGAAACTTGTGTCTCCCAGCCTCAAGATCTGGATCGCAGATGAGCCCTTCAATTCTGGATTGTAGTTCATTCCAGATACAGTCAAGCAGACAACCGGGAATAGCCACTACACTATGGTTACATCATCCCCTTCCCCCACCAAGAAAAATTGATTACAAACCAACAATCCTTGTGCAGAAATATGCCTAGAAACACCACTTCTGGCAGTCAAGATAAAATACCAACCCAAATGTTCAAGGGCTGGCGGATGGATGAATATATGGGCTATATCTACAACGGAATATTATATAACCATGAAAATGGAGTATCCATTGATACACGTCATAGTAAAAGAAGCCAGACACAAAGGATTCATCACGTGTGATTCCACATGCAAAAACAGCCAGAGTGGATAACCTCAGAGAAGGAGAAAAAGGACCTGTGGTTGCCAGGGGCTACAGGAAGAGATGAGTAGAAAGCACTTAACAGATATGGGGTTTTATTTTACAGTGAAAAAATAGGTTTGAATGTAGATGGAGGTAATGGATGTGAATCCTGCAAACGGCACTCAATAATTTATTGAAAATGGTTGGGCTGGAGAGATGGCTCAGTGGTTAAGAGCACCGACTGCTCTTCCAGAGGTCCCGAGTTCAATTCCCAGCAACCCCATGGTGGCTCACAACCATCTGTAATGAGATCTGATGCTCTCTTCTGGTGTGTCTGAAGACAGCTACAATGTACTTGTATATAATAAGTAAATTTTAAAAAGAAAGAAAGAAAACGGTTGGGCTGGAGAGAGGGCTCAGCACTTCAGAGCACTGACTATTCCTGCAGAGGATCAGGGTCCAATTCCCACCACCCACATGGTGGCTCAAAGCTGTCTATAACTCCAGTCACAAAGGATCTGGCACCCCCTTCCCACCTCTACAGGTACTGGATGTATATAGTAAAACAGACATGCACGCAGGCAAAACGGTCACAGATAAAAAAATAAAAATGATTTTAAAATAAAGAGGAAAATATTCAGTCCGTTACTATGTGAACCTCGCCTCCATCTTTCCGATGTCTGCCGAGTAGGAATGTTATAATTAAGTTCTAGCCGTGGGTTTCTGCAGACAGGCACATGAACCTGACGTGGGAATGGCGTGTAGGCAGGGCCGGTCCCTCCACTTCTGCTGTGAAATGCTTGCTAGCACAAAAGGAAAGATGTATTTACTTCACTGTATGTGTATGGGCGCTCTGCCTTCATGGACGTCTGTCTGCGCACACGCATGCCTGGCGCCCTCAAAGATCAGGAGAGGGTGCCAGGTTCCCCCAGAACTGGAGGTACAAAAGGTTGTGACCCGCCGTGTGGGTTCTGAGACTCGAACCCTAGTCCACTAGAAGAGCAGCCAGTGCCTTACCCACTGAGTAAGTCTCTCCAGCACTAGCTGCTTGCCCCTTCAAAACACCCACAGCTAAAGAACTCTCTCTTCTGTGGTAGAATTCTACGTCTACTCGTTTATTGCCTTTGTCCTTAAAAGTTGAGAATTTGAAGAGAGCAGAGTAACTGCCCATGGCCTTAGCCTGGGGCAGACACCAATAACCGTGTCCTAATAAATGTGGGACTATAAAAATATCCTGTTTGCATTCTTCTTCTGCTTTTGCTTTTGGAAATTACATTTATTTATTTATTTATTTATTTATTTATTTATTTATTTATTTGTTTATGGGAGGAGTATGTGTACCAAGGCAATCCAGGGGAAGTCAGGGGACAATTGCAAGCCCGATTCTCCTCTTCCACCCTGTGGGTCACTGAGATCAGGTTCCAGGCTTGTGCCACCAGCCCGCGTTTTTCTTTTAAAATTAATTAACTAATTAATAACAGAAGCAGGCTGTAGGGATGGCTCAGTGGGAGACATGCTTGCCACACAAGTATAAGGGCCTGACTTTGGATCGACAGGATCCGTGTCAAGCTAAACATACCTACTGTGAGATGGGCTATGGAGACACAGTTCCCAGAATCCCCTAGGAGGACTAGCCTGGGCTACACAGCAGCAAATAACAAGAGCATTCAGATATACACACACTCACACATACACACGCACTCATGCTTGCATACACACAAACACACACACACACACACTGAGTACTTGCATGAGCACAGACTTACACACACACACACTCGCGCACACACAAATGGTTAACATGGTGAACTGAAAGATATGGGTTTTTTTTTTTCCCTCACGTACATACAAACCAGTGCACAGCTACGCATCCTTAACTTTTTAGAGGTCTCTGAGCGCCCTGCCACCTGCGCCTGGGTTAAGGCCATCCCGGTTGGTGGTACTTAGGGTGCCAATGCTCTTGAGGCGAGCCAGCTCTAACTCCTGTCTCCTGGGGCTCATCAGCTTAAATTGAAAACCTGCTCTATGACTGGTTGGAGCATCAGGGAGGCCATCCAAACCACCCCCCAACCCCGACGGAACAGGAGTCGTTAACGGGAAGCCAGTCGAAGAGCTCTTCTACCAGAACTCTACAAATCTTCGCCCTGAAAACATTAAAACCAACAACAAAGTGGGTCTCTCCTGTGAGGCAGTGGATCCTGCCACCCCTCTAAGGGACTGAGTCAGCACAGGGATATGGTAACCCACATACTTGGAACATACAGAGGAAGAGGAGGAGAGGGCATGAAATGAATGGCCCATTAGTTCACTCAATATTAGCTCAAAGATTAGCACAGTGCAGCTTACAAGCCAAACCTGGTCTCATAAAGGGTACACAGGAAGGGAAGGGCACCTTTGTATGCACACACGTGTCCTTGTATGTGTTGAGGCCTGAGGTCAACATAGGATGTCTTCCTCAATTGCTCTCTCCCTTGGGTTTTGAGACAGGGTCTCTCACGGAACCTGGAGCCATGACCCGCTGAGCTCCTCCTGATTTCTCGCCCCCAGCCCCCAGCCACAGAGCTAACACGGAAGGCATGTGCACCTCGCCCAGCTTCTACCCTTGAGATCAGGATCAAATTCCACCCCTCAGACTTGAATGGCACTGTACTAACAGAGTCATTTCTTAGCCCGTGTAGACTTTTACTATGGCTACTTATTCTACAGTAAGAGTGGCGGCTATTTACAGCAGAGAGTTTGTGGTCCTCAAAGCATAACATTATCTTCTCTCTACAGCCGTGCGTGGGAGAAGTTTACGGAGTGTCACCCGAGAGCCACAGTTCTCAACCTTCCTAACGCTGTCACCCTTTAATACAGTTCCTCGAGTTGTGGTGACCCCCGACCATAAAATTACCTCATCGCTACTTCATACTGTAATTTTGCTACTGTTGTGAATCATAATTTAAATAAATCTATGAGGTGCGGGATACCTGATATAGGAGGGGTCGAGACCCATAGGTTGAGAACCACTGCTCTAGAGGCAAAAACAAAAAACAAAAAACAAAAAACAAACCCAAAAAACTGCAACCCAATGGGTGATGTGATGTTTTCTTTATTCCTTAGTCAAGGACAAATAATCTCCTATTCTTTTCTGGTTTTTTCCCCACTGATCTATATCTAAGCACAGTTAACTCCCAGTTGTGTTGGGAGCTGTTCAGACAGCGCCTAGCCAGAGATCAGGCAGAAAAAAAAAAAAAAAAAAAAAAAAAAAAAAAAACCTTTTATAATGGTTTCACAGGCTAATAGTCCCCCCTCTCCTTCTCTCCCTCCCCTGGCAGATGTTATCTTCCTAATCATGTGAGACTCAGACTGGTGTTGAGAGCAGCCTCTCCCCTCCTGCTGAACACAGAGGCCATCTAAAGGGTCTGATCCAGCAGGAGTTGGAATGCAAGTGGGAAATGACTTTAAGAAGATTAAGAGTGTGGTCTTGGGCTGGAGAGATGGCTCAGTGGTTAGGAGCTCTGACTGCGATCTTCCAGAGGTCCTGAGTTCAATTCCCAGCAACCACGTGGTGGCTCACAACCATCTGTGATGGGATCTGATGCCCTCTTCTGGTGTGTCTGTGGACAGCTACAATGGACTCATGTACATTAAATAAGTAATGTTTTTTAAAAAAACAGTGTGGTCCCTGGTGAACCAACCATGCTCCAGTGGAAGGCTGCACATCTGAGAACGCATGAGCCGCACACAAACTAATGTTTGTGGGTGTAATACCAACAGCAGCAACAAACAAAATAAAACACACACTTGTGTGGGTGAAAACCGGGTGGAACTGAGAGGAGTGGGGGAGCGGGAGAAGTAACATTTTAGTATCAGGTATAGCTCAAGTATTGGGTCACTGGGTGTCGTTCAGGACGTGCTTCAAGGGGCCACTCTCAAAAGCAAAGAGGTTTTGGGAGTCCTCTAAGGTCACCTAGGAAAAGCCAAAGACAAATTCACACCCAGGTAATAAAATCCTAGGTCAGGGCCGTTAGCTCTGCACTGCACTACGCTGGTCTCCCTTCTGGCCACTCCGAAGGCTCTTCTCTCATACACAGTGGGCAGAATTGAGAACACACAGTAGGTCAACTCCATCTCCTGGAAAGTAAACCTATCTAAGTATAACACATAGTGGGTCAACTCTACCCCCTGGAAAAGAAACCTACCTAGGTATTCATTTATTTACTCACTTGTTTCCTTGTTTAGTTAGTTACTTGGTTATCTAGCCAGTTATTTTTGAGTCAGGGTCTCACTCGGTAGCCCTGGCTGGCCCAGAACTTACCATCCGGCTCAAGTCGGTCTCCAACTCGCAGAGATCCGTCTGAGCGCCGGGATTAAAGGCATGCATTACTCACTATGGCCAACCTCATCTAATTTGTTTAACCCACTGTCCCCTTTCTTCCCTAAAAGAAACTCTAGTTCTTGGTTGGACACTCAGACATCTGAGCTACATTTCCCAGGAACGCTTGCAGCTGTGTGATTTGCATGGGATTTTAACCTGGGAGCCCGCTGTAGGAAAAGGCTGTTCCTCTCTGCCTCATCCTATTTGCTGTTGGAAATAGGGCTGTCACTCCAGCAGCTCTTGTGGACTACAAAGGGACTTGAAGATGAAAGCGACCTCCTGCAGAACAACAAGGAGCCGGTGTCACTTCATATCTGGGGACCCGATGCTGGCCTTAGACTTTTTGTAGACTTTTTCCTCTCTAAGACAAGGAGCAGTTACTTAGGACTTTCTATTGCTTGGCGTTGAGGCTAATTGCAAGAAACGCATTAGGTAGGTAGCACTCGTGGAAGACATGCTGTTGCATAAATGAACAAGCCTGCCTTCCCCCCTCCTCCTCCTCCTAATCCCACTGAAGACACTAATAACATACATGTTTGCAAAACTCAAGAAAAAAAAAATCCCTTGGTTTCATTACATCGGCATGCGGTTTGCCACTTCTGTATGGAGGAAGGATGGCTGGTGGCGTTTTTCTTTCTCTTGGTTTTCCCCCCAAGCACTGAGATTTCAGCGGTTCGAGACTGACCTACGGGTTATTAGCAATATGCCTTGCCACCGCACTAATCAGGCTAGCACTGCGGCAATGTGGGAAGTCAAAAGGTTTCATCACCAACTCCCACCGTTATGGTACTCCACTCGGGGAAATGACGAAGTGCGAGACTCATTGGAAGTAATATTTTCATCCCAACCTGCTTGGCCTTTGAAAATTTCAATATATGACCCGGTTATTAGCTAAACGAAACAAGTTCCCTCCAGAATTATTTTCAATGACTTCCATAAAATTTTAAGCTTAAATCACTCATGCAAATATATCATGTTATTAATCATGCAAATGCCTTAGATTGTTTCCAAAACCCCGAGTCCTCTGGAAAATTCTTAATCATGAAAGTATTTCCTAGTAATACAACCTATATTTTATTGCATAAGCCCCGTGTTCTATCCCAGGCACCATAAAAGATCCTATAACACAAAGCCAACCCGCGAGAGCAGTGAAACTGTAGTCCCTGGTACAGCCCTGGCCCCCAGAGCCCCACATATTGCTTCTAGGACCAGAGCCTTGTGACTTTTGCAGACTGGACCCAGTTGCTATTGCTGCTCCATGAACATTGTACACGCTCCCTGCTTCTGTCACCAGCTCACGTGCTGGTGGGTGTGACTAGCATGCCCCAGCAATGACACCCAGGTCTCCGTTGCAAAGGAGACTAGGGAAGTCTGATGCCTAGGGTTTCCAGACAGGAGATGGCAATTCCTGTACAGGAGATCATTTTTATGATAGACCACCCTCAAAAGAGGACAAACATTGTGGGATATGCTGGTACACAGCCGTAATGTCAGCACATGGGAGACTGCGTGGAAAGGTCAGGAATGTGAGGCCTTTGAGACTGTCTCACAAAGAAGGCGGTGTGTGTGTGTGTGTGTACATATATGTGTATACACATGTGTGTATACATATATACATACACATATATACATATGCATCATAAACATATCATCTGTATCATATACATATACATCATATATGTATCCATACACATGTGTGATGGTGTGTCTAAGCCTGGCTCATGGAGTGACACTATTAGGAGGTGGAGTCTTATTAGAGTACGGGAGTCACTGTGGACCTGGGCTTTAATATCCTCATCCTAGCTGCCTGGAAGTCAATCTCCTCATAGCATCCTTCAGATGAGATGCAGAACTCTCAGCTCTGCCTGTACTGTGCCTGCCTGGACGCTTTCATGCTCCCAACTTGATGACACTGGACGGGATCTCTGACCCTGTAAGTCGAAACATGTTTTTATAAGAGTTGCCTCGGTCATGGTGTCTGTTCACAGCAGTAAAACCCTAACTGAGCCACCTGAGTACCCCATATATTGGACACAATACTTCACAGTGGCTTTATACTGCTTTGCCTTTCTTTTTTTTTTTTTAAAGATTTATTCATTTATTATATATGAGTACACTGTAGCTGTCTTCAGACACACCAGAAGAGGGCACCAGATCCCATTACAGATGGTTGTGAGCCACCATGTGGTTGCTGGGATTTGAACTCAGGACCTCTGGAAGAGCAGTCGGTGCTCTTAACCGCTGAGCCATCTCTCCAGCCCCTACTTTGCCCTTCTTACGGTTCATTTTCTTCCCATTCTGTAGTCTTTGCTTTTAAGTCGCTTCCAGTCGACTCATTACAGCTCTGTTGTGGAAGAGGGGACGCGTCGACTTTGTTATCTTCTTTTGTTTTTATTCATTATTTATTTATTCCGAGTCAGGGTCTTGCTTGTAAAGTTTAGACAAAGCTAGGATTCCCAACTGTCCTGCCTGGGCCCCCTGAGAGTTTCAGAAGCCCAGTGTTAGATCCAACCTGAAAGCCCACTAATTCCTGAAAACAAATTCCATACACAAAGTACAGGATATCAGTATATACCTGCCGTGCGTGGGAATGTACAACTGAGGCAGTCACTATGGAAAGCCGTGTGTGTTTGGGGGGCATGGTTCCTCCAGAAAATAAAAGTATAGGGCCCAGGAGATGACTCAGCACTCTAAAAGTGCTTGCTGCCAAGCCTGGAGGCCCGAGTTCGAGTCCCAGGCCCCGCCTGGTAGAAGAGAGCTGAGTCCTGCAAATTGTCCACTGACCCCCATAAGCATGCCATGGCACCTGTGTACCCATCTCCCCTGTCACTTCTCACCTCTCCTCATTCCCCCCAGGCCCTGTGCTCCCTTAACAGCTCCATTTCTACTTTCAAGGACATTTCTAAGCCCGGAAAGGGGGCAAGGGAGCTGCTCGTTGAGTTTTCCATGGTTGTGATGAACATCGTGACCAATGGCGCTTGGCGGAGGATTTATTTCGGCTCCCACTTCCAGGTCAGGGACAATCACTGAGGGAGGAATCCTGCTTTCTGACTCCACCGTCGGCTTAATGCTAATGTCTAGCTAACTTTCTTTCCTTTCCTTATTCATTTACTTATTATTTATTTTGAGGCAAGATCTCCCTATGTAGCTGTGGTTGGCCTGAAACTTGGTATGTAGAGCAGGCTGGCCTTGAACTCACAGAGATTCTCAAGTGCCTCTGCCTTGCAAATGTGTATGTGGCCACGTCCAGTTAGCTAACTTTTTCATACAGTTGAGGTCTACTCGCCTAGGGATGGTGCCGCCCTCAGTGGACTGGGTCCTCCGACATCAATTATCAATCAACACAATCCCTCACAGATATGACTGCTGGCTAAACCAGGCAATCCCTCAATGAGGAGTTCCCCAGATGACTCTAGACCAGCAGTTCTCAACTGACCCTTTCCCAGAGGTCACCTAAGGCCAGTAGAAAATGCAAATATTTACATTGTGATTCATAACATTAGCCAAATTACAGTTATGAGGTAGCACTGAATTTTATGGTTGGGAGTCACCACAACATGAGGAAGGGTAGTAAAGGGTCACAGGGTTAGCAAGGTTGAGAGGCGCTGCTCTAGACTGTGTCACACTGACAGCTGATTTGGACAGTTGGTAACATGAGTGCCTTGCAAGCATCAGGACATGGGTTCCCATCAGAACCCATGGAAAATGGCCGGGTGGGGTGGCGCATGCGTACAACCCCTAACTAGGGACGCAGAGACAGGGTGGGGTAGCGCATGCGTACAACTCCTAACTGGGGAGGCAGAGACAGGAGGATCCCTGAGGCTTGCTGACCAGGCGATCGTTAATCTATTTGGTGCATCCCGGGCAATGAGAGCCCCTTTCTCAGAGGAGCTGGCTAGCATTGCTGAGGACAACAGCAGAGGTTTCCCTCTGGCCTCTGCACGCACGTACACACGAGAAAATGTACACGTATGTGCATTTTTAGAAGTTCGTAAAGTGTTATGAAAACTGTCAGTTCTTCTGTGAGCCATATCTCTCTCAGACACACACACTATCTGCAGCGGAACTGTCCTACAACACAAGTGCTTTTGACCTTGGGTGTCTTTTTTTTTTTTTTTTTTTTTTTTTTTTTTTTGACCAAGGAGTGACACGGTACCATTGCCCTGTGTCTGGTTCTAGAGGAAATGCTTCCATAGAAGGGTGGACAGAGATCGGTCCTCTAGAGGAGCTCAGCCACTGATCCGTGAGAAGTGAGCCCGCTGTTGCCTGGCAATGCTGCCCAGATAGCCAGGCCCTGAGGTCGTGCAGTAACCCGCTGGCTGGCTATCAACCCAGGGCTAGCGTATGCAAACAGCAGCCCACGCAGGCAGACCTGCGGGTGGCCTGACAGCGGACAGGCGGTCAGGAAGAAACGTCGACTAAAGATAAACACCGCAGGGCCCGGTCTACCCTCTGGAGTGGGACACTTAAAGGCCCTCACTTCCTGTCTACATCCGTGAAGACCACTGTCATCTGGAGCTGGACCATAAGGACTGAGGATGTTCTGGATGCCTGGATTTCTCATCCTCCTTTCTCTGGCTCCCTTCCAGCCTAGGGCACATTTCCCTAGTGACAGCTGGTCAGGAAGATGAAGTTGACATGGCGCCTTCACCATCTGTCAGCCGTCTCCCCTAGAGCACGTCATCTCTTTCTTCCAGAAGCATCCTGGACTCTTGGATCTCTGAGGAACATTTTCCAGTTTCATTTCTGTTTCCTGAAAGCCCAAACCTGTCTCAGATGGTACCTGGGCCTTCTGGGCCTGGAGCAGCCCTTCTGAATGCCTGTGCCGACTTCAGTGTTCAGGAAGAGCGTGGAAGGGTGTGGGAAGGTGTTGGGTTTCTAAGAGAGTGGTGCCAGTACCTTTCCCCTGTATATTCGAGATGCAACAGGGCAAACTAACGACCTTGATGGTGTGGACCATTTTGCTACATATGCATAAACTCACCTACCGTGCACCTGAAACAGGCCAACTTCCACAGAAGTTACTGGAATCAAGTCAGGGAGTGTGTTTCTCCTACACAGAGAGCCTCCATGTATTGCTTGAGGATTCCGCCCCCTTCCCAAATATGATCATTAGGCAAGGTGCCTGGAAGACTGACAGCAAATGGTCACCTCCCACTCCCTCTCAATCTGTGTGCACAGGGGAGCCGAGGATCTGCACAGCGCTCCTGCCAGCGAGCTCCTGCCAGCGGTGGAGGGCCTATCGATTGATCAGCTTTCAAAGGGACTTTAAAATTTGCCTACAATACGGAGAAAGCCTTATACAGACAACAGATAAGCCACCCTGCCTTGCTCCCCGCTCCCCAAGTCGCTTCCTAATTAAACAGAAATCGCTACACCCTTGACTGCTTCCAGAGGAGACCCCCCCACCCCCAACCCCCAAGCTGCTGCTTTGATTGGGCCTGGGATAACTTTGAAGAATATTCAGTTTGAGAGGAGCTGCAAGCGAGCGGTCTCTCCATGGCACGCACATTGCATTTGCATGGGAAAAGGGTTTCTTTCTGCTTCTGAAGTCACTTGCACCTTTTTTTTTTTTTTTTTATTTCCAAATAGAATAACTCTCCTCAGGCACTAGGGTGGGGTGACACTGACAGTGTGGGAGGTGGGGACAGGATGACCTGTGGGTGTCAGAGAGAGAGAGAGAGAGAGAGAGAGAGAGAGAGAGAGAGAGAGAGAGAGAAGCTCTGCAAAGAGAGGAGGGGAAGGGAGGAGGCAGACTCAGAGAACTCTTTGATTTCCAAAACACCAGCAAGAACCCGGGTTCCAGTCTCTCCTCATTTGCTGTGCCAAGATGCGAGCATAGAAGCCTTGGTGTTCAGGCAGGGAGAAGGGCAGGAGAGAGGAGGCTCTGAGATGGCTCCAGAGAGAAGGCTTTATCAGGTTACATACAGCATGTCACCCAAAGACTAGGACTCCTTCTGGGGGGAGGAGCATGGGGGGGCTTCCTATCAGCTGTGGCAATTCGGGGGGTTAGGGAGAGAGTGAACTGCACAGGCTGGAGAAGCTAAGAGATAACTGTTCTTGGTGAAGAAGATGGAGCTGAAGGAAGGTACGGGTTGGCCTAGAAAAGACCAGAAGGCCACAGGAGTGTTTTACCAAGGTCTGGGAATGATGATCACCCGTGGGGCTTTGGTTGTGGTTTTATTATCAAATAAATATAAATAGTTTACTTATCAACTATCTATCTATCTATCTATCTATCTATCTATCTATCTATCTATCTATCTATCTATCTATCTATGTACTGTGTGTGTGCGTGTGCCTGCGCCTGTGCCTGTCTGCAGCCTACTCCTGTGCCACAGCATGTGAATGGAGATCAGAGGACATCAAGACTTGGTTCTTTTTTTTTTTTTTTTTTTTTTTTAATTCTTTTTTTCGGAGCTAGGGACCGAACCCAGGGCCTTGCGCTTCCTAGGCAAGCACTCTACCACTGAGCCAAATCCCCAACCCCATCAAGACTTGGTTCTTTCCTTCCACCATTGTGGCGATTTGAGTATGCCTGGCCCAGAGAGAGGCACTATTTGGAGGTGTGGCCTTGTTAGAGTGGGTATGGCCCTGATGAAGTGGGTGTGGCCCCTGTTGAAGTGGGTGTGGCCCGGATGAAGTGGGTGTGGCCCTGATGAAGTGGGTGTGGCCCTGATGAAGTGGGTGTGGCCCTGATGAAGTGGGTGTGGCCCTGATGAAGTGGGTGTGTCGCTGTAGGCTCAGGCTTTAGTATCCTCACCCTAGCTGCCTGGAAGCCAGTCTAATCTTGTTTGCCTTCAGATGAAGATGTAGAACTCTCAGCTCCTCCTGCACCATGCCTGCCTGGATGCTGCCACACTCCCAACTTGATACCAGACTGAACCTCTGAACCTGTAAGCCAGCCCCAATTAAATGTTGTCCTTATAAGAGTTGCCTTGGTCACGGTGTCTGTTCACAGCAGTAAAACCCGAAGACAAGCACGTATGCCCAGTTAAGAACACTAGCTATTTTTCCAGAGGATCGTGGTTCCTGTCTCAACACCCAAATGGCAGCTCACAACTGTCTATAACTCCAGTTCCAGGAGACCCAACACTGCCTCTGGCCTTGGCAGATATCAGTCATGCTCACACTATACAGACAGACATGCAGGTAAAGCACACAATCACATAAAATAAAAAATTTTAAACTCAAATTAAAAAAAATAACAGTAACTAAAAATCTTGAAATTAAAAACAGAAAACATTCTGGAACTTCAGTGAACCAAGTCCTCTGGCCCCTTCTTCGGAAATTCCTCCTGCATAGATCCACGTAAGAGACCAGGGAATCAGATTTTGGGAAGCCTCAGGGTGAGTGTGGAGCCCGTGGTCTAAGGACAGGAGGCATGAAAATGGGTCCCACCCTTCCGGATCCCAGTTAACCCCTAAAAAGGACAATTGCCTCCCTGTCCTGCTTCTGCTGTAATACATTGTTCCCATGGTCTCATAGTTTCTTCAGGCCAGAAGTTGGAGTGAAGGCACAGGCAGAGCCACATTCCCCAGAGGCTTCAGGGAGGAGTCCCAGGAGGTTTCAGAGAGGACTTCCTTGTTTCATTAGCCTCCGTCCTAGCTGCACTGCTCACACCATTGCCTGCATCATCATCTGACCCTTCCCCTGAGCCTCGGGCCCTGTGTCTCTGTTTCCTTGCAAGAACAACAGTCCTCTTTGTGTAGGACTCACCCTAACAGCTTCCATTTTACTCCCCAAGGTTTGAATAGACAAGCAATGGCCAGACCATACACAGATCTCTGACCAGATCTCTTGGGCTTACCCAAGATGCCAACCATTGTCTGCAGTGACCAGGCCAGGAAGTTAGCCCTGTCACAAACGGCCCCAAAGAGCCAGGACTTGAGAAGTCTTAAGAGCTGTCTCAAAAGCCCAACAGGGCAGTCAGATATGCTGAAATATGAACAAACATGCGGGAGTCCTGCTTCTAGACCCTCTGCTATCCTGACACTCCACACACTAGGCAAATCTGAATCTTCGGTCTCACTGTAGCTTTCACAGCCCCAGTGCCAGCTTCTAGTCTCAGCACAGATGATGCTGGTGAACCCTTTGCAAGCTCTGAACAAAGAGCTTTCTCTAGTTCTCCCATGAGCGGTCTCCATTTATCCCATGCTCCATTACAGCCGCAAACAAACACACACAAAAACTTGACTATCGGTAAGTCCAAGTTGTGGGAGCCAGGAGTTAGACATCTTTTGGGGAATACCACTCAACAACAGTACCTGAGGCCCTCTCGCCTCAACCACGGCCCTGCCTGCCTTTTTCTCTCCTTAACTCTCTTTCATAACGCACTGTGTCCCTAAAAGGACATCTCGGAACACAGAGCACAAGGCACACAAACCATCCGCATGGCTCTCCGGCAGTGCTACAAGCATGCAGCTGGGGGAGGCATCTTGCCTAGCTTTAAATCAGAGTACGGAGCCCAGACCCTTTACAGGCATAGATGCCAAACTGAGGCACAGACAAGCATGTTTCTCTTCTCAGCCCGTCTACTGGAAAGATTTTCCCACCCTTCCATATTTTGCAGGTAGGCCCTCTCCTTACCTAATGGGTGTTCTGTTCATAATCTCATTTCTGCCAGGCAGAGTCACAATCCCTGGCTTGCTTTTTTTCCCTTTTATCTACCCGAGGCCTGTCTGCTTCCATTAGAGCCCTGGGCATCAAGTGTGACGGGCGTGTTTCCACCTCCCTTGGGCAGGAGCAGGCACAGAACAAACACTCGACAGATCCGATTGGGTGAATATAGAGGGACTGGGGAGATCAGAAAGGAAGGGAAAGAAGGAAAGGTGCAGTGATACCCAAGGAGGACAGCTCAAGTAAAGAGAGGGTCATGGACTAGAGAGGATCATTTGACCCCACAACCATGGACACACATGTCATGAGGAGGTACCCTAACTAGACAGAGATAGCATATCCGCACATCTGACATAGCCAGCACATGTCACCAGCCAGAGAACCTATCCTTAGAGAAGGTGTGTGTGTGTGTGTGTGTGTGTGTGTGTGTGTGTACACGTGCACACATATTCACACATAACAGAAGTCAAGTCAGCTCCAGTTGCAATGGCAGGCACACAGTAGCATTGTTTGATGGAGAGGAGCCTGGTGCTGTAGCCTCCCCATCAGCTCACTCAAACTGACCTAGAATGAGGCACCAGAAAATCCCTGGGGTGGGGGACCCTGTGTGAGCTGCCTAAACTGAAAAGCACTTAAGCCAAACAAATTAATAGTCAAGTCCAAAGCTATCCAGATTAACGATGCTCAACTGGTTATAAGCAACTAAATGAGAATTTAAAAGATCTCCACATAGTGCTGGAGAGATGGCTCACTGGTTAAGAGCACTTGCTGCTCCTGTAAAAGACCTGGGCTTGCTTCCCAGCACCCACGTGGTGGCTAGCTACCATCTGTAAATCTAATTCTAGGGGACCCAACACCCTCTTCTGACCTCTGCTGGTACCCGTACACAAAATAAAAGTAAATAAATCTTTTTTAAAAAATATAGCCACACATAGAAATTAATAAAATCGAACAGCAATCAAATGCAGACTACCTATTAAGATGTCTGTTTAAATACAGCAGATGAGGGGGCTGAAGAGATTGCTCAAGGGCTAAGAGTGCTTGCTGCCCTTCCAGAAGACCTGAGTTCGGTTCCCAGCCCCCATATCAAGCAGCTCACAACTGCTTGTAACTCCAGTTCCAGGGGATCCAATGCCCTCTTCTGGTGCCCTCAGGTACTGCACACCCATAGTGAGCTTAACCATACTTCCAAACAATAAAGTAAAATATTTTATAAAATAGATCAGATAATCCACATGAGTTTCTCTTCTTCATTCCAAATTACTTATTTTAGTGGTGTTCAAGAAGGGACACCATGAACAAGGCAGCTCTTATAAAAGAAAGCATTCAATTGAGTGAGGGCTTGCTTACAGTTTTAGAGGGTCATAGAGTCTATGATCATCATGATGGGAAGCAGACAGGCATGGCACTGGAGCAACAGCAAATCCATAGGCAGTGGGCAGAAAGCAAGAGATTGGGCATAGAGTGGGCTTTTCAAACATCAAAGTCACACCCAGTGACACAAGTCCTCCAACAAGGCCACACCTCCTAGTCCTTCCCAAATAGTTCCACCAACTTCAGTAACCAGCTGGAGAGGGCCGTTCACGTTCAGAGCATCACATTACTCTAAAACGGCAGTAAGTGGGGAAAATGGTTCAAAAGGAAAAGAAAATGAAGACAGAATTGACAACCAGCAAAAAAAAACTGCAACACCACTTTGGGAAATGGAAAACAACTAGGGAGACAGCTAACTTCAAAAGGGAGAGGTAAAAGAAAACCAACAACAATGGTCCTGCATGGGAAAAACAAAAAGAAACAATCAAACAGAAACTCTGTTCACATTGCAAAAGTCCAAAGCTGTCCGGGAACAGAGGGCTCAGGGTTGGAGAAAACAGGGCATGCTAAGCACTAGATGCTTAGACCCGCTACCTCGCAGGGCAGCTCTCCCTGCAAGCTGTTATCTTTGCAAGGGTTGGACAGATCAGGCTCCGGACTTGGGCTATGGGGTCTACCAGGAGGTGAAAATGGGCTACAAGGGTATAAAGAAGAGAAGTAAATACATATCTGGAATCCTTAATGGTGACATCCTATACCACCTCCTCCCATTTTGCTCCACCAGCACCAGAAGTAGCCAGGGTTAAAGACCCTAGGATCTAGGCTAGAGCTTTGGGGAGGCTGACGAGCCAATGAGAACAATCTGTGGGTTTGTAGAACATGGAGGTTTATAGCGAGTGTCCACTGGACCGAATCTAGATTCACTGAAGAGACAAACTTCTGGGTATATTGTGGGTGGGCAGGCTGTGTTTCTAGATCCAATTAACTGAGGTGGGCGGATCCATCCTAAATATGAGCATCACCATTATGCATACCAGGGCCCTGCTCTACATAAAAAGGAGAAAGCAAGCTGATGATGAAGGCGAGCTGAGAACCAAAATGTCTCCGCGTTCATAGCCCTCTGCTTCCGGCCGGCAGATGCCATGTGACCAGCCGCCTCCGGCTCCTCCCACCATGCCTTTCCCACCAATCATCTGTGCTCTTAAACCGTGAAACAAAATGAACCTTAAGTTGCTTTTGTCTAGAGTTCTGTCAACACGACGAAAAATATAACAGCACACACAGGTTCTTCAACAGAGTTGCCAGAGGGTTCTAGTGACCAAGTCCTAGTCAGCCACACCTATGTGGGGAGGGCTGCCAGAGGGCACGTGAGTGCTTGTCATAAGGACATAATTCATCTAGGATCACTATAGACATCTCTAGAAAACCCTGAGTAACAGACAAAAATGCCTATGCTAAGGGACTCTGACGGAAATGGGCTACCAAGAGGTAGAAGGTTAAAAGTAAGAATCGTTCCTGGAGAGTCAGAATGGAAGGTCAGATCCATGGCATAACATGAGGCTATAAACAATGAACGCCTCTAGGACGAGTTCTTGGAGTTTAGAAATGCCATGGTTGAAATCTTAAAAGAGCAGTACAAGAATTGGAAATAAAATATCATGCAGAGGGGCTGGAGAGATGGCTCAATGGTTAAGAGCACTGACTGCGGTGCTCTTCCAGAGGCCGTGAGTTCAAGTCTCAGCAACCACATGGTGGTTCACAACTGTAATGGGATCAGGTTGAAGAGAGCAACAGTGTACACCCATGTAGAAAACAAATAAATAATCTTTAAAAATAATATCACACAGAAAGAAAAACAACAGCAAAAGGGAATGAGGAGACGTGCTCTAGCTGCACAATGAAAACACCAGGAAGAAAAAGAAGGTAAAGAAAAGAGGGTATCCCAAGCACCTAAAGTAACAACAGAACAAGGAATGTAGGGGCCGGAGAGATCAGTTAAGAGCACTGGCTGCTCTTGCAGAGGACCTAGGTTTGGTTCTCAACACTCCCACATGGTGGCTCACAACCATCGGTAACCTCAATTCCAGGGACTCTACGCCCTCTTCTGGCCTCTGTGGGTACTACATGCACATAGTGAACAGACATAAAACCCCTTGCACACATAAAAGCAAATAAATCTTTATAAAATGCAAAACATGCTTTATTAAGTCTTTACTTTTAAAAATGACTAAGGAATATTGTCAAGTGTGGTGGCGCATGGCTTTAAAGAGAACTCTGGAGTCTCTTTGAGATCAGGCAAGCCTGGTCTCACAGAGCAAGTTTTAGCCTAGCCAGGACTACAAAGTGAGACCCCCGTCTCAAACAAAAAGTAGGAGGGCCTAAGGAATAACACTTGAGGCTTTGCTCTGTCTGATGTCTACACATATACACACAAACATGTGAACACACACACACACACACACACACACACACCTCAGAACAGCTCTTTCCCCTAATCTAGGAAATGAAATATCACCACTCCCATCACATCAATACGGGTGGCGTCCCATGGGGTGTGAGTAACATAGGCTACTTGTACCAGGAAGTCAGATCATCTTTGAGTCTGGCTGTAATATATTCTTCCTCGGAAACAGTGGTACTCAGCCTTCCTCACACTGCAACCCTTTAATACAGTTCCTTATGCTGTGGGGACCTCCAACCATACCATTATTTCCGATGCTGCTTCATAGCTGTAACTTTGCTACTGTTAGGAATCATAATGCAAATATCTGTGTTGTCCAAAGGTCTTAGGTGACTTCAGTTTAAGAGTCCCCGGGGTTGTGACCCACAGGTTAAGAACCACTGCTCTGGAAGTTCCTGGAGGTGATGTTCCACCCACACAGCCAAGTAAACTAAACCCAAAATGAGACAAGGAAGCCAGGCCTGGAGAGATGGCTCAGGGGCTAGGAGCACTGGCTACTTTTCTAGAGACCCAGGTTGTGTGTTCCTGCCACCCAGGTGGCGGCTTACAACCATCTGTAACGCCAGTTCCATGGTGTGCTGGTTGGTTTTGTGTGTCCACTTGACACAAGCTGGAGTTATCACAGAGAGAGGGGCCTCAGTTGAGGAAATGCCTCCATGAGACCCAGCTGTAAGGCATTTTCTCAATTAGTGATCAAGGGGGGAGGACCCAACCCATTGTGGGTGGTGCCATCCCTGGGCTGGTGGTCCTGGGTTCTAGAAGAGAGCAAGCTGAGCAAGCCAGGGGAAACAAGCCAGTAAGTAACATCCCTCCATGGCCTCTGCATCAGCTCCTGCTTCCTGACCTGCTTGAGTTCCAGTCCTGACTTCCTTTGGTGATGAACAGCAATGTGGAAGTGTGAGCTGAATAAACCCTTTCCTCCCCAACTTGCTTTTTGGTCATGATGTTTTGTGCAGGAATAGAAACCCTGACTAAGACACAGGGGATCCAATGGCCTCGGAGGTCACTGCACACCTGTGGTGAACAGACATGTGTGCAGGCAAAACACAGGCACACATAGAATAAAAATAAGCAGGCCTTTCAAAATAAGAGTGAGAAAAGTAACACACGGACCGAATCCTCAACTGTCAGAATTTGAGAATGAATCGTTGACAGAGCCATAGAAAAGTAAGCAGAGGGGGGAAAAAAAATTCAGAAACGAGGTAATCATTAACCCAGGGAAAACAAAAGGCTCTACAAAAGAGAAGCCAGCCAGCAGACAAGAGCTCTTGACTCAGCTTTAAACATTTACGTAGTTACAAAAAACGCAAACACCAACTACTGGTTTGATGGAAAGAAAATGAAGGGATTCAGGAGATCCCACGATGTTGAGTTGGGCATCTTTTATAGTGGGAAGTCAACGGTATCTAGAAGAGAAAAATTTTAAAAATATAGAGGTGCCTGTGTGCCATTTACAACACAGTTGAGTAAATCAATAGAAAAAAAATAGAAATAATTAGAATTGCCTGTCCTTAGGAGAGTATCAGAAGTGGAAGGGCAGAGCACAGCCGTGCAGTCTCTCCTCAGCAGCCTTTGCCTCTCTCTAAAACATCTTCATATATAACCTAATAAACAGAAAACTCAAGTCAAATCAGAAGGTTTCACTGGCCAAACAAATCCTGCCACCGCCCCGCATTAAAGATCAGCTCATATAATCAGCATATTTTTTTTACTGTTTATACCTCAATTACAGAGGATGATGTAAGTTTAGGAGAAATTAACCAGGATGAGTAATCCAAGCCCACCAGGTGGCCTCTCTCCACCCAGGGGGCCAAAGCTGCCCTCCCTCCCAGCCCACCACAGAAGTGCATCAAATAGTCACAAAGTCATGTTCCACTAATTGCTTTTTGACAAACCGCCAGCTTTGTGGCGAACTACCAAAAACAGGGACAGAAACGGCTTTAGACATAACAACCCTGGAGCATCTCTCGGATTGAATGTAGGAGCCCATGAAAAACACCTGATTTCTGGAAGAGCCACATAGGCAGAGGCATCTCAAATCTATAAATACTTCCCTACCTGTTTCCTGCTAAGAATGAGGGTTAAGTTTATGGGTTTCCTGGTCACAAGAGGACACTATCTCAGGGCTTAGAAATCAAGAGTTCTCCCTTTTCTCTGAAATACTTTGTCGTTTGTTGACTGGATGGATGGATGGATGGATGGATGGATGGATGGATGGATGGAGAGATGGGTGAATAGATGGATGGATGGATAATGGATGAATGGATGGATGGATGGAGAGATGGGTGAATAGATGGATGGATGGATAAATGGATGGATGGATGGATGGATGGGTGGATGGATGGATGGATAGATGGATGAATGGATGGATGGATGGATGGAGAGATAGGTGAATAGATGGATGGATGGATAGATGGATGAATAGGTGGATGGATGATGGATGGATGAATAAATAGATTGATGGATGATAAATGGATGGATTGGCAATAGATGGATAGAAGATAGATGAACAGCAGATGGATGGATCAATGATTGGTGAATAGATGGATGATGAGTGACACTGGATGCTTAGATCAATGGGTGAATGGATGGTTGAGTGGATGAAGGATGAAAGGATGAGTAGATGTATGGTAGTGGATGGATAGAAATAAGAATAAATGGGTGGATGATAGATACTAAGTGGATATGAAGATAGAAGATGAAAAGATGATAGATGGATGAGGAGTGGGTTTGGTGTATGATGAAGGATGGATGGATGGATGGATGGATGAATAGATGGATGGATGGATGGACGAATGGGTGGATTAGATGGATGGATGGGTGGATGGATGAATAGATGGATGGATGGGTGGATGGATGAATAGATGGATGGATGGGTGGATGGATGAATAGATGGATGGATGGGTGGATGGATGGATTAGATGGATGGGTGGATGGATGGATTATGACTAGATGGGGCTGCATGGATGGGTAGATGGGTAAAATAGATTGGATGGATAGATAGATGAAGGTGCTTGTGCCTACATAGGCGCGCCACCTAGAGAGATATCGTCACAGGTATGAGTTCATTGTCCGTCGTGAGCTTTTGGTTGGTGTTTTGTTTGCGCCAAGCAAACGTGAGTGAGTGAGTGGTCGCTATTTCTGGACAGTCTAAGTCAACTTACACTCAGAAGCGCTTGTCCTAGAGAACTAAATGTGTTCCGAGCCACCACTGCCAAATCACTTTTTGGAATTTGTCCTTGAAAATTCAGCTTGGAGCTGAATGAAATCACAAGGTTCAGAGCAGACTTGTTGGTGCCAAATCTTTATGGAGGAGGTGGACACGATATTTAGACACAGCCCAAGTCTCTTAGGTTGCTTAGACTTTTTTCTATGCTGTGGATATGCATGTTGCATAAACAGTGTGTGAGCCCTGTTTGAGTAAACGTACTAAGTCCTTCTGCAGTGTCGTGCTCAGAGTCCCGCCTCCCTCCCCCAGTCACCTGCTCTGTCAGGTCACATTTGGAATCCTCAGAGCTCTTACTGGCCTCTCCTAAGTGTAAGGACTTCTCCTAAACCTGGCATCCCATTTATTCAAAACAGTTACATATCCTAGCTGGCAAAAAAGAAAAAACAAACAAACAAACAAACAAACAAAAAACCAAAAAACAGAGCGCAGGAGTTGTTATGCTTCCTAACTCCCAAATAAAAGAGTCTTTCTGGAGAGAGAGAGAGACTGAGTGTCTGAAGTAGCATGGAGAAATGAGGTTCTGGCAGCAGTCACAGAGCAAATCTGTTTAGAAGAGATCCAGTCACAGGAGAGCAACTGGGGGAGGGCGGGGGACAGAAGCACACCCGTAGCCCTTTCGGGGCGGGTGGGGAGGAAAGAGAAGACAGATAATGACTCGCAGGATGAAGAAGCCTCCCACAGCCCCTCCCTGGACTGACCATCTGTTCTGGGGCCCCGGAGCAGGTGAGTACCATGAAGCCTGGGAATTAGCAGCCGGACCACCGAACAAAGTCAACCAGCCAGCTGTCCCACGAGGGAGAAGCTACCATTGAACTGTCACTTTGGAAAGTAGCCAGAGCCCATCCCTAGACACCACCCAGCTGAACAAAGCCCCTCCTGGTCCTGTAACCGAAATCCAGGGCTCTAGGGAGCCCACTCCCGTGTCACTGTGAAGGGAAGGGCTATGCTTTCTGCCTCAAAGGCACTCAGCACAAGCAGAAACAGGCAGGCGGCTGGCTCCTGGCAACGGCCTTTCAAGAGCCTGCCCACATCCACTTGGGTAACACGGCTCTTTCTATCAGACTTCCCTCTGCCAGAAGTGGGATACAGGAGGCGTCTGTACTCTCAGCTACTTGTGAGGCTGAAGTAAAAGAATTCAGCAGTTTCCTTACTCCAGGAGGGCCACGTCTCTGAAGCCAAACCCTTTTAACAGCTCCTGACAGCCTCTCTCCCCATCCATGGTGGCTCTTTCCTAAATGGCACCGCAGCCATCATTCTGAGTCACTTCTCAAGAGTGGCAGAAGGACAGAGAAGGAAGGAGAGGAGGAACGTACAGCTGTAGAGGGGCCTTTTGGGTTCCATTCTACAGGGCTGGAGCTGAGAGAACAGGGTGGACCCCGAGAGGAGTTCTGTGTGCTCACGCCACCCTGAGGCCGGCATGGGGACTGCAGCTCACAGGGTTTTAAAGCCCCTCCTCTCCAAGGTTCTCTTTCTACAGTCTCAGATTCTCACGGTAAACCAAGGTCTGAAAACATGAAATGGAAATTCCAGAAATGAGCCATTCGTAACTTAACACACAGCGTAACTTTTCTTATATCATACTATGGCTGTTGTATTTTATTATTAGTTTTTAATTGTTTTTTTTTCTATGCCCAATTTTTAGAAATGGCATCATGAGTACACAGCCGTAAAGATAAAAACGTACCTTTCACAGGTTTGGTTCTAGGCGGCAGTCTCAGAGAGCGGCCCCCACAGAGACAGGAAAATACCTGTCAATCAACTGTAGTGACTGGAACAGTTCTCTGTTTTGCTTGCTAGGGATAGAGGCCCTTCAGCAGTAGAAATGCCTGACTCAAAGAAAGAGTGGGAATCCTCAAAGAAATGACACGCAGTGTGGCACGCAGGCCAGTCTCCACCAAAGCCACGCCAGCATCTCCACCTGGAGACCCTCCATGGGTCTGTACCTTCCCCACTCCCCAAAGCCATGTCAAAATGCCCATTAAGAAAAAGTAGTCTTTTAGTTGCCATAGGACAGGAAGAAATGGGCAAGGACAGAGCAGCGAGGGGACAGAGCAGGACTCCTACTAAATCCCCTGACTCCTGGTGACACATAGGCACGTGGACCCCAAGGGAGGAAGAGGGTTCCATCTGAATCCTCCATTCTATCCCTGAGGGGCACAGGCTAGGCGACGGATTCTAAAACTTTGGTCTGGTGCAGGGATGAAGAGGTTCTCAAAGCCTTGTGTCCGCTCCACTTACACAGAGGTGAGGTTCTCAGACCCATTCACTTTGGAGGCTGCCCCAGGGCAGGCTTTCTTTCTCCATCATCTAAAACCGAGAGATTTAGCCTCCGGGACATCTCCTCTCCAGGTCACAGTGAAACCACCTGAATGGTCAAAGTGCTGAGAAATCAGGGTCTCCTAAGAACAGAGCCAAGACAACCCCCTTCATAAAAGGCCCAGCTGCCTCTGCACAGGCTGGCAGAAGGCTCACCCCATAGGCAGCTGTCCTTTCTCCCCTCTGCCCAAAGAGTAGCAGATCACCCACCTGTACTGCAGGGGATAACCAGCCCGTTCTGAGCAGGAAGTCAGGTCAGGGGAGGACCAGACAGCTGTCAGAACCCCAGAGCATTGGGGAACTAGTCAGAACCCATCTACAAAGACATCCTGAGGCTAAGGATAGCTACAGATAATTAAAACCACGCTGGGGAAGGGGGTGGCTCCGTCCATTAAGGGTTTGCTGTGTTTGAGTATCTGAGTTTGATCCTTAGAACCCACACTTAAGGTGGGGAGGGGGAGGCCAAGTATGGTGGTGCATACCTGAAATGCCTGTGCTAGGGGAGGGGAGACAGGGGGATTTGTTTTGCTGGTCAGCAGGGCAAGCATACTTGTTTGAGTTCTCAGTTGTGATTATCACACACACACACACATACACACACACACACACACACACACACACACACACACACAGAGGGGGGGCAGGCTACCCAGTAGAGATTAGAGGAACAGTCCCTCTTCCGTCTACTCAAGTTGGAAGAAGATGGATCTGCCAACCTCCGTAGCTCTGGGTAACCGCACCATGGGTACTCACAAAGCAGAGAGCTCAAACTGGTAGCTTTGTGACCCTGAAGAACTCAGTCTGTCTGTGCCTTGGTTGGTCCATTCAGAAAAGGGAACGCTGACTGGGCTTCGTGAGACTGCAGCGAATTAACACAAAGCACCCAGTGGGGCACACGGGTAAGCACTCAATACGTGTTCCAATGGATTCATCGGAAGGCTCTCGGGACTAAATCAAGTGTGAGACACCAGGGTAAATAAAGGCCAGCCAGTTTCTTTCCTCAAGATGTCTTCCAATGACCAAATTAATGGTGCCAGAGGCCGTCCCAGGAGTATTCGAGGGTTACTGAGACCACAGACGTGTGCCCCATGCAAGACAATGGGCCGGGAATGAAAGGCACCTCTTGGTGCTCTTGGGAGGCACCTACAAGGCGATGGGCCACCTCTCCTAAGCTATCCACACCCTCCTCCTGAGGGGCCTGTGACAGATGAGGACTCCAGTGAGCACTCCAGTGAGGACTCCAGTGAGCACTCCAGTGAGGACTCCAGTGAGCGAGCACTCCAGTGAGCACTGCAGTGAGCACTCCAGTGAGCGAGCACTCCAGTGAGCACTGCAGTGAGCACTCCAGTGAACACTGCAGTGAACACTCCAGTGAGCACTGCAGTGAACACTCCAGTGAGCACTCTGGAAATGCTACATCTTTCCCAAGTCTCACCTAGGACTTGCTCCAGGATGGGAGCTAAGGAACCTTGTTACGTTAACGGACATGACATACTAGGGGAAGAGAGGGAAGGACTCCCTTCCCTCATCCCAATCCAGGGATTCATGGTCGCGTGGGCTGTGTCCTATGGAAGAAGCCTGATGCTGTCAGCCAACTCGACTCCTGCCTCTCTCATTACAGATGGTTGTGAGCCACCCTGTGGTTGCTGGGAATTGAACTCAGGACCTCTGGAAGAGCAGACAGTGCTCTTGACCTCTGAGCCATCTCTCCAGCCCAACTCCTGGCTTTCTATTCCCCGCCTGAATGGTCTTAGGCAAGTCCCCTGGCCTCTCTGAGTCTGGTTTTCCATTTACACAATGATGGGGCATTGGTTCTATACATCAGAGGCTCCGAGGTCCCTCGTGGGACTGGCGTTCTTCATGCACTTTCAACAAGATGGAGGAGGGAGTAGGAAGAGGAGCGAGGGAAGGGATCGTTGACTCCAGACTTAGGAGCAGTTTCCAAGGAGGTTCCACAGCAGAGAGAGAAAAGGGAAGAAAGGGGCACCTATCACCCCCTAAGGGGCATCCGTCACCCCTTGGTGCATCTGAAGAGCCCTCAGGCCCTCTAGGCCAAATGGGCACATCTTTAAAGCACCATGGTAACCACATACGGTTTCCCAACAAAACATCAAGGCCACACACACCTGCACTCCCCTCATTCTAGAGGCAGAGGCAGGAGGATCGCCACAAGTTTAAGGCCAGCCTGAACTGTGCAGTGAGTTCCAACGTACCCCACATGCCGCAGCTTAGGGGCCTTGCTCTGTCTCCATCCACAGAAATGTCTCACATGCAGAGGGCAGACCCCATGCCAGACGCCTGGTCTGCCATCTCATAGCACTAGTCAGTCCAGTTCTCCTATGCCTCGCACTTTCCTCTAAGCTAAACTGAAACATTTACTTGCACCAAATCGATGGCATAGGAACACTTGCTCCCCATTTAATTGATAAAGCTTCTAAGCGGCCAGACAGAATGACTTACTTGGGAGTTCCAGGGCCGTTCCCTGCTCAACTCCCAGGCCATTGAGCTTCTTCATTTCCTGACACCTAGTGTCCCTCTGATACGTGCAAAAAAACGAAGAGGTATGTCATTTCACTGGCTTAAAGATACCAAGTGAGGGGCTGGAGAGATGGCTCAGTGGTTAAGAGCACTGACTGCTCTTCCAGAGGTCCTGAGTTCAATTCCCAGCAACCACAGGGTGGCTCACAACTATCTGTAATGGGATCTGATGCCCTCTTCTGGTGTGTCTGAAGACAGCGATAGTGTACTTATATACATAAATAAGTAAATCTTTAATTTAAAAAAGATTGCAAGCCAGTGAGGAGGTTATCTCTTTTGCAACCCCTGTATTTTTGGGGTTCAAGATCTTGTTACTTAGTTACTAAGGGGCTGCAGAGGAAGGGCAGGCGAGGCAGAACGCTGAGAGTGTCTAAAGAGCAGGGTATTGTCAAACGGGGAATGGGAACTCAAACCTGGAGGCTAGAGGGGTGGTGCAGCAGAGGCAAACGTGACTTCAGAGCTCTATGGACACATTCACGGGTCGGGGGAGGGGAGAGAGGCACGCAGGAACGGGACAAAATCAATAATTGTTCTAGATGACATTTTCTGCTGTCAAGGTCAAAGCCTTCAGATCTCACGGGGCCAGCCGCAAAAGAGCTAGGCCCGCCGGGGGCTTTCATCTATCCACTGGGGCTGAGCCTGCCGGACCTGACTCCGAGAGAGCTGGGGAAAGACTTCCCAAGTGCACGAAGGGTGGATTTTATTGTGTGTGCTCAGCATGTTAACAGCATACAGAAATGATCCCCAGGTTGTTTGGGAACGGATTATTTCGCTGATAGGAGCAGCCTGCTTTTGCTGGTGGTGTTGACATGGAACCAAAAAACTGTACACTGCCCCCTGGGGGTCACCTTGTGTATGAGAGAAGGAAACGCTGAGAACCAGGGGTTCCTGGTTTTTGCACAGCTATTTTTCTAAACAATACCCAAACTGAGCAGCAGCCATTGAGGAACTCTTACAAGGCCACATGATACCTGAGGAGACCTGAACTCAGAATGGACGCTTCCTGGCTTTTCAAGAGGGCCATTGGTTTTAAACTGGAGAGGGTAATACGGATTGTGACAACTAAGCTCAGTCCAGGTCCCCTTCTGTCCCCCAGGGCCACTCCCCTCATCCTGAGAGCTGCACTATTTGTCCCCTCAACCTTGCCCAACTGCGGATGCTAGGACCTGACAACACCTACCGCAACCTCCATCAAGCCCACAGAGTCCACACATCTCACAGAGACGGTGCCAGTAAACATCCATGAGCGACACCCTGACTTACAAGCAATTCTAGGCTGCTTTTACCTTCTGGCTCTCTTTCCCCGTCAAAACACACCACACACACACACACACACACACACACACACACACACACACACACACACACACACAACTTCTGGATTTATGCTTTTCCCAGATGAACACACAAGCAGATCATAAACAGGGTGGTCGCATCGGGGGCCCACAGAGAAAGCTAATCCGGGTTTGCTTCCTGATTTTTCTTGTTCTAGAAACCACCCAGGTGCACTCTCTGTCTCTCTCCGTCTCTCTGTCTCTCTGTCTCTCTGTCTCTGTGTGTGTGTGTGTGCGCGCGCGCGTGCACGCGCAATAGGGTGAGAGGTGAGGGAAGGGAAGCTACAGGATTGATTATGACTTATTAAAGTATTGGAACACCGACTGAATCATCACAGTCAAAAAATAAATAGCTGTAACTCGATGCGACACATCTCCCACTTCTTGCAAGTCCCTCTTTGCTCCCGCAGAGCGCCCCAGCGCGCGTAGGCGGAACGGTTGGGCTGGGGCTGGGTCAGACCAGCAAGCAGTGACTGACAGACTAAATTAAAGCAAGGAGAGACTGCGTGGCCCCGGGGCCTCCAGTTGGGAGACCGGTGGAGCCCGCGGAGCCCGCTGGCTGCGGGAACTGAAGCCAGGTGCGACACCCACACCTGCAGGCGCCTGCATGGAGACTTGCCTGCCGTTTTCACCCCTCTTTTTCTCTGCCCTTAGCCTGGCTCTGCAACCTGTGCCCTGTTCCCGGGACTGGTCCGTGGTAGGCACGGCTTTGCAAACTTGAGAACGTGTCCCGGAGCTAGTCTAGGTCACCCCAGTCGCCACACCAGCTGCCTGCAATTTGTTGGGTAAAACCGGACCAAGTCTCTGAAATCGGAGACAAAGCCAAGCACGTCCTCATCGGGAGGAGTCGTGGGGACACTGACATCGCTTCACCATCCACCAGCATCCAGGTCCGCTGACTTATCCTCACTGGGCGCCCTCGGCCACCCGCGGGTTTCTCCACTCTCCTCACCAGGTCCTACAGGACTCGGCAGGCGGAGCCAAGCTGGCGTGACGTCACGGGTGGGGGCGTGGGGAAGTGTGCCCGGGGGCTGCCACCCGCCCGGGCCAATGCTAGCGGCGCAGCCACCGGCGCGCTCGCGAGGCCACCGGCCCCTGGAGCACCAGTCCGCGGCTGGGCGTCGATGATCTACAGGCCAGGGTAGCTCTATTGGGGCCCAGGCAAGCTCTCTCAGACGCCAGGAGGGCCAGCACGAGCCAGCCTGGGAAGCTGCGAGCCCGAGAGCTACTGCGGAGCTCCAAACACCCCGTAAGCCTGCTGCGCTCCCGGGCGCCGGGCTGGGTAAAGGACAGCTTCTGGGAGCTAGAGAACACAGAGAAGCGAGTGCTCGTGGAAAAGCAAGGTGAGGGGTGCGTGTGTGCATATGTGCGTGTCATAGAGAGATGCAGGGCGGGACAAGCACACTTTGGGCACCTACATGCATCTGCACCGGGGATAGATCGCCGATCCCGGCGACCTGCATATTAGTCCCGGCGTGCAAATTCTCTGCTTTTGTGCCTTTGGAGGTGACAGGTGGGTGAAAGAGGCGTACCCTGGTGTCTGGGGTGGAAAGGGAGTGTGTTCCGGGACGGATTTGCCCAAGAACGATGGCGTGTGCCCTGCGAGCCCGAGTGTCCAGGTGGTAGCTGTGATGGGGACAACTTGTTTCCCAGCCACCTGCGAAACAGCCCTGGTCCAAGGAAAAATGAGATCAGCTAAAGGAGAAGGGACATGCCAAGTGCCACTACAGGGTCCACACCCTGAGACCTAAGTTAGGGAGGGACGGGTGATGGGAACGTCACCGGAAAGTAGATTCTTCCTGGCTTTTTAACGCCCGATGGGGAGGCGGCCCAGATTCGTATGCGGTTAGGTACCCCCAACCCCCACACACACCCGCCGCCCTCGGGCAGAGACTCTGTCTAGATTGAAGAGAACCAACTACTGAATGGTCAGGTCCTCGGGCGACTGCCCGTCCCCGGCACCTCGGTCCCCTCTGCGTTTCGAAGCTGGACGTACAAGTACCTCAGTCCACTCTCCCTAAGTCTTTCTAGAAACGGTGGGGGATCCATTAGGGAACACTTTGTTCCCAGGGTCAGCGAGTTATGGCCCCAAATATTTTCCCCACACTAACTCTGTCTTTCTGAGGCTCACTTAGCCACCACCACCACCCCCATGGTGAGGGGCACTCTAGCGCCATGGTGGACGCTGCTACTGTCTATGAAGTTCCAACCTCAGATTCTTGGAGGGGTGTGTGTGTGTGTGTGTGTGCGTGTGTGTGTGTGTGTGTGTGTGTGTGTGTGTGTAAGCGTCTGGCAGGCTTGGGGGTGGGGAGGTCCTGAGGGCTCACAACAGAAAGATGTTGGAAAGAAACTAAAACCGGGAAGGATCTCACATAAGCCACCTCTCA